>NW_011494849.1:783619-787507 GCF_000754665.1 Bison bison bison
TTTTAAGGAATCTCCACACTGTTCTCCATAGTGGCTGTACTAGGTTGCATTCCCACCAACAGTGTAAGAGGGTTCCCTTTTCTCCACACCCTCTCCAGCATTTATTATTTGTAGACTTTTGGATCGCAGCCATTCTGACTGGTGTGAAATGGTACCTCATAGTGGTTTTGATTTGCATTTCTCTGATAATGAGTGATGTTGAGCATCTTTTCATGTGTTTGTTAGCCATCTGTATGTCTTCTTTGGAGAAATGTCTATTTAGTTCTTTGGCCCATTTTTTGATTGGGTCGTTTATTTTTCTGGAGTTGAGCTGTAGGAGTTGCTTGTATATTTTTGAGATTAGTTGTTTGTCGGTTGCTTCATTTGCTATTATTTTCTCCCGTTCTGAAGGCTGTCTTTTCACCTTGCTAATAGTTTCCTTTGATGTGCAGAAGCTTTTAAGGTTAATTAGGTCCCATTTGTTTATTTTTGCTTTTATTTCCAATATTCTGGGAGGTGGGTCATAGAGGATCCTGCTCTGATGTATGTCAGAGAGTGTTTTGCCTATGTTCTCCTCTAGGAGCTTTATAGTTTCTGCTCTTACGTTTAGATCTTTAATCCATTTTGAGTTTATTTTTGTGTATGGTGTTAGAAAGTGGTCCAGTTTCATTCTTTTACAAGTGGTTGACCAGATTTCCCAGCACCACTTGTTAAAGAGATTGTCTTTAATCCATTGTATATTCTTGCCTCCTTTGTCAAAGATAAGGTGTCCATATGTGCGTGGATTTATCTCTGGGCTTTCTATTTTATTCCATTGATCAATATTTCTGTCTTTTATCTACTTTTATATAAAAGTTCTGGGAGCCCTAGAGTGAGGTTGAGCCAAGGATGTCAGGCCTTTGGCCTAATTTTGTCCCAAATAATTGCTGGCCAGATATCTCAGTGCAAATGCTTTCAGCCTCTTAAATACATATTTTAAAACTGGAATGAAAAGAACAAATTTGTTTTGTTTTTATTGCAAGTGGTCCCTTTTGGCCCATTTAACCTTAGGTAGTGTGCTGTGCTTAGTTGCTTAGTCATATCTGACTCTTTGTAACCCCACGGACTGTAGCCTGCCAGGGTCCTCTGTCCATGGGGATTCTCCGGGCAAGAATACTGGAGTGGGTTGCCATGCCCACCTCCAGGGAATCTTCCCAACCCAGGGATCAAACCCAGATCTCCTGCATTGCAAGTGGATCTCTTGCATTGCAGGCAGATGCTTTACCATTTGAGGCACCAGGGAACCCCAAGAATACTGGAATGGGTAGCTTATCCATTTTCCAAAGGATTTTCCTGACCCAGGAATCAACTAGGGTTTCTCACAGTGCAGGCAGATTCTTTACCAGCTGAGCTACCACGGAGGACCTTAGGTAATGTAATAATATCAAATCTTGTTTTAATCACATAGATGTCCATTTTAATTATCCCATTTTAAGTAGCCAAACAAAGACTTCTTTATTTATTTGAGATAATTCCTTTTAAAATTTACCTTGCTGTAAATAATAGCTATACTTTTCTTTTTTTTTTTAATTTTATTTTATTTTTAAACTTTACATAATTGTATTAGTTTTGCCAAATATCAAAATGAATCCGCCACAGGTATACATGTGTTCCCCATCCTGAACCCTCCTCCCTCCTCCCTCCCCATACCATCCCTCTGGGTTGTCCCAGTGCACTAGCCCCAAGCATCCAGTATCGTGTATTGAACCTGGACTGGCAACTCGTTTCTTACATGATATTTAAGTTTTTCTGTTAGCAATTATTTGAATGCTCTTAATAGCATATCTAAGACCCACTGAGGGGAAGCAAAGATCACATATGAAGCCTCTCAAGTTTGTCTTACTTGCTTTAAACAACAGAAGTTCTTGTGTAAAACGTTAGACATCATTTTTCAACTTTAATTTTTGTTTTATAGGTACGAATAAAATAACTGTTTATAATGAGAGCACTCTAGATTTGCTTCCCTGGTTGCTCAGTGGTTAAACCGTCTACCTCCAATGCGGGAGACCTGGGTCGGCAAGATCCCCTGGAGAAGGAAATGGCAACCCACTCCAGAATTCTTGCCCGGAGAAACCCATGGACCGAGGAGCCTGGTAGGCTACAGTCCACGGGGTCGCAAAGAGTCAGACATAAATGAAAGACTTCACCTTCACCAATTTTAAAAGGATCCATCAATAGCATTATCTCAATAGTGCTTCAAACCACTAAGATGTAACGGGAGGATATAACCTAAATTCAGAGAGTTTACTCTCAAAAATAGTAAGACAAAGGCCAAGTTTTCAAAAACATGAACAAACAAAACGCACAAACACAGAATGTCCTAGAAAATCACGTGGTACATTTACATCTCAAAGACACAGAGAAATGCAGATTTACCCCTAGAATGCCTTTGTTTAAAGCCTGAAAAGATATTTTTTTCTAATCCAGTTTATAACCTTCAGTTCAGTTCAGTTGCTCAGTCATGTCCGACTCTTAGCGACTCCATGAACTGCAGCACGCCAGGCCTTCCTGTCCATCACCAACTCCCAGAGTTCACTCAAACTCACGTCCATCAAGTCGGCGATGCCATTCAGCCATCTCATCCTCTGTCATCCCCTTCTCCTCCTGCCCCCAATCCCTCCCAGCATCAGAGTCTTTTCCAATGAGTCAACTCTTCACATGAGGTGGCCAAAGTGCTGGAGTTTCAGCTTTAGCATCATGCCTTCCAAAGAAAACCCAGGACTGATCTCCTTCAGAATGGACTGGTTCGATCTCCTTGCAGTCCAAGGGACTCTCAAGAGTCTTCTCCAACACCAAAGTTCAAAAGCATCAATTCTTCAGTGCTCAACCTTCTTCACAGTCCAACTCTCACATTCATACGTGACCACAGTAAAAACCATAGCCTTGACTAGATGGACCTTTGTTGGCAAAGTAGTCTCTGCTTTTTAATGTGCTATCTAGGTTGGTCATAACTTTCCTTCCAAGGAGTAAGCATCGTTTAATTCCATGGCTGCAATCACCATCTGCAGTGATTTTGGAGCCAAAAAATAAAGTCTGACATTGTGTCCACCGTTTCCGCATCTGTTTCCCATGAAGTGATGGGACCAGATGCCATGATCTTCGTCTTTTTCACTCTCCTCTTTCACTTTCATCAAGAAGCTTTTTAGTTCCTCTTCCCTTTCTGCCATAAGGGTGGTGTCATCTAAATATCTGAGGTTATTGATATTTCTCCCAGAAATCTTGATTCCAGCTTGTGCTTCTTCCACCCAGCGTTTCTCATGATGTACTCTGCATATAAGTTAAATAAGCAGGGTGACAATATACAGCCTTGACTCACTCTTTTTCCTACTTGGAACCAGTCTGTTGTTCCATGTACAGTTCTAAGTGTTGCTTCCTGACCTGCATATAAGTTTCTCAAGAGGCCGGTCAGGTGGTCTGGTATTCCCATCTCTTTCAGAATTTTCCACAGTTTATTTTGATTCACACAGTCAAAGGCGTTGGCATAGTCAATAAAGCAGAAATAGATGTTTTTCTGGAACTCTCTTGCTTTTTCCATGATCCAGCAGATGTTGGCAATTTGATCTCTGCTTCCTCTACCTTTTCTAAAACCAGCTTGAACATCAAGACGTTCACGGTTCACATATTGCTGAAGCCTGGCTTGGAGAATTTTGAGCATTACTTTACTAGCATGTGAGATGAGAGCAATTGTGCAGTAGTTTCATTCTTGGCATTGCTTTTCTTTGGGATTAGAATGAAAACTGACCTTTTTCAGTCCTGTGGCCACTGCTGAGTTTTCCAAATTTGCTGGCATATTGAGTGCAGCACTTTCACAGCATCATCTTTCAGGATTTGAAATAGCTCAACTGGAATTCCATTGCCTCCATTAGCTTT
>NW_011494849.1:787607-806349 GCF_000754665.1 Bison bison bison
TTTTCTTGAAGAGATCTCTAGTCTTTCCCATTCTGTTGTTTTCCTCTATTTCTTTGCATTGATTGCTGAGGAAGGCTTTCTTATCTCTTCTTGCTATTCTTTGGAACTCTGCATTCAGATGCTTATATTTTTTCTTTTCTCCTTTGCTTTTCACTTCTCTTCTTTTCACAGCTATTTGTAAGGCCTCCCCAGACAGCCATTTTGCTTTTTTGCATTTCTTTTCCATGGGGATGGTCTTGATCCCTGTCTCCTGTACAATGTCACGAACCTCCGTCCATAGTTCATCAGGCACTCTATCTATCAGATCTAGTCCCTTAAATCTGTTTCTCACTTCCACTGTATAATCATAAGGGATTTTATTTAGGTCATACCTGAATGGTCTAGTAGTTTTTCCTACTTTCTTCAATTTAAGTCTGAATTTGGCAATAACAAGTTGATGATCTGAGCCGCAGTCAGCTTCTGGTCTTGTTTCTGTTGACTGTATAGAACTTCTCCATCTTTGGCTGCAAATAATATAATCAATCTGATTTCAGTGTTGACCATCTGGTGATGTCCATGTGTAGAGTCTTCTCTTGTGTTGTTGGAAGAGGGTGTTTTCTATGACCAGTGTGTTCCCTTGGCAAAACTCTATTAGCCTTTTCCCTGATTCATTCTGCATTCCAAGGCCAAATTTGCCTATTACTCCAGGTGTTTCTTGACTTCCTACTTTTGTATTCCAGTCCCCTATAATGAAAAGGACATCTATTTTTGGGTGTAGGTCTTCATAGAACCATTCAACTTCAGCTTCTTCAGTGTTACTGGTTGGGGCACAGACTTGGATTACTGTGATATTGAATGGTTTGCCTTGGAAATGAACAGAGATCATTCTGTCATTTTTGAGATTGCATCCAAGTACTTCATTTTCAAAGCTTTTGTTGACTATGATGACTACTCCATTTTTTCTAAGGGATTCCTGCCCACAGTAGTAGATATAATGGTCATCTGAGTTAAATTCACCCATTCCAGTCCATTTTAGTTCGCTGATTCCTAGAATGTGACATTCACTCTTGCCATCTCCTGTTTGACCACTTCCAATTTCCTTGATTCATGGACCTAACATTCCAGGTTCCTATGCAATATTGCTCTTTACAGCATTGGACCTTGCTTTTATCACCAGTCACATCAACAACTGGGTATTGTTTTTGCTTTGTCTCCATTCCTTCATTCTTTCTGGAGTTATTTCTCCACTGATCTCCAGTAGCATATTGGGCACCTACCGACCTGGGGAGTTCCTCTTTCAGTATCCTATCATTTTGCTTTTTCATACGGTTCATGGGGTTCTCAAGGCAAGAATACTGAAGTGGTTTGCCATTCCCTTCTCCAGTGGACCACATTCTGTCAGACCTCTCCATCATGACCCATCTGTCTTGGGTGGCCCCACAGGGCATGGCTTGGTTTCATTGAGTTAGATCAGGCTGTGGTCCGTGTGATTAGATTGATTAGTTAGCTTATTTAACTATGTGTGCAATGAAAGAGACCACTTAATTTTCAGAATGAGATTTCTTTTAATTCCCAGGTAAGTTTTGTACATATATTTACCTAGCTGGTGTACTGGCTAGAGGCTGGCAGTCTGTCATTTCCTTTTATTTTATTTTGAAACCTTTATTTCCTATTTTGAAGTCAGTTTGTCAAGAAAAAGTTGCTAGTAACGATTGTGTGGTGGGCCAGTGTGTGCTGCTTGGGAGCTTAACTTCTCTGATTTTGCTCCAGAGTTGTTTTAACCCCTTCTATCATATTGTTAGGGGAAGCACACTGATTGAAACCGCCCACCCTGGACAGGCACCATAGTAGCCGTTTACATGAATTGTTTTATGACAGGAGATCCTGATAAGGAATACGGAACTAATAAGCCACCACCAACTGGAAGAGTTAAGGAAAGGTCAAAAGGAGACACCGTGTGTCCATCTACTTCCCAGAATCCCTCTTTCTAGCATCCATCTTGGCTGAGTGATGCATGCGCCACCAGGAAAGACTCTGAATTAGAATGATTCACCAAAGACCACCCGGAAACTAATCCCATCACCATAAAACCTGTGAGCCACGCCGCAGAGCAGTTCTCCTGGGTTCCCTTACCCTACTGCTCTCCACCCGGGTGCCCTTTCCCAATAAAATCTCTTGCTTTGTCAGCACATGTGTCTCCTCGGATAATTCATTTCTGAGTGTTAGACATGAGCCCAGTTTCGGGCCTTGGAAGGGGTCCCCCTTCCTGTAACAATATTGCAGGTCTCCCGGTGTTCTTCGATCTTCCACGATGTGGTGCTCAGGTCATGGAATGACCAATTTTTAAGCATGTCCCTGGTTGAGCAGTTTGTTAACTACATGAGTGGGTTTCCCTATAGGGACAGCTTCGTGGTGTGAAGTCTTGTCTCCACCACTCCTGCAAGCTTTTCAGTTACTTGAGAATGCTGTTGCCGACCAGGAAGAGAGAATCCTTTCTTAAGTGCTCAGAACCTCTTATAAATTTTCAATTTTATCTTAACAAACTTTAGTAAGGTAGCAAATTCAAGGAAGATGACAGGCCAGTCTTCCCCCTAACCATTCAGTTCCATTTTATGCAGTATGTAATTGAGCAAGTCTTCCCAGTTTTTAAACTGAGAATAACTACTCAGTATCCAAACTGAGTCTTCCCAGTGCATTTACACCCAGGATAACCTTCTCAGTGCCTAAATTGAGCAAAATCTTCCCAGTCCTTCAACTGAAGATAACCCACTCAGTGTTTAAACAGCAACCCAGGTACCTCTTCTTGAAACCAAATTTCAAGGATAACCTCTTCTCCCACTGAGTAAAACTTCAGTTCATCATCCAATAACAGGATATCCTAGAAACAGGAGAGACTTACTCAAATTTGTCTAACATTCCAAGGAGATAGATAGACACACGTGACCCTGCTGGTACCAAGGGTCCAGATCCTCAAAGAGTTCAGGTGGAGGAGAGGAATCTTCTCTGGCTTGCTTATGGTCACCATAACTGTCGATATAAAAATACTAACCTAAAGTTGATAGTTATCTTTTATTTGGTGAGAATCTTTAGGACTTCAAGCCCAGGAAACAGCATCTGAAGTAACCCTGAAATAACTGCTCTGAAGAAGTAGACAGAGGAGTTAGGTTATATAGAAGTCTTACAACAGAGGGAAGGTAATCTGAACATCAAAAGATTATTGTTAATTAAAGAAAACCAGATATATAAAGTTAAGGAATACAGTGCTTTTCTATAAATGTGAAGCTGAAAGAGTCTGGGTTAAATGAAAGCATTCCTTTCATATGCACCTCAACTATCTGGGGCCAGTATCCTGTATTTTTCACATCCTGAGCTCCTTGGAGCTCAACTTAGGTAATGGCTGCAGTCTGATGGCTGTTAGATCATAGTTATTCTTTTCCTTCCTAAATGCCTTTAGGCATTTGAGAGTTGGAATCACTGATGATTGTGACATTCTTGCTTACTGATATAGCAGAAAGTATTCCATTTCTCATCAATAAACAATTATACCAGAGTCATCAGTGATTCCAGCCCTCCAAGGTAAGCCCTAAAGGCACTCAGGAAAGAAGAATGTCTGTGACCTGGCAGCCACCAGAACTGCAGACACGCACTACAGTGAGCCCAAAGGGAACTCAGGATTTGAAAAATACAGGATACCAGCCCAAGAAGCTGAGATACATATGAGAGGAATGATTTCAGTGAGCCTAGCCTCTTGAATCTTCCCATACATAGAAAAGTGCTAAATTCCTTAATTTTAGATATCTGATTTTCTTTAGTTAATAATAAGCTTTTGATGTTCAGGTTACCTGACCTTTGTTGTAAGACTTCTACATAACCTGACTTCTCCCCTCACCTCCTCAGTGCAGTTCTCTCAGGGTTACTTGAGATGCTTCCTCCCAAGCTTGAAGTCATAAAAGTTCCCACCATGTACAACGTAACTTTCAACATTTATGTTGTGACTACTTTTTATGTCAACACTGATATGGCAGGAAATACTCCATTTCTCACTGCCTTCCAACATGCATAACACATGCACCCTTAAACTCATTCAAAATGAATCTGAGATGGGTGAACAGCCAGACAAAATAGGGCCCTGCTTAGTAGTCAAGAGTATCTGTTAAACCAGTACTTCTTAAGTACTAATAATGTACATTCAAATCACTGGGAATTCGTGAAAATACAGATTATGATTCAAGAGGTATAGAGTAGGGAATAAGATTCTGCATTTTTCTAACCAGTTTCCAGATCTTTGGCTGGTCCCTGCACTGCACAGTGAGTAGCAAAGTACTATGTAATCTTTTAAAAATATCTAATTTGTGAGAGGAGTAGGAGGAAATATATTCAAAATAGATTTATTTTAAGTTGATGCTAACTCTAAAAAATCACCATTTTTGTGAATTAAAAGGTCAATTTCATATGGTCAATCTGATCTCAATCTTAGCCAACTTACCTTGAAACACAGAGGAAGCAAGACTTTGGATCAAAATTCTAAATGTGTTAACTTGAGTTTAGAGAGAGCACAGCCTCACTTCTAAATTGCCAGTCCCTTTCTCACAGTCCCTGGCACCATGGAACCTCACTCTATGGGATACCCAAGAGACATCTTCCTGCCTTTTTTAGTCTTATATATTGGAGAGAATAATCACTCCACTAGATTGCTATCTATTTTACTGTTCTCCAAAGCCTAGTTCTCAGAACATGTTGAAATTTCAAAGAATGTTTTCTAGGTCACATGGTGGGAAGGTCTTCAGTTCAGTTGAGTTCAGTCACTTAGTCACGTCCGACTCTTTGCGACCCCATGAATCATAGCATGGCAGGCCTCCCTGTCCATCACCAACTCCCAGAGTTTACCCAAACTCATGTCCATCGAGTCAGTGGTGTCATCCAGCCATCTCATCCTCTGTCGTCCCCTTCTCCTCCTGACCCCAATCCTTCCCAGCATCAGGGTCTTTTACAATGAGTCAACTCTTCTCATGAGGTGGCCAAAGTATTGGAGTTTCACCTTCAGCATCAGTCCTTTCAGTGAACACCCAGGACTGATCTCCTTTAGGATGGACTGGTTGGATCTCCTTGCAGTCGAAGGAGATCTTGAGAGTCCAAGACTCTCAAGAGTCTTCTTCAACACCACTGTTCAAAAGCATCAATTCTTCAGCACTCAGCTTTCTTCACAGACCAAATCTCACATTCATACATGACCACGGGAAAAACCATACCCTTTACTAGATGAACCGTTGTTGGCAATGTAATGACTCAGCTTTTTAATATGCTATCTAGGTTGGTCATAATTTTCCTTCCAAGGAGTAAGTGCCTTTTAATTTCATGGCTGCAATCACCATCTTCAGTGATTTTGGAGCCCCCCAAAATAAAGTCTGACACTGTTTCCACTGTTTCCCCATCTATTTCCCATGAAGTGACGGGACCAGATGCCATGATCTTCGTTTTCTGAATGTTGAGCTTTAAGCCAGCTTTTTCACTCTCCTCTTTCACTTTCATCAACAGGCTGTTTAGTTTCTCTTCACTTTCTGGCATAAGGGTGGTGTCATCTGCATATCTGAGGTTATTGATATTTCTCCCAGAAATCTTGATTCCAGCTTGTGCTTCTTCCAGCCCAGCATTTCTCATGATGTACTCTGCATATAATTTAAATAAGCAGAGTGACAATATACAGCATTGACGTACTCCTTTTCCTATTTGGAACCAGTCTGTTGTTCCATGTCCAGTTCTAACTGTTGCTTCCTGACCTGCATATAGGTTTCTCAAGAGGCAGGTCAGGTGATCAGGTATTCCCATCTCCTTAAGAATTTTCCACAGTTTATTTTGGTTCACACAGTCAAAGGCTTTGGCATAGTCAATAAAGCAGAAATAGATGTTTTTCTGGAACTCTCTTGCTTTTTCCATGATCCAGCAGATGTTGCCAATTTGACCTCTGCTTCTTCTGCCTTTTCTAAAACCAACTTGAACATCTGGAAGTTCACGGTTCACGTATTGCTGAAGCCTGGCTTGGAGAATTTTGAGCATTACTTTACTAGTGTGTGAGATGAGTGCAATTATGCAGTAGTTTGAGCATTCTTTGGGATTGGAATGAAAACTGACCTTTTCCAGTCCTGTGGCCACTGCTGAGTTTTCCAAATTTGCTGGCATATTGAGTGCAGCACTTTCACAGCATCATCTTTCAGGATTTGAAATAAGTCAACTGGAATTCCATCACCCCCACTAGCTTTGTTTGTAGTGATGTTTTCTATGGCCCACTTGACTTCACATTCCAGGATGTCTGGCTCTAGGTCAGTGATCACACCATCATGATTATCTTGGTCATGAAGATCTTTTTTGTACAGTTCTTCTGTGTATTCTTGTCAGCTCTTCTAAATATCCTCTGCTTCTGTTAGGTCCCTATCACTTCTGTCCTTTATTGTGCCCATCTTTGCATGAAATGTTCCCTTTGTTTCTCTAATTTTCTTGAAGAGATCTCTAGTCTTTCCCATTCTGTTGTTTTCCTCTATTTCTTTGCATTAATTGCTGAGGAAGGCTTTCTTATCTCTCCTCACTATTCTTCAGCACATGCTGAAATTTCAAGGAATATTTTCTAGGTCACATGATCTGAAGGTCTTAATAGATGGCAGAATGTGCTTTGATTCTCATTAAGAAGCTTACTCAACATTAAAAGGAAGTGTAACAGGCCTCTCCATAGCTCCTGTTTCTCCATCTATGTAAAATCTTGACTGTGTGGTGGGAGGGAAAAGGTGGGGGGCGACTGATGAGCACAGGCGTGTAAGTTTGCCTGGCCTGATTTCTGTACAGGCATGACAGATTCACCACCTCCTGCCTGAGGTTGACTTTTCGATAACAGAATAACTGCTGTATAAACATTTGCCATCATTGGCAAAACTCACAAGAAGTAAAGAAGTGATAAATAGGATATTTCAAGAGCAGCAATAATATGTGCTCCCACCAAGAGAAGCTCTATGGACTCAAAATGATCAAGATATTTTTAGAATAAAAGTACCATCCTTCTGAGTACACACTGATGGGATACGGATATTGATGTTTATTGACTGTGTTGCATTGGTCCTCCACTCCAGCTACCCTCTAATTAGAGAGTTTTAAAAAGTACCAGTGCCTTGTTTCCACCATAAATGAATCAGTATTTGGCATAGGTGGATTTTAAAAGCACCCAGGTGAACTGGATGCACAGTGAAGGTTACAGTTCACTGGTTTAGAAGTGTTTTTGCAAAGAGCAAGGAAAAATACCTTTTTCTGGTCATTGACTTTCACAATTTCTAAAAAAAATACCTCCTTTTAAAATTCACTATATGATATTGGGAATAATGAATACTCTTTATAGTTTCAGAGTCATAAATCACTTTTATACGCACCATTTTATTAGATACTCCAATAAGTAGTGCTACATATTAGAGTAGTCCAATAAGTGTCTTATCACTTAAGACAAGATGGGGACCCAGAGGGATTCTATGGGGAGGGAGGTGGGAGGGGGGTTCAAGATTGGGAACACGTGTACACCCGTGGTGGATTGATGTATGGCAAAACCAATACAATATTGTAAAGTAATTAGCCTCCAATTAAAATAAATACATTTAAATTAAAAAAAAGATGAGTGGTGGAGAGGGTGTGGAGAAAAGGGAACCCTCTTACACTGTTGGTGGGAATGCAAACTAGTACAGCCACTATGGAGAACAGTGTGGAGATTCCTTAAAAAACTGGAAATAGAACTGCCTTATGATCCAGCAATCCCACTGCTGGGCATACACACTGAGGAAACCAAAAGGGAAAGAGACACATGTACCCCAATGTTCATCACAGCACTGTTTATAATAGCCAGGACATGGAAGCAACCTAGATGCCCATCAGCAGATGAATGGATAAGAAAGCTGTGGTACATATACACAATGGAGTATTACTCAGCCATTAAAAAGAATACATTTGAATCAGTTCTAAAGAGATGGATGAAACTGGAACCTATTATACAGAGTGAAGTAAGCCAGAAAGAAAAACACCAATACAGTATACTAACGCATATATATGGAATCTAGAAAGATGGTAACAATAACCCTGTGTACGAGACAGCAAAAGAGACACTGATGTATAGATCAGTCTTATGGACTCTGTGGGAGAGGGAGAGGGTGGGGAGATTTGGGAGAATGGCATTCAAATATGTATGACATCATACATGAAACGAGCCGCCAGTCCAGGTTCGATGCACGATACTGGATGCTTGGGGCTGGTGCACTGGGATGACCCAGAGGGAGGGTATGGGGACGGAGGAGAGAGGAGGGTTCAGGATGGGGAACACAGGTATACCTGTGGCGGATTCATTTCGATATTTGGCAAAACTAATACAATATTGTAAAGTTTAAAAATAAAATAAAATTTAAAAAAAAAAAAAAAGATGGGGAAGTAGAAGGACGTGTACTTGTCTTCTTCTGAAAGAATTCCAAAACTTCAACTTGCTGGTGAACAACCATTGACAGGAGAATGTTGGATCCCACAAAAAAAGATACCCCACATCTAAGGGAAAAGGAGAAACTCCAACAAGAGGGTAGGAGGGGAGAACTCGCATT
Source organism: Bison bison bison (assembly GCF_000754665.1). Taxonomy (NCBI): domain Eukaryota; kingdom Metazoa; phylum Chordata; class Mammalia; order Artiodactyla; family Bovidae; genus Bison; species Bison bison. The sequence continues at coordinate 796,199 of NW_011494849.1, forward strand.
TAAAATCAAACCCTATACCTGCCAGAGAAGTTTGGAGGGCTCAAACAAAACCTTGTGGGCACCAGGTCCCAGGGGCCTCACAGAGACTGAGCCAGACCTGCCTTTGAATGTTTGAGTGTCTCCTGTGGAGGTACGGGTCAACAGTGGCCTGTCACAGAGACAGAGACTCTGGTTGCAGCAGACCTGAGTCATGCAGTGTGTGGCATAAGCCCTCTTGGAAGAGGTCACCATTAACCCCACCATATAGTCACCGAGCAGATGAACCAAAAAATGCAGAACAATTATAGCAAAGAAATTCTCACCCTGTTAAGAAAGTTCTAAGACCCACAGTAGATTTCCCAATCTGGGAATCTGGCAAAAGGACTGAGAACATACAGCAAATTGGACTTTGGAGGCCAGTGGGATTTAATTGCAGAACTTCCACAGGAATGAGGAAACAGACTCTTGGATGGCATAAACGAAACTTTGTGTGCACCAGGAACCAGAAGAAGAGAGCAGTGTCCCCATAAGAGACTAAGTCAGACTTGCCTGTGAGTGTTCAGGAGTCTCCAGTGGAGTTTTGGGTGGACAGTTTGGCCTCACACAAACAATAGGGAAGGAACACAGCCACGTCCATCAAAAGAAATTTGGATTAAAGATTCACTGGGCATGGTCCAGCCCATCAGAAAAAGACCCAGCTTTCCCCACAGTCAGTCTCTCCAATCAGGAAGATTCCATAAGCATCTTATCCTTATTCATCAGAGGGCAGACAGAACGAAAACCACAATCACAGAAAACTAAACTGATCACATGGACCACCACCTTGTCTAACTCAATGAAACAATGAGTGGCCCCCTGTAGGGCCACCCAAGATGGTGTAGAGTTCTGAATAAATGTCGTCCACTGGAGAAAGGAATGGCAAACCACTTCAGTATCCTTGACATTGGATCACTGAAAAAGCAAGACAGTTCCAGAAAAATATCTACTTCTGCTTTATTGACTATACCAAAACTTTGACTGTGCAGATCATAACAAACTGTGGAAAATTCTTCAAGAAATGGGAATACCACACCACCTTACCTGCCTCCGGAGATATCTGTATGCAGGTAAAGAAGCAACAGCTAGAACCAGACATGGAAAAACAAACTGGCTCCAAATTGAGAAAGGAATACATCAAGGCTGTATACTGTCACTCTGCTTATTTAACTTACATGCAGAGTACGTCATTAGAAAGGCTGGGCTTGTGAGAAGCACAAGCTGGAATCAAGATTGTCGGGAGAAATAGCAATAACCTCAGATATGCAGATGACACCACCCTTATGGCAGAAAGTGAAGAAAAACTAAAGAGCATCTTGATGAAAGTGAAAAAGGATAGTAAAAAAAAAAAAAAAACACTCAGCATTCAAAAAACTAAGATCATGGCATCTGGTTCCATCACTTCATGGCAAATAGAAGGGGGAAACAGTAGAAAAAATTGAGATATTTTATTTTGGGGGCTCTAAAATCATTGCAGATTGTGATTGCAGCCACAAAATTAAGACACTTTCTCCTTGGAAGAAAAGCTATGACAAACCTAGACAGCATATTAAAAAGCAGAGACATTACTTTGCTGACAAAGGTCCATCTAGTCAAAGCTCTGTTTTTTCCAGTAGTCATGTATGGATGTAAGAGTTGACCATAAAGAAAGCTGAACACTGAAATACTGATGCTTTTGAAATGTGGTGCTGGAGAAGACTCTTGAGAGTCCCTTGGACTACAAGGAGATCAAACTGGTCAATTCTGAATATTTATTGGAAGGACTGATGATGAAGCTGAAGTTTCAATACTCTGGCCACATGATGCAAATAACTGATTCATTGGAAAAGACCTTGATTCTGGGAAAGATTGAAGGCAGGAGGAGAACGGGATGATGGAGAATGAGATGGTTCTATGGCATCATTGCCCTGATGGACATGAGTCTGAGCAAACTCCAGAAGTTGGTGATGGGCAGGGAAGCTTGGCTTGCTTCAGCCCATGGGGTCGCAGAAAGTCAAACATGACTGAGCGACTGAACTGAACTGGTTATATACTCACATCAACCTGTGGAAAATGCTAATATCATTATAGAAGGATGTATGCTAATCTTGTTGTGACATTATTTACAAGAGACAAAAAATGGAAATGACCTGAAAACTATTGAAAGGATGGTAAACGTGTTGCAATGCATTTATATGATGGAGAATTCTACAACTATTAGAAAGATTTAGGTAGATTCATTTACATGGACTTAGCAAGATATCTACCAACATTTTAAATTTTTAAAAAAGTTTTAAAAATCAAGTTCATAATTACTTACAAATGATTGAATTTCCGTTGTCCATTGTTTATTTTCTTTTCTTTTTACACAATTGGTTCTATGATAGATTATAGGACGTTTTATACAAATAATATATAAAAAATAAAACATTTTTAATCTTTTAATACAGTGCAACTGCTTGCATACAGGGGCTGGCATTGAGTGAACAGGCAAGAAGAGTTACAGACTGACTAGAGGAGGGAGAGGAGGTGGAAAATGGTAGAACTGAAGGATCATCAGCAATAGGAGATGGATGGCAAACTGTGATTTCACTTACATCTGATGATGATAGCACAGGTTCTGGTTCCTTGCTGGATTCAATTCTATCTACCTCTTGCTCTGGGACATCTTGAACTTGAAATAAAGATACTGTACTACTGAACACTATACAGTACTGTACAGTGAAATACACAAATAGGATGCATGTATGTGACAATGTACGTAAGACATGAACTAACTTATATGATTGGACAAGGAACGCATATTCGCACCTTTGAAACTTAACTACTTCAAGGGTCATATGTAGGGGAATTCCTGTAAGTCTCTACTTACATGATCACAGACAATGACCCAGCAAATCCCTGCACGTCACAGAGTAAATCCTAGTCCCTGATCCATTACAAGAGCTCCTCCAAGCCCTAACAACACCTGACATCATCATAGGATTTTAATTCAATACTAGAATTATCATTAAGTCCATTAATACTCTGACAATGCTGCTGCTACTGCTGCTAAGTTGCTTCAGTCATGTCCGACTCTGTGCAACCCCATAGACAGCAGCCCACCAGGCTACCCCGTCCCTGGGATTCTCCAGGCAAGAACACTGGAATGGGTTGCCATTTCCTTCTCCAGTGCATGAAAGTGAAAAGTGAAAGTGAAAAGTGAAAGTGAAGTCGCTCAGTCATGTCCGACTCTTCGCTACTCCATGGACTGCAGCCCACCAGACTCCTCCATCCATGGGATTTTCCAGGCAAGAGTACTGGAGTGGGGTGCCAATGAGACATCATCCTAAAAAGCCCCTCCCAAGACCATCCTACACCAACTTTCCAAAAAGGACTTTGATCTGGACTAACTCTTTACCTGTTTTCAGAAGTCCTTTTTCTTTTTTTAGTTTTTAAAATGCATCTCACCCTCTCCTCCTCTCTCTCCATGTCCATAAGTCTATTCTCTATGTCTGCTTTCTCCATTGCTTCCATTTAAATAAATTATTCAGTAACATTTTTCTATATTCTGTATATATGCGTTAGAATACGGTATTTATCTTTCTCTTTCTGACTTACTTCACTCTGTATAATAGGCTCTAAGTTCATCCACCTGCTTAGAACAGACTCAAATGTGTTCCTTTTTATGGCCGAGTATTATTCCAGTTTTTTCCATTTCCACTGTTTTTCTTTCACTTTTTATTTTTATTGATATATATTTGATGTATAAAAATTGTACACATTTAAGGTGTACACTTTGATATTTTGATACATGTATACATTGTGAAAGACCACAAGAATCAAACTAAATAACCTATCCATCACCCCAACATAGTTACCAGTGTGTGAGTATGTATGATAAGATTTAACTTAGAATCTATACTTTCAGAAAATTCCAAGTGTACAATAAAATATTGTTAGTTATCACCACCATTCTGGTGCTTCAGAGCTCCAGAAGTCATTCACTTTCATGACTGAAACTTTGTACAAGAGTACAATAATCTCATTTCCCTCTCCACTCAACCGCTGACAACCACCAATTTTTTTATTTATTTATTTTAATTAGAGGCTAATTATTTTACAATACTGTAGTGGTTTCTGCCATACATTGACATGAATCAGCCATGGGTGTACATGTGTTACCCATCCTGAACCCCCTATCCACAACCCACCCATCCCATCCCTCTCAGTCATCCCAGTGCACCAGCCCTGAGCACCCTGTCTCATGCATCGAACCTGGACTGGTGATCTGTTTCACGTATGATAATATACATGTTTCAATGCTCTTCTCTCAAGTCATCCACACTCCCCACCTCCCACAGAGTCCAAAAGACAGTTCTATACGTCAGTATGTCTTTTGCTGTCTCGTACACAGGGTTATTGTTACCATCTTTCTAAATTCCATATATATGCGTTAGTATACTGTATTGGTGTTTTTCTTTCTGACTTACTTCACTCTGAATAATAAGCTCCAGTTTCATCCACCTCATTAAAACTGATTCAAATGTATTATTTTTAATGGCTGAATAATATTTCATTGTGTACCCCTACCACAGCTTTCTTATCCATTCGTCTGCAGGTGGACATCTAGGTTGCTTCCATGTCCTGGCTATTATAAACAGTGCTGCAATGACCACTGGGGTACATCTGTCTCTTTCAATTCAGGTTTCCTCAGTGTGTATGCCCAGCATCGGGATTGCTGGGTCATATGGCAATTCTATTTCCAGTTTTTTAAGGAATATCCACACTGTTTTCCATAGTGGTTGTACTAGTTTGCATTCCCATCAACAGTGTAAGAGGGTTCCTTTTTCTCTATAACCTCTCTAACATTTATTGTTTGTAGACTTTTAGATAGTAGCCATTCTGACCAGCGTTAGATGGTACCTCACTGTGGTTTTGATTTTCATTTCTCTGATAATGAGGAACGTTGAACATCTTTTCATGTGTTTGTTAGCTATCTGTATGTCTTCTTGGGGAAATGTCTGTTTAGTGCCTTGGCCTATTTTTTGATTGGGTGGTTTATTTTTCTGGAATAGAGCTGCAAGAGTTGCTTGTATATTTTTGAGATTAATTCTTTGTCAGTTACTTCCTTTGCTATACTTTTCTCCAATTCTGAAGGCTGTCTTTTAACCTTGCTTAAAGTTTCCTTTGTTGTGAAAAAGTTTTTAAGTTTAGTTAGGTCCCATTTGTTTATTTTTGCTTTTATTTCCATTACTCTGGGAGGTGGGTCATAGAGGATCCTGATGTGATTTATGTTGGAGAGTGTTTTGCCTATGTTTTCCTCTAGGAGTTTTATAGTTTCTCATCTTATGTTTAGATCTTTAATCCATTTTGAGTTTATTTTTGTGTATGGTGTTAGAAAGTGCTTTAGTTTCATTCCTTTACAAGTGGTTGACCAGTTTTCTCAGCACCACTTGTTAAAGAAATCTCTTTAACAAGATTGTATTTTCTCCATTGTATATTCTTGCCTCCTTTTTCAAAGATAAGATGTCCATAGGTGTGTGGATTTATCTCTGGGCTTTCTATTTTGTTCCATTGGTCTAAATATCTGTCTTTGTGCCAGTACCATACTGTCTTGATGACTGTGGCTTTGTAGTACAGCCTGAAGTCAGGCAGGTTGATTCCTCCAGTTCCATTCTTCTTTCTCAAGATTGCTTTGGCTATTGGAGTTTTTTTGTATTTCCATACAAATTGTGAAATTATTTGTTCCAGTTATCTGAAAAATACCATTTGTAGCTTGATAGGGATTGATTGCATTGAATCTATACTTTGCTTTGGGTAGTATACTCTTTTTCACTATATTGATTCTTCCAATCCATGAACATGGTATATTTCTCCATCTATTTGTGTCCTTTTTATTTCTTTCATCAGTGTTTTATAGTTTTTTATATATAGGTCTTTTGTTTCTTTAGGTAGATATATTCCTAAATATTTTATTCTTTCCATTGCAATGGTGAATGGAATTGTTTCCTTAATTTCTCTTTCTGTTTTCTCATTGTTAGTGTGTAGGAATGCAAGGAATTTCTGTGTGTTAATTTTATATCCTGAAACTTTACTGTATTCATTGATTAGCTCTAGTAATTTTCTGGTGGAGTCTTTAGGGTTTTCTATGTAGAGGATCATGTCATCTGCAGTGAGCATTTTATTTATACTTTTCCAATCTGGATTCCCTTTATTTCTTTTTCTCCTCTGATTGCTGTGGCTAAAACTTCCAAAACTATGTTAAATAGTAGTGGTGAGAGTGGGCACCCTTGTCTTGTTCCTGACTTTAGTGGAAATGCTTTCAATTTTTCACCATTGAGGATAATGTTTGCTATGGGTTTGCCATATATAGCTTTTACTATGTTGAGGTATGTTCCTTCTATTCTAACTTTCTGGGAGATTTTATCATAAATGGATGTTGAATTTTGTCAAAGGCTTTCTCTGCATTTATTGAGATAATCATAAAGTTTTATCTTTCAATTTGTTAATGTGGTGTATTACATTGATTGATTTGTGGATATTGAAGAATCCTTGCATCCCTGGGATAAAGCCCACTTGGTCATGATGTATGATCTTTTTAATATGTTGTTGGATTCTGTTGGCTAGAATTTTTTTTAAGGATTTTTGCATCTATGTTCATCAGTGATATTGGCCTGTAGTTTTCTTTTTTGTGTGTGGCATCTTTGTCTGGTTTTGGAATTAAGGTGATGGTGGCCTCATAGAATGAGTTTGGAAGTTTACCTTCCTCTGCAATTTTCTGTAAGAGTTTGAGTAGGATAGATGTTAGCTCTTCTCTAAATTTTTGGTAGAATTCAGCTCTGAGGCCATCTGCTGCTGCTAAGTCACTTCAGTCGTGTCCGACTCCGTGCGATTCCCATAGATGGTAGCCCACCAGGCTCCCCCGTCCCTGGGATTCTCCAGGCAAGAACAGTGGAGTGAGTTGCCATTTCCTTCTCCAATGCATGAAAGTGAAAAGTGAAAGTGAAGTCGCTGTTGTGTCCGACCCTCAGCAACCCCATGGACTGCAGCCTTCCAGGCTCCTCCTTCCATGGGATTTTCCAGCAAGAGTAATGGAGTGGGGTGCCATTGCCTTTGGGCTTTTGTTTGCTGGAAGATTTCTGATTACAGTTTAAATTTCCATGCTTGTGATGGGTCTGGTAAGATTTTCTATTTCCTCCTGGTTCAGTTTTGGAAAGTTGTACTTTTCTAAGCATTTGTCCATTTCTTCCAAGTTGTCCATTTTATTGGCTGATAGTTGCTGACAGTAGTCTCCTATGATCCTTTTTATTTCTGGGTTGTCTGTTTGATTTCCCCGTTTTCATTTCTAATGTTGCTGATTTGATTAGTCTTCCTTTGTTTCTTGATGAGTCTGGCTAATGATTTGTCAACTTTATTTATCTTCTCAAAGAACCAGCTTCTAGCTTTGCTGTTTTTTTTTTTTTTTTTTTTTTTGCTATGGTCTCTTTGTTTGTTTTTCATTTATTTCTGCCCTGATTTTTAAGATTTCTTTCCTTCTACTAACCCTCGGGTGCTTCTTCTTTTTCTACTTGCTTTAGGTGTAGAATTAAGTTATTTATTTGACTTTTTTCTTGTTCCTTGAAGTAAGCCTGTATTGCTATGAATCTTCCCCTTAGCACTGCTTTTAGTGTCCCATAGCTTTTGGGTTGTTGTGTTTTCATTTTCATTCGTTTTTATGCATATTTTGATTTCTTTTTTGATTTCTTCTGTAATTTGTTGGTGATTCAGAAGCATGTTTTTTAGCTTCCATATGTTGAAAATTTTAACAGTTTTTCTCCGTAATTGACATCTAATTTTACTGCATTGTGGTCAGAAAAGATTTCCAAGGCTAGATTTATGGCCCAGGATGTGATCTATCTTGGAGAAATTCCGTGTGCCCTTGAGAAAAAGGTGAAATTCATTATTTTGAGGTGAAATGTCCTATATATATCAATTAGGTCTAACTGGTCCATTGTATCATTTAAAATTTGTGTTTCCTTGTTAATTTTCTGTTTAGTTGATCTATCCATAGGTGTGAGTGGGGTATGCAGGTCTCCCACTATTATTGTGTTATTGTTAATTTCCCCTTTCATACTTGCTAGCATTTGCTTTACATATTATGGGGCTCCTATGTTTGGTGCATATATATCTATAATTGTTATATCTTATTCTTGTATTGATCCTTTGATCATTATGTAGTGTCCTTCTTTGTCTCTTCTTATGTGATATGAGTATTGCTATTCCTGCTTTCTTTTCGTCTCCATTTTTGTGAAATATCTTTTCCAGCCCTTCACTTTCATTCTGTTTGTGTCCATTATTTTGAAGTGTTCTTTTGTAGATAGCATATACAAGGGTCTTGTTTTTGTATCCTTTCAGGCACTCTTTGTCTTTTGGTTGAGGCATTCAACCCATTTACATTTAAGGTGATTATTGATAAGTATGATCCTGTTGCCATTTACTTTGTTGTTTTGGCTTCAACTTTATACACCCTTTCTGTGTTTTCTGTCTAGAGAATATCCTTTAGCATTTGTTGAAGAGCTGATTTGGTGATGCTGAATTCTCTCAGCTTTTGCTTGTTTGTAAACTTTTGATTTCTCCTTCATATTTGAATAAGATCCTTGCTGGGTATAGTAATCTTGGTTGTAGGTTTTTCTCTTTCATCACTAAGTATGTCTTGCTATTTCCTTCTGGACTGAAGAGTTTCTATTGAAAGTTCAGCTGTTATCCTTATGAGAATCCCCTTGTGTGTTATTTGTTGTTTTTCCCTTGCTGCTTTTAAATTTTTTCTTTGTGTTTGATCTTTCTTAATTTGGTTAATATGTGTCTTGGTATGTTTTGAATTGAGTTTATCCTGTTTGGGACTCTCTGGATTTCTTGGAGTTGGGTGACTATTTCCTTCCCCATTTTAAGGAAGTTTTCAACTATTATTTCATCAAGTATTTTTTCATGGCCTTTCTTTCTGTCTTCTTCTGGGACTCCTATGATTCAAATGTTGGGGTGTTGAACATTGTCCCAAAGGCCTCTGCATTGTCCTCATTTCTTTTAGTTCTTTTTTTCTTTTTCCTCTCTGCTTCATTTATTTCTACCATTCTAACTTCTACCTCACTTATCCTATCTTCTGCCTCTGTTATTCGACTCTTGGTTCCCTCCAGAGTGTTTTTGACCTCATTTATTGCATTATTCATTATTGATTGACTCTTTTTTATTTCTTCTAGGTCCTTCTTAAACATTTCTTGCATCTTCTCAATTCTTGTCTCCAGGATCTTTAGCTGTAACTCCATTTTGTTTTCAAGATTTTGGATCATTTATTCTAAACTCTCTTTTTATGAGTTTGACTACTTTATTTTCTACATATGAGTGAGTTTATTAAGTATATGTCTTTCTGTTTCTGGCATATTTCACATAGCAAAATGTACTTTTGACTCATCTAGTTGATTGGTGTTGTCACAAATAATAGGATTTCAGTCACTATTATTATTGAATAATCTTCAGGTGTCTAGGGAGGGAGGGGCATGTATCACATTTGCCTTATCCATTCATCCATCTGTGGACACTCATGTTGCTTACATATTTTAGCTATTGTGAATAATGATACAATGAACATGGGAATGCAGATACCTCTTTAAGAGTTAGATCTTATTTCTTTAAGACATATATGCAGAGTGGTGTTGCTGGATCATGTAGTAGTTCTCTTTTTCATTTTCTGAGGAACTTCTACACTGTTTTCCATTGTGGCAGCACCAGTTTACACTTCTACCAACAGTGTGCAGGTGTCCCCTTTTCTCCACATCATCATCAACACTTGTTATCCCTTGTCTTTTTTTTTTTAATAGCCATTATATGACCACCTGACCTTCCTCTTGAGAAACCTATATGCAGGTCAGGAAGCAACAATAAGAACTGGACATGGTACAACAGACTGGTTCCAAATAGGAAAAGGAGTACATCAAGGCTGTAATTGTCACCCTGCTTATTTAACTTATATGCAGAGTACATCATGAGAAATGCTGGTCTGGAAGAGTCACAAACTGGAATCAAGATTGCCAGGAGAAATATCAGTAACCTCAGATACGCAGATGACACCACCCTTATGGCAGAAAGTGAAGAGGAACTAAAAAGCCTCTTGATGAATGTGAAAGAGGAGAGTGAAAAAGTTG
>NW_011494849.1:806449-820219 GCF_000754665.1 Bison bison bison
CATCACTTAATGGGAAATAGATGGGGAAACAGTGGAAATAGTGTCAGACTTTATATTTTTGGGCTCCAAAATCACTGCAGATGGTGATTGCAGCCATGAAATTAAAAGACGCTTACTTCTTGGAAGAAAAGTTATGACCAACCTAGATAGCATATTGAAAAGCAGAGATATTACTTTGCCAACAGAGGTCCGTCTAGTCGAGGCTATGGTTTTTCCAGTGGTCATGTATGGATGTGAGAGTAGGACTGTGAAGAAAACTGAGCACCAAATTGATGCTTTTGAACAGTGGTGTTGGAGAAGACTCTTGAGAGTCCCTTGGACTGCAAGGAGATCCAACCAGTCCATTCTAAAGGAGATCAGCTCTGGGTGTTCTTTGGAGGGAATGATGCTGAAGCTGAAACTCCAGTACTTTGACCACCTCATTAAAGAGTTGACTTATTGGAAAAGACTCTGATGCTGGGAGGGATTGGGGGCAAGAGGAGAAGGGGATGACAGAGGATGAGATGGCTGAATGGCATCACCGATTCAATGGATGTGAGTCTGAGTGCGCTCCGAGAGTTGGTGATGGACAGGGAGGCCTGGCGTGCTGTGATTCATGGGGTCACAAAGAGTCGGACAGGACTGAGCAACTGAACTGAACTGAACTGACTGATAACAAGTGTCAGGTTGTATCGCATCATGGGTTTGATTTGTATTTCATCAATGATTTGTGATATTGTGCACTTTTTCATGTACCTATTGGACATTTGTGTGTTTTGTTTTGATAAACGTCAATTTAAATTATTTGCGCATTTTTTTTTTTTTAGAGAGAAATCATTCAAAAACTTTATTTCACAAAACATCTAAAGCACCGTAAAGAATTAATTAAAGCAACACAAATATGTAACTAGAAAATTAGTTTAAAAAACTAGTTTTAAAGGCATAGTTTTGAACATACATATATACATACATATATATACTTGAGAGATTCACATGACTCTTAATAATGCGCATTTTTTAAATCAGGTTTCTGTTTTTGTTTTTGCTGTTGAGTTGTATGAGCTACCTGTTTATTTTGGATATTAATCCTTAAAAGATACTTGGTTTGCACATATTTTCTCCTTTTCTGTAGGTTGCCCTTTTACTGTTTTGTTTGCTTCCTTTGACCTTCTTAGGTGGCTGTTGTGATAAAGTATCCACCTGGTAATGTAGGAGATGCAAATGATTCAGATTAGATCCCTGGCTCGGGAAAATCCCCTGGAGTAGGAAATGGCAATAAATGCAAATGGTAGGAAATGGAAAATTCCATGGGCAGAGGAACCTGGCAGGGCTACAGTCCATGGGTTACAAGGAATCAGACATGACTGAGTGACTGAGCACACGCACATTTTACTTTGCAGAAGCTTTCTAGTTTGACACAATTCCACTTTTCTATTTTTGCTTATTGCCTGTGCTTCTTGCTGTCATAATCAAAAAAACATTGCTAAGACCAATGTCAAAAAACCTTTTCCTATGTTTTCTTTCATCTACTAGTTTTACAGCTTCAGGTCTAATACATAAGTCTTTAATCCACTTTTAGTTGACTTCTATATGTGGTATGAAGCAGAGTCCAATTTCATTATTCTGCATGGAATAGCTAGTTTTCCCAAAATAATTTACCAAATAGTCTATCCTGTATCATTATGTGTTCTTGACACCCTTGTTGAAGATCAATTGACCATAAGTGTGAGGATTTATCTCAGGGTCCTCAGTTCTGTTACATTGTGGTTTGCCATGCCCTCCTCCAGGGGATCTTCCAGAACCAGGGATCTAACCTTCATCTCGTCTCCTATGTCTCCTGCATTGTCAAGCAGGTTCTTTACCACTAGCGTGCCACCTGGGAAGTGCATTGTTCTGTTAGAGATATTGGCCTTTTTAGTTGTTTTCTTGCAGTGTCTTTGTCTGGCTTTGTGTCAGGATGACTCTGGCCTAATAAAATGAATTTGGAAATGTTCTTTCTTCTTCTGTGTTTTTGAAGAGTTTAAGAAGGATTGATATGAATTCTATTTGAAAGATTGGTGGAACTCACCCACAAAGCCATCTGGTCCAGGGATTTTTTTAGCTGAGAGGGTTTTGATTGCTACTTCAATCACTTTATTTGTACTCATTTGTTCATGTTTCTATGTTCTCTTGATGCAATATTGGTAGGTTGTATGTTTCTGGTAATTTACTCATTTAATATTTTTTAAACTCTCTCTCTGTGAGTGTGTGTGTGTGAGTTATAAACACAAAAATATCTGGAAGGATATGTAGTAAACTCTTAATAATTATATTGCTTGGACTACAATTAGAAAGATGGGGGGGGGGGGCTTTTGTTTCAATTTCTCTATCGTTTAGTTTATTACAAAATTATACCACCATACTGTTAAAACATATTTTAAAACCACAGCCTGAAATGAATGCATAAAGGCTCAACAGGCATATTACTGATCTTCATTCAATAAGGAACAAGTTAAGTCTGGCACAGATAACCTGGGCAGGCTGATGCATCAGAAACCTAAGCCATCAACTTCCTCTCCCTTAGGAGCACTTCATCTTGCAGGTTAGCCAGTCTCCTCCAAAGTCACTTGACTGAAAGGATTTAGCAATTCTCTTCTTGCCCATGGCCATGAGGAATATTTACTTGGCAACTGTAGGTGCATCCTGGAAAGCTGGCCCACCTCTGTAGGGCAATTCTGCTTCTAACAAGGGAATGTAACTTTACATACCCTTTAATTGAAGCCAGAGCCAGATGGGCACTGATCTTATTAAAGCCATGATTGTTACCAGAAAATAACTGCAAATATGTATGGGTATTTTTGTATGTGTGTGTGCATGTGCATGTATTTTATGACACATGCCATATCCCTGAAATCTCAATTATAGAACTATCTTTCCAATTTTTTTTGTTTACAATTTACTTTATAGTTTAGCCTTATGTAGGGTGGCTATGGGGTGCCTCATATCTTTTAATGTTACATTTTGTTCTCATTATTGCATTATTGCTTTTTCCTTCTTCCAGGTGCAGCTCATCCACTATAACCACGAGCTATATACCAATGTCACAGAAGCTGCAAAGAGCCCAAACGGATTGGTGGTAGTTTCTATATTTATTAAAGTAAGTGTGTTGCATTCCTTCATTCTTCTCTTCTTACCATTTCCATCCCAATCAGAATATCAGTTTATAGTCCTGTTGAATCTTAGAAAAATAGCAAAATAACCCAAGCTGCATAGATATTACCAAAGCGAAATATCTATGTCCAATATTTATGTCCATGAGGTTTATGAAAAATAAAGACTCTTTCAGTGAGATGCAAAAACAATGAGTTTAGAGCACTGGGGCCTGAGGATCCAGGTAGTTTCTATCCTACAGAGAAAAATGATGCTGGATCCAGGGGCAGGTTCTAGGTTCCACTCATGCAGAAGAATCAGAAGAATAAATAGAAGGGGAGATGGTTTCTCACTGATACCCAACAGGATTAAAGGGCTGTCAATCAGATGACCCTTGGAAAAAGGAATAAAAAGAAAATGTGAGATGTCCCTTCCCTCCAGGCACTGCACTAAACAGTTCCCTCCAGCTTTCAGGAATTGCTCTGAGTATCATCTTTCCCTCCCAGTTTACCTCTCTCATGTAAACATCCCTGTGAATAATTAAGAAAATTCACCAATGCTGGCTTTATGACATTCTAGGGTAGCTCCATATCTCCTTGTAGTCATCATCAACAACAAACTTCCAACAAATAAAAGTTTAAGTTGTTAAATTACACAACCTTTTGACCATTGTTGGGTGAAACAGGTTTGCAAATTAAAAAAAAGAAGAAGAAGAAGAAGCACCTGTCATCAGGTGCTAGGAAAGGTCACCAACAGGACTGATACTTTCACTATAGCCAGTGGATTATGGGAAAGGCTACCACTATAGCTGGATCTCTTGAACTCCTGGCCATTGGCTTCCCTGTGTACTTTCTCACTGGCTGGACTATATCTCTTGCAGCCACTGATCCCCCATACACCTGTCTTTGCCAGGGCTCCTGTGACCCAGCAGCCAGGCCACCTCCATGCCCTGTCCTCACCAGGTCAGATCTAATTGCTTTGGGGAAGCCTCAGGAGCAGACCTCTGTGGGAGGCCCACATGCAGAGGTGGGGCTAAGGCCTTAGCTAAAGCCCAAGAATAGAGTGACTAAGGAAGAGGAATGAAAATCTTCTCGTGTAATTGCACAAGCCACAAGTTAAATCCCCATGATCATCTTGATAAACTGTGCATCTGTGGAATATATGAATGGACAATGAATTTTCCCACAACTGAAACCAGTCAGTGGGGTCAAGTACATATTATGGTTGGGCCAGCTCAGAGTCTGAGCTGCCCACACCTTGTCCATAGCAAGTCCAGAAGCCTACCTAGAGAATACTAGGGAAAGCAGAATTTGGCTGGGGATCATAGTGGGGGTAAAAACACTGACAGATGAGACACCAGGAAAATATTCTTATTGCTGTTTATATGTTCTGTTGCTGCTTTCATTATTTTTAATGCAATTTGTATTTTTCTTTTTTTTACTTTTTTTTTTTTTTTTTTACATTTTTACTTTACCTTTCCATTGTTTTGTGTTTTTAACATTTATTTTACTTTATTTTCAGTTTGTATTCTACTTTGGTTTTCTTTCTTATTTTTCTTAGTTTTGTTTTTAATTGTTCTGATTTTGTTTTTAGGTTCTTTTATTTGTCTGGTTGCTTTCTGGTTTTTTTTTTATTTTCATTGTTTTTGTTTCTTTTTTTGTATGTGTGTGTGTGTGTGTGTGTGTTTTAGTTCTTATTTTTCTTTGTTTCATTTTTCTTTTACCATCTATCTTGGGTTTTATTTGTTTCTTCATTTGTTTTCTTTTTTTAAAACTATAGTTCTTTGTTTTTGTCTTTGCCATTTGTCTTGGGTTTTGTTTGTTTATTTTCTTTCCTGACTCTTTTTTCATTGCACTGTGTGGCTTGCAGGATCATGGTTCCCTAACCAGGGGTTAGGCCTGAGCCTCTGAAGTGGGAGTGCCAAGGCCAGGACATTGGACCACTGGGGAATTCCTTGTTGATGTTCAGTCACTAAATTATGTCTGGCTCTTTGCAACCCCATGGGCTGCAACACCCCAGGCTCCTCTGCCTTTCATTATCTCATAGACTTTGCTCAAATTCACATCCATTGAGTCAATGCTGTTATCAAGCATATTCTTTACCACTGCACCACCTGGGAAATCCCAGAGAATTCTGAGACCTGGGGAATATTAATTGGCAAGATCTCAACAGAAAGTCTCTACCTTGACTCCAAGATACTTAATACATCACACTAAAAAACAAGCATAACTGGAACACAAACCCACCTATTAGCAGACAGGCTGTCTAAAGTGCTAAGCACACAGATATACCAAAACACACTACATGATGTGGGCCTGCCCATG
The DNA here is from genome assembly GCF_000754665.1 of Bison bison bison. Taxonomy (NCBI): domain Eukaryota; kingdom Metazoa; phylum Chordata; class Mammalia; order Artiodactyla; family Bovidae; genus Bison; species Bison bison. The sequence continues at coordinate 811,882 of NW_011494849.1, forward strand.
GGAGGGATGAGACTCAGCTCTACCCACCAGAGCACAGGCACCAGTCCTTTCCAACAGGAAACCTACGCAAGCCATTGGGCCAACCTCATCTGCTGGCGGCAGATACCATAAGCAACAGGAGCAGTGGTCCTACAACCTGCAGAAAGGAAACTTCAAAGACAGTAGGTTAAATACAATGAGAAGAATAATAAATATGGCGACGCTAGTAAAAATGTAAGATCAAATAAATGAAGAGGAAATAGGCAATCTGTCTGAAAAATAATTCAGAGTAGTGATAGTAAAGATGATCCAACTCACAGAAATAAACTTGGAGGCATGCACAGAAGATGGATGAAGTGTTTAACAAAGACTTAGATGAACTAAAGAGAAAACAGTAATGAACAACACAATAACTGGAATTGAAAACACTGCTGCTGCTGCTAAGTTGCTTCAGTTGTGTCCAACTCTGTGCGACCCCATAGAGGGCAGCCCACCAGGCTGCCCTGTCCCAGGGATTCTCCAGGCAAGAACACTGGAGTTGGTTGCCATTTCCTTCTCCAATGCATGAAAGTGAAAAGTGAAAGTGAAGTCTCTCAGTCCTGTCTGACTCTTAGCAACCCCATGGACTGCAGCCTACCAGGCTCCTGCATCCATGGGATTTTTCCAGGCAAGAGTACTGGAGTGGGGTGCCATTGCCTTCTCCACTAGATGGGGTCTAAAAGTTCCTCCAGATATTAATTCCACAGACTCAAGTTGGCAAAAACACCCTGCGCTCCAGGGACATCCTAAGGAAATCATAATGCCTTAACCTCGAAAATGAGGATGAGGAGGTGGTAGTTTTTCAGAAAGGAAATGTCACTTGGGTCCTTCCTGCACTGGGAGCTGCACTGACAGATCACGGTTCAGCCTGGAGTCGTAATTCACGAAACAGTGAAACTCGTTTCCCAGGGTGAGTGTGTTCTGGAATAAACTTGCACATCTTCACTCCAAGCAGCTTTGCTGCCACCGCCTCCATGACAACACCTGTGCACAGCAGAATCTTTCCCCGGGTCAGGAGCTTGATGGTTTCTGACATTTTCCTAAGACATTCCTCCAAGAGATAGGGGTGATCTGCCATGACGATGGCAAAGCTGTGTGTGGTGATCCTCTCGGGTAAGTCCACAGGGTTCTTGTAGTCATAGTAGACAAAGTCCTTTCCGTATACGGCAAACCTCCGGTTGTACTCAAATATGCAGAGGAAGACATCGTCTCTGTGCTGCTCTCTCAGCTTCTGGTAGACGCTGGGGGCGCTCACACACGCTATTCTGCCACCCTCCCCGGCAGCTGCCAAGGCGTCCTCAGCAAGGTACAGGGCCGTCTCCGGGCAGTACCAGAACTGGCTCACCCGCCAGTTCTCTTCTATTATCCCCATGTTGTACTTGTCATGACCACGGAGGTGAGAGTGGTGCTGCTGCTGCTCAGCATAAAATTCCTGCAGAGCTGCAAGGGTGTATGAAGAAAGCTGGGAGCAGGGGGCCTCGTCTTCGCAGTCACTCATTTCACACCCTGACTGTGTCGGGAGATGCGGACGAGCAGAGTAGGGGCAAGCTCCTCACTCCACTTGCTGCTTGACTCCACGCATGCTCTGTAGCCCGGGGCCTGGTCGGGCAGCCAGCTGCGTCTGCACGTGCACACTAGAAGGAATCGCGGCTGCTGCTGCTAAGTCGCTTCAGTCATGTCAGACTCTGTGCAACCCATAGACAGCAGCTCACCAGGCTCCCCCATCCCTGGGATTCTCCAGGCAAGAATACTGGAGTGGGTTGCCATTTCCTTCTCCAATGCTGGAAGGTGAAAAGTCAAAGTAAAGTCGCTCAGTTGTGTCCGGCCCTCAGCGACCCCATGGACTGCAGCCTTCCAGGCTCCTCCTTCCATGGGATTTTCCAGGCAAGAGTACTGGAGTGGGGTGCCATTGCCTTCTCTGAAGGAATCACTAGAAGGAATCAATAGCAGAATAACTGAGGCAGAAGAAAGGATAAGTGACAAAGAAGATAGAAAGGTGGAAATAACTTCTGCAAATCAGAATAAAGAAAAAAGAATGAAAAGAAATGAAGACTGTCTCAGAGACCTCTGTAACAACACTAAACACAATAACATACAAGTAATAGGGGTCTCAGAAGAAAAAGAGATAGAGAAAATGTCCTATAAAATATTTCAAAAGACTTATAGTTGAAAATTTCCCTAACATGGGAAAAGAAATAGTCGCCCAAGTCTGGGAAGCAAAGAGAATCTCATACAGGGTACAACCCAAGAAGAAACACACCAAGACATATATTAAACTAACAAAAATTAAAAGAAAAATAATAAAAGCAGCAAGGGAAAAATAAGAAATAACATATCAGGGAATCCTAAGGTATCAGTTAATGTTTCAGCAGAAACTCTGCAATCCAGAAGGGAGTGGCAGGATATATTTAAAGTAATGAAAGGGGAAAACCTACAACCAAAATTACTCTATCTAGCAAGGATCTCATTAATATTCAAAAGAGAAATCAAAAGCTTCACAGATAAGCAAAAGCTGAGAGAATTCAGTACTAACAAACTAGCTTTATAAAAATTGCTGAAAAAACTTCTCTAGATGCTAAACACAAGAAAAGAAAAAAGAACTAAAAAAACAAACCCAACACAATTAAGTAAATGGCAAGAGAAACATACATACTGATAATTACCTTAAATGTAAGAGGATTAAATGTGTCAGCAAAAAGACACAGATTGCTGAATGGATTCTAAAAAAAGTTCATATGTACTGTCCACAAGAAGTCTACTTCAGACCTAGGGACACATACAGACAGAAAATAAGGAGAAGAAAAAATATATTCAATGCAAATGTAAATAAAAAGAGAGGGGGAATACCAATAGTCATATCAGAAAAAAAAAAAAAAAAGACTTTAAATTAACAACTGTTACAAGAGACAAGGAAGGGCACTACATAATGATCATGAGATCAACCCAAGAAGAAGATATAACACCTGTAACTATTTATGCACCTAATATAGGAGCACCTTAATACATAAAGCAAATGCTAACAGCCATAAAAAGGGAAATCAATAATAACACAATAATAGTGGGGTACTTTAACATCCCAAGCATACCAATGGACTGATCATCCAGACAAAAAATTTAATAAGAAAACAAAGACCTTAAATGACACATTAAAACAGAGACTTAATTGATATTTTTAGGACATTACATGTAAAAACAGCAGAATACACTTATTTTTTCTCAAGTGCACACAAAACTTTCTCCAGGATAGGTCATATATTAAGTAAGAAAACAGTGCAGTTCAGTTCAGTCTCTCAGTCGTGTCCAACTCTTTGCGACCCCATGAATTGCAGCACGCCAGGCCTCCCTGTCCATCACCAACTCCCGGAGTTCACTCAAACTCACGTCCATCGAGTCAGTGATTCCATCCAGCCATCACATCCTCCATCATCCCCTTCTCCTCCTGCCCCCAATCCGTCCCAGCATCAGTCTTTTCCAATGAGTCAACTCTTCACATGAGGTGGCCAAAGTACTGGAGTTTCAGCTTTAGCATCATTCCTTCCAAAGAAATCCCAGGGCTGATCTCCTTCAAGTCTTGGTAAATTTAAGAATATTGAAATTGCATAAAGTATCTTTTCCAACTATAGCACTATAAAATTAGGATTCAATTACAGGGGAAAAACAACAACAACAACAACAACAACAGTAAAAACCACAAACACATGGAGACTAAATACTATGCTACTAAAGGGGACGACAGAGGATGAGATGGCTGGATGGCATCACTGACTCGATGGATGTGAATCTGAATGAACTCCGGGAGTTGGTGATGGACAGGGAGGCCTGGTGTGCTGCGATTCATGGGGTCTCAAAGAGTCGGACATGACTAAGTGACTGATCTGATCTGATCTGAAGTAGCCAAAAGATTACTGAGGAAATCAAAGAGAAATTTAAAAATACTTAGAAATAAATGACAATGAAAACACAAAAACCTGAAGCCTATATGATGCAGCAAAAGCAATTCTAAGAGTGAAGTTAATAGAAATGCAATCCTACCTCAAGATTCAAGAATAATCTCAAATATACAACTTAACCTTACAACTAAAGCAACTAGAGAAAGAAGAAAAAGTTAGTAGGAGAAAAAAAGTTATAAGGTCAGAGCAGAAATAAATGAAATAGAAATTAAGAAAACAATAGCAAATATCAATGAAACTAAAAGTTCATTGTTTGAGAAGATTTTTTTTTAATAAATTGATCAACCTCAGCCAGATTCCCCAAGGGGAAAAAAAGGGAAGAGACTCAAATCAATAAAACTATAAATGAAAAAGGAGAGATTATGAAATAAAATTCAATCAAATTAATATAACTGACACTGCAGAAATATAAAGGATCATAAGGGAGTACTGCAAACAACTAAATGCAATAAAATGGGAAATCTGGAAGAAATTAACAAATTTCGTAAAAGGGAAAACCTCCCAAGGTTGAACCAGAAAGAATCAGAAAATATTAACAGACCAATCACAAGTAATAAAAATGAAACTCGGATTAAAAATCTTTCAATAGACAAAAGTCCAGAACCAGATGGCTTCACAGATAAATCCTATCAAGCACTTAGAGATGAGCTAGTGCCTATTGTTCTCAAACTTTTCCAAAAATATTACAGAGAGAGGAACACTCCCACACTCATTCTACAAGGCCACTATCACCCTAATACCAAAACCAGACAAAGATATGCCAAAAAACAGCTCAATATTGCCAATAAATATAGATGTGCTATTCCTCAACAAAATACTAGCGATCGGAATCCAACAATACATTAAGAGAATTATACATCATGATCAAACAGGGTTTATCCAAGGGATGTAAGGATTCATCAGTATATGCAAATTGATCAATGTGCTAAAACATATTAACAAACTGTAAAATAAAAACCATATGCCACGTGATCATCTCAGTAGATGCAGAAAAAAACTTTTGGCAAAATTCAACACCCATTTAGGATTAAAAAAAAATGTCTGCATAAAATGGATATAGAGGGAACATACTTCAACACAATAAAACCTATATATGACAAAGCTCCTGCAAACAAACTCCTCAATGGTGAAAATTTGAAAGCATTTCCTCTAAGATCAGGAACCAGACAAGGGATTGTCCTCTCTCACCATTATTATTCAACATAATCTTGGAAGTATACTAGTCACAGCAATCAGAGAAGGAAAAGAAATAAAAGGAATCCAAATTGAAAAAAAAAAAAAAAAGTAAAACTGTCATTGTTTGCAGATGACATGATACTATTCATAGAAAACCTAAAGATGCCACCAGAAAACTTCTAGAGCTAATCAATGAATTTCGTAAAGTCACAAGAGACAGAATTAATACACAGAAATCTGAACCCCTATATGCCAACAATGGACCATCAGAAAGAGAAATCAAGAAAATAATCTCATTTACCATTGCAATAAAAATAATAAAATACCTAGGGATAAACCAGACTGGTTGCAAATAGGAAAAGGAGTACGTCAAGGCTGTATATTGTCACCCTGCTTATTTAACTGATATACAGAGTACATCATGAGAAACGCTGGGCTGGAAGAAGCACAAGCTGGAATCAAGATTGCTGGGAGAAATATCAATAACCTCAGATATGCAGATGACACCACCCTTATGGCAGAAAGTGAAGAGGAACTCAAAAGCCTCTTGATGAAGGTGAAAGAGGAGAGTGAAAAGGTTGGTTTAAAGCTCAACATTCAGAAAACAAAGATCATGGCATCGGGTCCCATCACTTCCTGGCAAATAGATGGGGAAACAGTGGAAACAGTGTCAGACTTTATATTTTTGGGCTCCAAAATCACTACAGATGATAACTGCAGCCATGAAATTAAAAGATGCTTACTCCTTGGAAGGAAAGTTATAACCAACCTAGATAGCATATTGAAAAGCAGAGACAGTACTTTGCCAACAAAGGTTCATCTAGTCAAGGCTATGGTTTTTCCAGTGGTCATGTATGGATGTGAGAGTTGGACTGTGAAGAAAGCTGAGCGCTGAAGAATTGATGCTTTTGAACTGTGGTGTTGGAGAAGACTCCTGAGAGTCCCTTGTACTGCAAGGAGATCCAAGCAGTCCATTCTGAAGATTCAAGAATGATCTCACTTTTTCATTAAGGGAAAAAAAAAAAAAAAAAGAATGATCTCAAATATACAACTTAACCTTACAACTAAAGCAACTAGAGAAAGAAGAAAAAGTTAGGAGAAAAAAAAGTTATAAGGTCAGAGCAGAAATAACAAGCAGTCCATTCTGAAGGAGATCAGCCCTGGGATTTCTTTGGAAGAAATGATGCTAAAGCTGATTGGCTACCTCATGCGAAGAGTTGACTTATTGGAAAATACTCTGATGCTGGGAGGGATTGGGAGTAGGAGGAGAAGGGGATGACAGAGAATGAGATAGCTGGATGGCATCACTGACTCGATGGACATGAGTCTGAGTGAACTCTGGGAGTTGGTGATGGACAATGAGGCCTGGTGTGCTGCAATTCATGGGGTCACTAAGAGTCGGACACGACTGAGCAACTGAACTGAAGGAGGCAAAAGATCTGTATGCAGAAAACTATAAAATAAGATTTAAAAAAATCAAAGATGACACAAACAAGTAGAAAGATAGGTCATATCCTCGGATTCAAAGAATCAATATTCTGAAAATGACTATATTACCCAAAGCAATCTACAGATTCAATGAAACTCCATCAAATCACTGATGACATTTTTCACAGAACTTAGAACAGAAAATTATACAATTTGTATAGAAATACAAAAGGTCCTGAAAAGCCAAATCAATCTTGAGGAAAAGAAACAGCTGGGCAATCAGGCTCCCTGACTGAAGGGGTACAGTCATCAAGACAGTATGGTAGTGGCACAAAAAAACAGAAATGCAGATCAATAGAAGAGTATAAGAAAACCAGAGATAAACTCACACACCTATGAACCTTGTCACGCACCTTATCTTTGACAAACGAGACAGGAGTATATAATGGAGAAAAGATAACCTCTTAAGAAATGGTGCCAGGAAAACTGGACAGGTACATGTGAAATAATAAAATCAGAACACTCTAACACCATGTACAAAAATAAACTCAAAATGATTTAAAGACCTAAAGGTAAGGTAGGATAATATAAATTCTTAGAGGAAAACATAGGCAGAATACTCTATGACATAAATTGCAGGAGGATCTTTTTTGAGCCACCTCCTAGAGTAATAAAAATAAAACAAAAATTAACAAATGGGACCTAATTAAACTTAAAAGCTTTTGCATAGCAAAGGAAACCATAAACAAGATGAAAAGGCAACTCTCAGAATTGGAGAAAATATTTGCAAATGGAACAACTGACAAAAGATTAATCTCTAAAATATAATTTATATATTCAATATAAAAAAACTCAATTAAAAATTGGTCTGAAGACCTAAACAGATATTTATCCAAAAAATACATACGGATGGCCCACAAAGCCATGAAAAGATGCTTAACATCACTAATTCCTAGAGAAATGTAAATCAAAACTACAATGATGTATCACCTCACACCAGCTAGCCTGTCATTAAAAAAATCTACAAAAAATTGTAAAGCAATTATCCTCCAATTAAAAATTTTTTTTTAAATTATACAAACAATAAATGCTGGAGAGAGTGTGGAGAAAAGTAAACCCTTTTGCTGTTGGTGTGAATGTAAATTGATGCAGCCACAATGGAAAACCATATGGAGGTTCCTTAAAAAAACTAAAAATAAAACTACCGTATGACCCAGCAACACTACTACTGTTCTTATACCCAGACAAAGCCATAATTCAAAAGGACACATGCACCCCAATGTTCATTGTAACACTATTTACAATAGCCATGGCATGAAATCAATCTAAATATCCATCAACAGAGGAATAGATAAAGAATATATGAGATACATATATATATATATACACACACACACACAATGGGATATTACTTAGCCATTAAAAGGAACAATACTGGGTCATTTGTAGAGACTATCATACCTAGATAGTGGACCTAGATAATGGACCTAGAAACTATCATACAGAGTACAGTAAGACAGAAAGAGAAAAACCAAGTATCATGTATTAACACATATATGTGGTATCTAGAAAAATGGTATACATGATCTTATTTGCAAAACAGAAATAGAGAATATGCTAACAGATATAGCATACAAATATATGGACACCAAGGTGAGAAGGAGGGGTTGGATGATTTGAGAAATTGGAATTGACATATAACACCATTGTTACTATATATAAAATAGATAACTAATGAGGACCTACTGTGTAGCACAGGGAATGTT
>NW_011494849.1:820319-820528 GCF_000754665.1 Bison bison bison
TCCCCTTCTCCTCTTGCCCCCAATCCCTCCCAGCATCAGAGTCTTTTCCAATAAGTCAACTCTTTAATGAGGTGGTCAAAGTACTGGAGTTTCAGCTTTAGCATCATTCCTTCCAAAGAAATCCCAGGGCTGATCTCCTTCAGAATGGACTGGTTGGATCTCCTTGCAGTCCAAGGGACTCTTAAGAGTCTTCTCCAACACCACAGTTC
>NW_011494849.1:820712-846968 GCF_000754665.1 Bison bison bison
GTCTTCTCCAACACCACAGTTCAAAAGCATCAATTCTTCGGCTCTCAGCCTTCTTCACAGTCCAACTCTCACATCCATACATGACCACTGGAAAAACCATAGCCTTGACTAGATGAACTTTTGTTGGCAAAGTAATGTCTCTGCTTTTGAATATGCTATCTAGGTTGATCATAACTTTCCTTCCAAGGAGTAAGCGTCTTTTAATTTCATGGCTGCAGTCACCATCTGTAGTGATTTTGGAGCCCAGAAAAATAAAGTCTGACACTGTTTCCACTGTTTCCCCATCTATTTCCCATGAAGTGGTGGGACCAGATGCCGTGATCTTCCCTTTCTGAATGTTGAGCTTTAAGCCAGCTTTTTCACTCTCCTCTTTCACCAAGAGGCTTTTGAGTTCCTCTTCACTTTCTGCCATAAGGGTGGTGTCATCTGCGTATCTGAGGTTATTGATATTTCTCCCGGCAATCTTGATTCCAGTTTGTGTTTCTTCCAGTCCAGTGTTTCTCATGATGTACTCTGCATATAAGTTAAATAAGCAGGATGACAGTATACAGCCTTGACGTACTCCTTTTCCTATTTGGAACCAGTCTGTTGTTCCATGTTCAGTTCTAACTCTTGCTTCCTGACCTAAATGGGAAAGAAATCCAAAAAAGAGGGGATATATGCATATGTATAGCTACTTCACTTTTCTATACAGTAGAAACTAACACAATATTATAAAACAGATATACTCCAATAAAAATTAATTTTAAAAATGTTCTCCTACTCTTGGCCTGGGGATGTTCCTTGATTAGATTTCATTTCTGCTCCCTGAGATAATTAACTTGTTCACAATCTTCTGAATGCCTCAGCTCTTCCTGTAGGGTTTTCACCTCTTTGGGTAAGAAATATCTGTTATTCTCATTCTGATTTCTATCCATAGAATGTTAGAAGTCCAGAAATCTTACTTCTATTTTAACTATTGCAATTCTTTTTGTCCAAGCAGGTAGTTATTTTATTTGTATAATGGACTTTAAAACTTGATGAATTTTCTATGAATCTGATGCATATCTACTCTATATACATCCTAAAATTCACTGCTTCTGAAGTAATGAATTGCATCCAATTCCGCCCCCCCCTCCCCCCCGCCCCAGGACAGGGCTTTCTCTACTCTGGTTGCAGCAAATTCCTGTAGGGAAAAAAATAATGTCCTTAGGATTATTAACAGCCTATTTGTCTTGCTGAGGACTCTTATATTTAGCTTAGAACTTTTAGAGGTATTACAAAGGGTCTTCTGTACAAGTTCCTATAGATGAAAATTTTGCCAAATGTTCTATGTCATAACTTGGTTCACCATTTTTTTCAGTCTCTACTAACAGTTGCCTCATTATTTTCCAACCTCCATCTATAGCCTGAATTCAAAGCCAATATTAAGTATGTATAAATTATTATGAAAACAAAACCTAAAATGGGCAACACCCGCTTTCAGATACCAGTTTTTACATCAATTAGCTTTTGCTGTTTTAATATTTGTTTTAAACAATAAATATTTCTAACTTCTTAAAAAAAAACTGTCTTCCCCCCCAAAAAAGGGGGGGCGGTGTTACAGTGTGGCAGTTCTAAAAGTTGGCAGTCATTGTGTAGCTCCTTGGGAAGTTTTAGCCAAACCATTAGAGGAAGTGCCCCAGTCAGAACTTCGAATCTAATGACAGTCAATAGAAATTCAGCATTTGGCACTAGGGAGTTTTAATACAGCTCTCATGAAGACATTATCATCACACAGAATGGGCACAGGGGCAGCCCCAGACACCACTCCCTCTCCTTCCTCGTGAGCATCATCTTTTACAACAGTCACTTTGCTCTGTCTGGTCACGCAGCCTCCTAACTTCCTCTCCCTCACCTGGGTCAGATTAAGCCTTTTTGTGGTCCCAGGAGAGCTGAACCCTGGATATACTGCTGCCACTGACCACCAATCCCACCTCCTTTAGCTTGTCACTGGCAAATATAGAAAAGGGCTTTTGACCAGGTAAGTATGATTTTAGGCTTTCTTAATCCCTAATAAAACTTCCCAAAGGAATTGGTCTTGGTACAGACAGATCCTTCCAATCCCTGTTCTATACCTCTTGGCATCATCACAGACCCTGTTATAATAAATAGTAGATTACTAAATGCAAGGCACTGAGACATGTACTTTACATACATATTTTATCATTTAACCCTAATAATAAACCTGTGGAGTGGACATCAGTGTCCCTAAGGAAAATGAGGAAAATGGTACAAATAATTTTTGACATTACATCCTCGTTCATGTAGCTCATAATAGTACATTCAGGAAAGGATCCCAGGTCTTGCTTGACTTTAATATTGACACTAATGACCTTGTTCACATAGAGCTGGAAGGGAGAAAAGAGAAAACAACATTAAAAATTTTTCCCCTACATTCCCTTGCTGCCCACAAACATAGGACAAATATCTATATCCCTCAACCAGCCCCAATTATGACATTGATAACTTCTTGTTGTGTTCAACCTGGGACATACTTACTCTTATGCAGCCTGAAGGCATTTCACAGTATTAGGCAATGCATATCCAAGGGCTCACATCTCCTGTAAATTTCCCAAATCTAGGCCTTCTGTGAGTAACTCTCATGACCAACATGGACTGCCCAACAGCTCTTGACCTTTGGTGAGTGCCTCAGCCTCGGCCACTGACATTTCCTCACTTTGCTCAAAGTTTCCGAGTCAGTGAATGTCATCCTGGCAATGTGGGCACATTACAGCTTACAGGGTGATTGATTTGCCAGAAGTGAGCCTTCTAACTGAAAACTAATGGAATGTTTCACAGGCTTCTGTAGAAGCACTCATTCCACTTAGATTACTGACACAGGTCCTGATTGTTGCCCTGTGGGTTACTGAGAGGAACTTATGCCCCAGATCCTGAGATCAGTAAAAAGATTGTCCCTAGCTCCTGCATCTTCTCAGGACAGTTTGGCTCTTAGGGATGCTTCCAGTCTTTCCCTGAGCAAACCTGAAACTTTCAGGCTGGATCTCAAAATAAGCTACAGCATTTCTATCTTTGTCCAACATAATCAACTCCAAGATGCTCCACAGTGAATCATCCAAGCTGTGACTTGCCATTCACTCATTCCCAAACTGATTATGCATGGGACACAGGCCAGACTTTTCTGGGCTCTGATACCTAGAAATGACATGAACAAAGCCTCTGGCACTCTTCCCCTCCTTCTGATCTTTCTACCTCCCCTTCCCAATTCCCTGCAAGGTAAGCAGTAACAGAAATTGAGAAGCCCCATATCTAGGTCAGCTGAACCCTTGAGATGTCAACCACCCAAAATCTGAGTCATAAAAGGGTTGGAATTGTTTGTTAAAATAAAAGATTTGTTTATCTGTAGGTTTCACTTATCTCTGTCTCCTCCTAGTCCCCCACCTTTCCTATAACCACAGGGAGCAGAGATTTAGCTATGATTGCTTCTCAGTCACACACCATTAACTTCCAATTTAAGTGCATATATACCAAGTACATATTTTATCCTCTCACCCACATAGTCAACACGCTAAAGTTCACAAATTGTCTGTGTGCATTTTGGAAAATTTTCAATTATTTTCAATAAGCTCAAAAGGGTCTAGTCCTAATGTTAGCTCTGCCCAGACTCACCAGGTACCAGGGACCCAAGACACTCAATTAAAGGACATGGCAGATTCCTTACCTAACAGGACAATCTGTTTTTGACTCTCCTTTCATGGGTTGCATCAGCACAAATACTCTTGGCACTCTTTCTGTTTCTCTTTGTACTTGGATAACTATCCCCTTCCTAATATGTCACTCCCTACTCTCTACTTAAAATCCTCTGATGGTTCCCTATTCCTAGAAAATAAACTTTAAATGCCCTAATATGACATTCAAAACCTGGCATGAGCTATCCCTTGCCTCTCTATCTTTACCTCCCATCCTTCCTCCATACTCTCATTTTCACCTACCCTGAAATGCTTCCCTAAGAATGACTAGTTCTCCCATGTCTATGTGTGCACAATATGTTTTTCTCACCTTTTCTCCTTTTCCACCAAAGTTAACTTCTGCCTACCTTTTACTAATATTTTCTTTTCCCCCCTAGGTTTCTGATTCATCAAACCCATTTCTTAATCGAATGCTCAACAGAGATACTATCACAAGAATAACATATAAAAGTAAGTTTGGCTGAATTTTCTATATAGCAACTATTCTCTAAAGGTTAGTCCTGTTTGAAGGCAGAAAGCCAGAACTAATGATCTCCAAGGGCCTCTTTCAGCTTCATGATCATTCAGTTCTGTAGAAAATCACTCTGGAGAGTCAGGATTGGCTAAGAAACAACTCATTTCAAGCAGAAACCCCCAGAGTGCCTTTTTCATCCATGCCTGTCTAAAGCAATAATGGTTATTATGATGATGGTCATCATTATCCTATGGATTGGTAATGAGCTGGGAGATCCTACTAGCTGACAGACTCCAACATATCAGCTGGCCACATTTAGGGCTTTGCCAATTATGTGATTGAGAAAGCATTCACCAGGTGGTTTGATCCAACTTCAACACATTCTAAGGCCCTCAGCTGGACCACATCTCCCCCTCTGTGTCACTGGGTCTCCCTTTCAGGTTAGACAAGGTGGCATTTTTCTTCATTTCCATGTGTGACACAATGAGCTATAGAATTCTGCCCAATTTCCTTGGGTTTCTAGAGTGTATAATTCCCTGAATCTGTAAGCAGAAAAGAGGTAATGGTGCACAGTTGAAAACAGTAGAGTGGAAAGGATGCCACTGTCTTCTGTAGCAATCTTAGAGGTTGCAGGACTTGGTGAAAGTTATGGAAATAGTACACATAAAGGGATTAAAGAAAATAACAGGAAAAAGTTTAACTAATTAGAAGTGAGCAAGAAAGTGGGATTTTGTCCTTAAGCAAAGAGCTTCCTCACTTTGTTCCCTCCTTTGTAAAGAAGTTGAAATTCAGTTTCTAAGGTCCTTCTAAATCTAGGATTTTGAATCTGATTTTTGCAAAAGTAAAAATCAGTACACAAACATTCTGACACCCCACATCCCTTTGGCATGTCCTCACTTGGTGTCGAACACTGCTATGGATGGTGATGTGGAAAGACAAAATGAATGCCTTACAGATCTCACCTAGGACTGCTGGAGGAAGAGTGTGGAGAATCCTTCTCTTTTTCAATTACTCATCAATTCAGCAAGTATTTCTTTCATGCCTGCCACATGACAGCACCAAGTGAAGCTCTTGGGATATAAAGATGGGCCAGACACCAGCCCTCCACACAGAACACTCCCCTATGAAGAGTTTGGGAATGCTGGGAAACCTGGAGAATCAGCCAGAAGAAATATCTCCAAAACCATCCCAGTCTTCCTCATAAGTACCCATAGAGTTCTTTAAGCTCAAACTCAGATTGCTTAGCAAAGGGAGACATTTCTGTGTTGGGTTGCAAATACATTTTATAACTGCTCATAAAGATTATTAGTTTTTTAACTTTTTTGCTAAAAGAGCATAAAATTAAATAAAATGCTTTCAAATATCTTGAATTTGCAGTTTAGAGACCATGAAAAGCCATCAAATTACATTTTAAAGCCCAACACACCATCTAAGAGATTGCCAGCTGCAGTCAACCATTAGTCAAACTTTGCACCCCACCCCACCTCACAGCTCTAGGCTGATTAATGTTAAGTGATGTGGCTGCTTCCAAAGATAAAACCAGTCATACGGGTTTGCTCTATGGGAAGGTGGCCTTTCACGTGAACGATGAGTCTCTCACTCTTTAGTCAGGGAGACAGACATATAATGGTGTTTCTTAAAGATTTGTGTAATAAGCACAATGTATTAAAAATAGGAATGGAACTCTTGGGATCATAGAAAATCTGCCTAAAATTCATGGCAGATTTTTAAATAGGGATTGCTATTCAAATAAGTACTAAATATATGAACAACCATTGTGAGGAAAGAAATAAGGGAAGAAAGGGAGGGAGGAATAGAGGAAAGAAGGGAGAGGAAAGGGGAGGGAGGGAAGAAGGGAGGAAGAGAAAGAAGGAGAGGGAAAGGAAGGAAAGAAGGAGGGAAGGAGAGAGTGAAGGACATTCCAAACAGCATACACAAATGCAAGGAGAGGACTTAAAGGAATCTGAAAAGTTCAAAGGCAGGAAATTTGCCTTCATCAGCTCTTTCTCTGCATGGACAAGTGAGAATAACCCAGACACTGCAATGCCTAGGACATGTGGCTGAAAGGGATGACTTTTCTCAGCAGGAAAGTGCCAACACTCTTCTTTCTAGCTAATCACCTAGAGGCAGCCAGCCTGTGGAAATTTGTCCAAACAAGGGAGCAACAAGGAAGTTTCTGAAACAGGAGTCATGCCTGAGAACATAGCCAGTGGGTGGGAAACATAAGCCTGAGAAGTCCCTCCAGGGTCTTTGCAGGAGACACCAGGTTATGCTGGCATTTTCCCATGAACTCTCGTAGACAATACCTCCTGCTCAGGGGCACCTACCAGAGTCCTCTGCTTTCATTCTTTTAAGCAAGCAAGAAAAAAAATGAATCCCCCCAGCTACTATCCAACCACAATACTTAGGAACACCTGACCTTGGCCCCTGACCACCCCCACAACCAACCCATTCTTCTGCTGCTACCCAGAATTAGACTCCAGTGTAGCTTCAATCTGCCACACTCACTCATATGTGTACACACTCTGCTAACTGCATCAGCATCAGGAACATGGAAGTAATGCTAGCTAAGTATTTTCCACACTCCAGGCTCTCTGCTAGAGCTTCACATGCAGCATCTCACCTGGTGCTTACATAGTCTTATTCCCAAAATAGGTATTAATAGCTATCCCAGTTTACAGATGAGGAAAGCAAAGCTCTGAGAAGTGAAGCCCTCTATCAATGATACACATTTAGTGAGTGGCTCTATTAGTCAGCAAATTCTGCGTAATGAACAAGCATTCAACAATAGGCATTGATTTCTCACTGCTGCATCTGTGGGTTGGTTGGTGACTCAGTAAATCTGCAGGTCAGATAAGGTCAGATAACATGGCTTTCTTTTGTCTAGGATCAAGTACTTCTCATGTTGGGGATCAGAAATGCATGATGTTGTTTAAGGTCTAGTCTTGAAACTCACACACTGTCACTTCTATCCACTGTTCACTGTTCAAAGCAAGTCACACGGCCAAGCCCAACATCAAAATGCTCCCATGGATTTGGGTCTGGGAAGGGGATGAACATTTCCTGAACAATAGTTTACTCATCCATAGTGGGATAGCAAGGATTTTAGCACAGGTCGTCCCAGGGATGTTTGTAGGCTCTTTCTGTCCTATTGTCTTCCTCCCTAATGGGCAAGGAAAGCTTAACTCTGAGATCTTAAAACTAGTTGTATCGCTAATACTCTCACATTACATGAAGCTTTTCATCTTCTTCTCTTAATCCCAAATTTAGTTCAGTCTGAAGAGAATTCTTTTTTTTGCTTTTTGCCAATGTTTCCACTTTGGAAGGGTCATAAACTAAGCACAGAACTTGTGGGTAATTTGAAATTTCAGGCTCATAGCATCCTAGGCTCCCTGCAACTCCTGCTTCTCCTTTGGCATGGGACTACTGGTGAAATCATTGTCATTCAAAGGAAGACAGTGGCATCACCATTATTGGGTACATACTGAAACCAGAGGAGACATAGAGATTAATGCTAAATGGGGTCAATATTCCCCATTAGTCTTTCCTTTGGGGATGTTTCATAATGAAAAGTCAATCTAAGACTCTGAGCAGAGAGTGATGTGATCTCCTGACAAAAGGATCACTCCATTTGCTTGGATAAAGCATATTCATGGGTGAGAAGGGAATCGGAAATTTCAAATATGTTAAGCTTGAGATGGGCCTCAAAGAAGAAGTATAGAGTAGGCAGCTGTATATATGAGTGTGGATTTCAGGAGAGATAACTACAGATATAAATGTGGAAGTCACTTGGATCCAGATAGCATTTAAACCTGGGTGAGATCATGGCAGAGAATAAATAGAGAAGAGAGAAACATATCCTCTTTTTTTTTTTTTTTGCTTTTTTAAAAATATAAATTTATTTATTTTAATTGGAGGCTAATTACTTTACAATATTGTATTGGTTTTTGGACTCTGTGGGAGAGGGCGAGGGTGGGATGATTTGGGAGAATGGCATTGAAACATGTATAATATCATATATGAAACAAATCGCCAGTCCAGGTTCCATGCAGGATACAAGATGCTTGGGGCTGGTGCACTGGGATGACCCAGAGGGATGGTACAGGGAGGGAGGTGGGAGGGGGTTTCAGGATGGTGAACTCGTGTACACCTGTGGCGGATTCATGTTGATATCCCCATTTTTTAAAGAACAGCTCATATCCCCATGATCTAACATTGTGAATCATTTCTAAAGATAGTTTTTAAATTCTACCCTGGAAGAGGCTTTTGCATATCTGTCTCATCAACTGGTTCAAGAGGTGTAGAGAGGGAGGACTTAGCATGGAATCATGGGGTAAAATCACCACAAAATGGCAGCCAGTAGTCACACTGTCCATTTGCTTGATTTGAACATAAATTAGATGACTAGGGAGAAAAAAGGAATTGTGCAAAATCATTCTGTTGAGCCAGTTGAGAAAATCAATGCCAATAATCCATAAAAGGAGGAAACACAAGAATATTGCCAAAAAGACTGTGAATTTTGGAAGCCAATATACTAGTAAATGCTATACTATATAGGACTATACTGCTACACTATACTTATAGGACTCAATATGTTCTGGTGAAGAGATATAGAACTAAGCAGACCTCGGCACCTAGCTCTACCATATCTTTACTGTATAACTTCGGCAAGTTTCTTAACCTCTTTGAGGTAATTTCCTCATCAATAAAATGAGGATACTAATACTGATATTGAGAGAGTCGAGATGAGAGTTAAATAAGGTAGTGAGTCCGGTGCCTGGAGAAAGACTGATATAAACAAGGTGCTTAATAACATGTGTTTCTCTATTATCCCTAGGTATGCTTTGGTCAAATCTAGCTTCTTGGGAGGTGAGAGAAAGGTCAATATAATACTAAATACAATTATCTTCAAGGTGAATACAACACAGGGCACTTAAGCAACATAGCTGGTTTACTTAAATGAACTAGAGCTTCTGTGTGGGATCCATCCAATGCATGGTAATAGTCTAGTGAGCTTCTACTTTCTTTGAAAGTTTGGATTTCATATGTCTGACCAAATCTTATAGCACACTCTCACTAAACCAGACTGACAATGGAAAAAAAAATAGCCTAAATTAATTTCAGGCTGACTTTGGAAAGTCTTTCAAAGAAAATCTACACAGCAGCAGAATCTGGGATATCAGCATAACAGTGTTTTGGAAGCAGATTGTTACCCTTCTACATGGGTTAAATCCATAAACATAGCCTCTTGATTCTGGCCTTCCCTTTCTACCCCAACACACACACACACACACACACACACACACACACACACACACCCAACCCCTGTCCTCAAATGTGTATGCAACACAGAGGCTGATTATAGTTTCAGAAAAACCTTAATTTTTTTTTCTTTACTCTAGAACCATGCCTGTAATGCCCTCATTCTGTAGCCTCCTTCAGTCCCTCCTCCCCATCACCCTTAATAAAATAAAATACAATAATAGCAGCACGCTAAAGTACCCAATATGGTCAAAGTGCAAGCTTAGTTAAACAAATTACAATAACCTTTAATAAAGATGTGCTGAATGCGTCCTTTTCTTATTCATTACATTCAACTTCATATTGTATGGCCAAGCCACCATCAGAGGAAGCATCATTAAGTGCAAATCTTATCATGCCATTCCTCTGCCTAAAACATTTTGGTGGCTACATATTTCCATGACTAGTACTAGAGCAAAAAATAAACATACCTTTTGTTTAAAATGATTATATTTGGGGGACTGTTTGTTCCTGCAGCCTATCCTGACAGTCTACTGGAATCTGAAAAGGACAAAAAAAAAAAAAAAAATGTTATCAGTAATAACCAACACTTTCTCAAGAGTCCTAATTCTTAAGTCTTATTTTATTCTTCAGATGATGCATATTTACTACAAGGACTTAATATAGAGGAACTATATCCAGAGACCTCTAGTTTCATTACTTATGATGGGTCCATGACTATCCCACCCTGCTATGAGACGGCAAACTGGATAATAATGAACAAACCTGTCTATATAACCAGGATGCAGGTGAGTTTCTCTGTGGTCTTTTAGCTAGTGGGGAAGATGATGTGAAGACTGGCTGGGTTTTTGGAGTGCTTATTGTAATTATTTGCTTCGACTGCTTTAACAAAATACCACAAATTTGATGGCTTAAACTGAAACATATTACCTCACAGTTCTGGAAGCTCTAAGTCCAAGGTCATGCTGTCTTCAGAGACATTTCCTTCAGATGAAGTAAGGAAGAGTTTGTTTTATACTTATCCCCTGGTTTCTGGCAGTTTTCTGAAAAGCTTTGGTATTCCTTAGCTTATAGAAGCATCACCTCAATCTCCCTTTATCTTTACATGGCATTCTCCCAATGTCTGTGTCTCTTTGTCCAAATCCCCCTTAATAAGAACATCAGTCAAACGGGATTAGGGTCTACCCCAATTAGTCATATTAGATTAGGGCCCACTTCAATAACCTCATTTAATTACATCTATAATGATCCTCAAAATTCAAAAAACAAAGATCCCACCACTTCATGGGGAAACAGTGAAAGACTTTATATTCTTGGGCTTCAAAATCACTGCAGATGGTGACTGCACCTGTGAAATTAAAAGATGTTTGCTCCTTGGGAGAAAAGCTATGGCAAATCTAGACAGCATATTAAAAAGCAGAGATATAACTTTGCTGACAAAGGACCATATAGTCAAAGCTATGGTTTTTCCAGCAGTCAGCATGGATGTGAGAGTTGGACCATAAAGAAGGCTGAGTGTCGAATAATTGATGCTTTTGACTGTGGTGTTTAAGAAGACTCTTGAGAGTCCCTTTTACTGTGAGGAGATCAAACCAGTCAATCCTAAAGGAAATCAATCCTGAATATTTAGTAGAAGGACTGATGCTGAAGCTGAAGCTCCAATACTTTGGCCACCTGATGCAAAGAACTGACTCACTGGAACAGACCCTGATGCTGGGAAAGATTGAAGGCAGGAGAAGGGGACGACAGAGGATGAGATGGTTGAATGGCATCACCAACTCAATGGACATGAATTTGAGCAGTCTCTGAGAGATGGTAAAGGACAGAGAAGTCTGGTGTGCTGCAGTCTATAGGGTTGTGAATAGTTGAATACAACTGAGTGATTGAACAGCATAAGGACCCTATTTCCCAATCAGGTCATATTCTGAGGTACTGAGGGTTAGGGCTCTAACATTTGCATCTGTGGGGTAGACAATTCTGCTCATCACACCTATGTTTAAGGAATTAGTATCTGGAAAGACTGAACTTGAAATAATTATAGATGTGCCCTACCTGCCTGAGTGAGAAAGAAATAAGGGTTAATTCCCAAAGTGTGCTCTACCAACTCTAGTATTCAAAAAGCAGATGAGCAAAATGGATGATATTGTTGAATATGTTTGAAAAAACTGTACCTAAAAAGAGCCAAATTAGTTTCATTGCTGGGAGACTTCTTAGGGTCTTTAGAATGGTAATATATGTCTATCTCCAAGAGGAGGCAATATGATGTGTAGCATTTCATAAGTATATTTGAATGTAGGATTTTTTAGAGCTTCCCACAATATTCCTTGTTGGGCTAGCTAGCATTTCTCAGAACTGGATGGGAATCAGGAAACCTGGCTTCTGAGATCAGCTTTGTTAATGGATCATTATGTACTTCTAAGCCTGTGGCCCCACTTCTGTGAAGTGAATTCTCTTCTTTATAATGAGGGGGTAAATTACATTAGTCTATCCTGTGGTTGTGAGGGTCTATAAAAGCTCAGAGGAAACACAAGCAAAGGAAGCAAAACCAAACTCTTTTATAGGACATGTACTCACAACCTGACAACTCTTTGAACAATTTGAAGTGCTTGATGCTATCTCTATTTATTGGGATATTTTAGTGACAAGCAAACCCTTTGGGATAACTTGAACTTAGAAAAAGGATTTATTCATGACATCCTGGGTCATCTTATGGAATTTAAGATCAGAAATTGATGTCAAGAATTCACTGGAATCAAAACTGCAGAAGCCCTTTCACTCTGCACTCTCCTGCTCCCTCCTGCACCATGGTTCATCCTCCTCTAGGCTAGAGAGTTTTCTTTAGTTTCACAGTCCTGGGTGGAACATGGCTGAAAGCATTTTAATCCAGCTCTTGGTCCTGATAGTCACAGAAAAATAACTTAATTAATCCAACTTAGTTTAGCTTTGACTCCTGTACCAGTCACTATAGTTTTGATAATACTCATATCAGAAAATAATTCCCTTAATTACTCAGCTTCAGGGTCTGAGAGTGAGAAGAGTCTCTGGAGAATACCCATTTGGGTTTTCTCCTTTGACGGTGTGTCATAGGACAGAAAATAATCACTGACTTGTCCAGAGGCACACCAGGAACAAGTGAGCTTAAAGTAAGGCTCTCTCCAAGCATGGAGGCATCAGTGGGTTGTACCCACTGAACCCATGGATCAGGGTCTGTGGAAGGCTCAAGTACACTTTCCCACATAGCTGGCACTACCCAGGCTGGCTATGGTCTATGTAGTCTTACTTCTTCCGTACTACATGTAAGAGGATGGGTGGATCTCACAGCTGTTTCTCTCCCCTCAGATGCATTCCTTACGCCTGCTCAGCCAGAATCAACCATCTCAGATCTTTCTGAGCATGAGTGACAATTTCAGGCCTGTCCAGTCACTCAACAACCGCTGCATCCGCACCAACATCAACTTCAGTTTACAGGGGAAGGACTGTCCAAACAACCGGGCCCAGAAGCTTCAGTATAGAGGTGGGTTCAGAGGGCAGTAGACACAAGTCACTCTAGTCTTCTTACTTAAACCTACTCTGAAAGGCTTTGAACTATCTCTCTTAATAGGAATCATGATTGTAAATGATATTTTCATGGTGCTTTTCTATTGAAAAAGTTTTTATGTCATAATCAGAAACACAGATCAAATCTTTAAACCTTGTCTAGTACAGACAAGATAGCATTTTTATCACCATTTTACGGAAGAACCCAGAGAAGCTGATTTCCCTAAAGTTATGTGTTAAAATAGGACAACTAGAAGTACTGAAACTTTTAGTTATATACAAATAGATCCCTTTTCCCCTAGAAGGTGAGCAAATAACTCTACATACCAGGTGGTTAGGGCCCAATGAGATATGTGTCTGAACACATCTTTTTCCAGTGCTTTGTGTCTAGAAGTGATTAGAATTCCTACTAAAGAGGGTATTCAGGGTGCCTCCCACCTTCTGTAACTCACATCCAACCCACTCTCTTCCCTTCTACACACTAAGTACCTATTGAACATTTTTGTAAAACCCCAATATGGAAAGGAAAGTGGAGATGAGTCATGGAGATGTCTTCAACCAGGAGACAGGACATCAGAGTTCCAGGCCTGGTTCTGACACTAATAAGTCAAATCATTTACCTCTCTAGCCCTGGCTCCCATGACAGTCTTTATACCAGCTACATCATGATTTGTTGTGAGGAGAAAATGAGAGGCTGGATAGGGAAGTCTTTTGTACTGATAATATGTTACTTGAATATGGGGACTGTGGATGTTACCATACAACTTTTAGAAGCAACTACCACTACTAGCCTCCACCGTATCACTCGAAATTCCCCCAAATTTCTTTAATTTTCTCTCTCTTTCAGACATACCCAGAGTACTAAAACTATAATTTCTGTTTCTTTCCATCAAGAAATACTCAACTCATTCGTTCATTGAGCCTTCCCTTTATTCAACATCTATTTATTATGTACCTATTATGTGCTAGGCTTCCCTGGTGGCTCAGCTGGTAAAGAATCTGCCTGCAATATGGGAGACCTGGGCTTGATCCCTGGGTTGAGAAAATCCCCTGGAGAAGGGAATGACAAGTATTCTCCAGTATTCTGGCCTAGAGAATTCCATGGGCTACACAGTCCATGGGATAGCAAAGAGTCAGACACGACTGAGCAACTTTGACTTTGACTTTCACTTATGTGCCAGGCAGTTAGCTAGGTGATGAAGATATGACCTTATCCCTACAGAACTTATAGTCTAAGACTTGGATCAGCTAACATTTTCTGCAAAGGGCCAGATGAGAAATATAGATTTTGTGCTCTGCTGTACTCTGATGTAATGTGAAAGCAGCCACAGACAATATGTAAATAAATGGGTGTGACTGTGTTCCAATAAAACTATATTCACAAAAGCAGTTCACAGCTGGATTTGGCTTGCAGGCTGTCATTTGCCCACCTCTGGTCTAAAGCAACATCATCCACTATAGCTTCTTGACACAATGGAAATGTTCTGTGTCTGCATTGACCAATATGGTAGCTACTGGCCACATGTGGCTATTGAACATTTGAAGTGTGGCTAGTATGACAATGCAACCAATAGTTTTAATTAATTTAGATATATATCAGCCACATGTAGCTAATGACAATACTATTAGATATCTCAGGCTCAGAGGCTCATAAGAAGGTGGAGAGGATAGTTGGGATACATACAAGTAAGCAGACATTTAAAAACTGTCCCTTCCCCTTTGGAGTAAACTGCCCAACCCGTGTGCAAATTCATCCAATTATGCCTTGTTTTGTGTCATTCATTTTGTTTTATTTCTTTCTTTCTCTCTCTTTCCAGTAAATGAATGGCTCCTCAAGTAGGGAACCAAGCCAAGACGAATTCCACCTCAGTGAAATGCTACGACTGTGAATTGATGTAACCTGAAATGTCCCTCTTCTTTCTTCTCTCTCCTTCCCTCCTTCAAGCTTCATTCACTCTTTGGATTGGCCCTTCCTTCATGAAAAGTGTCTGCAAAACCTTGGCAGAGGAGTACATCTCTTACACACACTCATAAACACACACATGCAAATATATCTACATACAAACACACTCACACAGCACCCAAGATGGGAAGTCAAGTTTCAGAAACAAAAGCCTCATTCATTAAAGGTTTTAGAAGAAAATAACCAACTAACCTGAGTACAATTTTGATACTGTTTTCTGGAACAAGTAAATCTACCCAATGAGACTTTTCAGTCTTTGTACATACAAAATTCTTCTGAGAGAGAGGAGAAAACACAGCTCTGACAGCATCAAGTGGACTTTGTTCTTTGCATCAAATGATCTTGGATAGTGTCCTAAGATCCTTTAAGGGTGCTGGTAACAGGTGAGCCAGGATAAAGTTAGCCAACGATGCATTTCTAGATTATGATTCTTCCATTTACTCAGCAACTCAAAAAGAAAAAGGACAGATATTGAAGAGATACCCATTGTGTATGTGTGTGTGTGTGTGTGTGTGTGTATATATATATATATATACACACACACATATATATGTGTGTGTGTATATATATATATATTTCACCACAGACTATTAAAAAATTGAATTATTGCTCCTTTTTGTCATATATCTATACTAGGATTTGCCAAGTTCAGATTGTTCCATTGCTGTTTCTTGTTTTCCAAAGGTCATACATTGTGTTTGGTTATTGTTAAAAGCTCAATAAATGTGTTTAACAAGTTAATTTCATTTTTCTTGCTTTGATCTATTCTCCTTCCTTACAGGCTAAGCTCTGTCTTCATACAACTGCATTCTTGCTTTTACTTGTTCCTTCATCTATGTTTTATTAATTTGCAGACAGTTTTTTACTGAATTTGTGGCAATCAAGAATGCATTTGGTAAGCTAAGCATAATTTTAATTCCACTCCATGGCTTGATCATGCATAGGAGGTGAGCTTCGTCCTGAGATAGCAGGCAACAGATTTCCTGCATTTCAAAACTTCTACCCCCATGCCAATGATGCCCCCTTGAAGGAATGCACTTTGCCTTGTAAATTCTTGGGTAAGGGGTGTCTTTTCTCTCCAGGTGCAACTGGATCTCACAAAGTACAAATGAATGCCTTTCTTTTCTTGTTTATAATGGTCACTCACTGTGTTTGGTTACTGTCAAGAAATCAATAAATGTGTTTAACAAGTTGCTCAGTACCCCTGTCTGAGTTTATTGAAGAGGACAACGTTCTTTGCTGAAGCCTCTGAGTCCTGCTGGGTCCACAAGCAATTGTATTATGGCCAGCAGGGCAGCTGAAGCTGCCAGAACAGCCCATCTGTTTATATTCCTAGAGCCAGATAATTAATACCCTGTTGAGAAAGCATATAGGTTTAGCTGCTGGAAAGGAAGACTTGGATGTTCATCCAGAGGCCAAATTGAAAATAACTTTCATCTCTTATTTCTGTTATAGCCTCCAGAAAGTGGGAAAACACAAGCATGCATAGTCTGTGTACATGGGAACATTTACAAATATGTCAAAAACTTCAGCCAGGTAGCTAGGTTCATTGATGAGGGAAAAAAAATCTGTCATATATTTCATATTTAAAATAATACACTTAATTGGATTTTTTAAACATTTTACACCAAAATGATGATGGATTTAACCATGATGACATGTGACCCTGTATCTAAGCATCACTTTTTGCATAAAACCAGATCTTCCTGAAAATATTTAGGGTGGGCAAATGGTAGTCTTTCTCTGTATGGCTTGCTGCCTTCCCTCTGAGTCAAAATATTCTTTAAACTGCAATGAAAAGGAGTGATATATTGTATCAGCCAGGCCTAACTTCAAATCTTTAGTGTACCATTTGCCTACTTGCTATGTGTGATCCTAGGCAGGTTGCTACTTCTCTGATCTGTTAATTGGAGATCCCAATAATTGCTTCTATGAATTAAGAGGCCTTAAATGCTACATAGCTGATTAAAGCAACTCATAAAATACCTGCAATGATTGTTATATAAATAGTGTCTATAGAGCATGTGTGTGGCCTACCAATTATAGGTTTTTCTGTACCATACTTTCCCCAGGGAGGGGTTAGCACCAATCACAAAAGGACACCAAGTTAATACCAAATGACAGCAATAGATACCCAGCATTCAGCACATAGGTAAGTACATATAATCTGTTGGGGCAAAAAGGAAAGAGTATCAGTGAGAAAGGAAGATAAGAGGCTGAGTTTCTAGGCCTTGTTCTGTTACCAGCATCTTCTGTGACTTTGGACAAGTCAACTGCCCTCCCTGGAAGAATGTTCTTGTACATAAGTGATTTGGATACAGTGATCTCTCACAGACTTTCTATTATTCCTTCACTCTTGTCTCTTATTCAGTTATCAGTACAAAGAGGAAAAAGGGAAATCAGGTTGTTATCCCTTGGGGGTCCCTTGGCACAAGAAGAGTTTCACTCTGGCCAAACAGAACTCAAAATGGAGTGAATAGCCTGTCTCCCACATCTTAAGCCCATCCAAAAATGCCCTTTCTCCCACTCACTGGATTTTCCAAACTATGAAATGAAAATTGGAGTACTTTGCCTTCAAACCAGATAGAAGTAATAAAGATTAGCTAGATTTATACCACTTTAAAAACTGAAAAAGAAGAAGAATTTTTAAAAGCACCAAAAGCCCCCGACAGTTGGCTTGATAAAGTCATCAAGGAATAAAAATGCATTTTTCATTTTCAGTCCATGGTGCTTAGGAAGGTCAGGCAGTGATGCTGCTGTGCTCTTCGGGTGTGAAGGCCAGCTGGTTTTTCCCAGTAAG
The DNA here is from genome assembly GCF_000754665.1 of Bison bison bison. Taxonomy (NCBI): domain Eukaryota; kingdom Metazoa; phylum Chordata; class Mammalia; order Artiodactyla; family Bovidae; genus Bison; species Bison bison. The sequence goes on from NW_011494849.1 coordinate 838,457, forward strand.
CCACAGGCTTACAGGGACATTCCTTTCACCTCAGAAGTTGGACACAACTGAGCAACTAACATTTTCACCTTCACTCCTTCTGAGAAAGATAATTAAACACTTCAGGAAAATAAATGTTGAAACCCAATTCCCTCCTTAACAAATAGCAGAGGGAGGTAAATATACACAGAAGAGAACTCTGGGCAAAATGTAGGAGAAAAATAATTGTTAGTGTGGAGATCCACAGTTCCCCTCTCAAGAACATTTTTTGCAGTTTCCAAGACCATTTAAGGACTTGTTCCCACTTCCGTCAGTAGCAGTTTGGTTTCCATGGTGATGTCAGAACAACCACAACTCACTGCACAATATGTTTTGAAATGTAACGGTCATTTGGTGTTTGGACAGGAGTTCAGTCCTCAGGCATGGTCCATAGCCACCTGCACCACGCTAAAATGTCTGATTGAGGAAAATCAATTAACATGAAAACACCTTTAGGGGAGTCCTTATTCACCCTACAGGACCCCAGAGCAGTTTTAGGCTCTCTGAAACGTAAAAACTGGGGAACTGTGATAGTTCACAAAAGTATCCCAGTTCTTTTGTTCCAGAAAGCCTAAGAGAAGGATTGCTAGAAGCAGAAACTCACATTCCCATCATTCACCAGTTAGCACAATTGACCATAAGTCAAGAACTACCAAGACCCAGCCAAGGAAACATATTAATAAAATCTACCATGGATCACACATTTCCTGTGGGTTAAGTCTTAATGCTTAGCAATTTAAAAATATCATCTCATTTCACACAGCAATCTGCAAGGTAATCACCATTGTTACTTTGCAAATGCAGAAACTTTTCATACTGTTCATGGGGTTCTCAAAGCAAAAATACTGAAGTGGTTTTCCATTCCCTTCTCCAGTGGACCATGTTTTGTCAGAACTCTCCACCATGACCTGTCTGTCTTGGGTGGCCCTACATGTCGTGGCTCATAGTTTCATTGAGCTAGACAAAGCTGTGATCCGTGTGAATGTGACTGGTGATGGAAGTAAAGTCCAATGCTGAAAGAACAATATTACATAGGAGCCTGGAATGTTAGGTCCATGAATCAAGGCAAATTGGAAATGGTCAAACAGGAGATGACAAGAGTGAACATCAACATTTTAGGAATCAGCGATCTAAAATGGACTGAAATAGGGGAATTTAATTCAAATGACCGTTGTATCTACTACTGTGACTAAGAATCCCTTAGAATAAATGGACTAGCACTCATAGTCAACAAGAGTCCAAAATGCAGCACTAGATTGCAGTCTCAAAGACGCCAGAATTATTTCTGTTCATTTCAAAGCAAACCATTCAATAACACAGTAATCCAGGGCTATGTCCCAACTACTAATGCTAAAGAAGCTGAAGTTGAATGATTCTGTGATGACCTACAAGACCTTCTACAACTAACATAAAAAAAAATGATGTCCTCTTCATCATAGGGGACTGGAATGCAAAAATCAATAGATATCTGGAGTAACAGGCAAATTTGGCTAGGAGTACAAAATGAAGCAGGTCAAAGGCTAACAGAGTGTTGCCAAGACAATGCACTGGTTATAGCAAACACCTTCTTCCAATAACAGAAGACATGACTGTACACATGGACGTCACCAGATGATCAATACTGAAATCAGATTGATTATATTCTTTGCAGTCAAAAATGGAGAAGCTTTATACAGTCAGTAAAAATAAGACTAGGATCTGACTGTGGCTCAGATCATGAACTCCTTATTGACAAATCCAGACTTAAATTGAAGAAAGTAGGGAAAACCACTAGACCATTCAGGTACAACCTAAATCAAACCCCTTAATGATTATACAGTGGAAATGACAAATATATTCAAGGAACTAGATGTGATAGACAAAGTGCCTGAAGAATTGTGGATGGAAGTTCATGACATTGCACAGGAAGTGGTGATAAAAACCGCCCCCAAGAAAAAGAAATGCAAAAATGGAAAATGGTTGTCTGAGGAGGCCTTACATATAGCTGAGAAAAGAAGAGACATTAAAGACAAAGGAAAAAGGAAAGATAAATCCATCTGTATGCAGAGTTCCAAAGAATAGCAAGCAGAGTTAAGAAAGCCTTCCTCAGTGATCAGTGCAAAGAAATATAGAAAAACAATAGAATGGGAAAGACTAAAGATCTTTTCAAGAAAATTAGAGATACCAAGGGAACGTTTCTTTCAAAGATGGGCACAATAAAGGACATAATGATATGAACCTAATATAAGCAGAAGATATTAAGAAGAGATGACAAGAATACATGGAAGAACTATACACAAAAGATCTTAATGACCCAAATAACCATGATGATGTGATCACTCACCTAAAGCCAGACATCTTGGAATGTGAAGTCAAGTGGGCCTTAGGAAGCATCACTATTAGCAAAGCTAGTAGAGGTGATGGAATTCCAGCTGAGCTACTTCAAGTCCTAAAAGATAATGCTGTGAAAGTGCTGCACTCAATATGCCAGAAAATATGGAAAACTCAGCAGTGGCCACAGGACTGGAAAAGGTCAGTTTTTGTTCCAATCCCAAAGAAAGGCAATGCCAGAGAATGTTCAAACGACTGTTCAGTTGCACTTATCTCATATGTTAGCTGAGTAATGCTCAGAATTCTCCAAGATAGGCTTCAATAGTATGTGATTTAAGAACTTCCAGATGTTCAATCTGGATTTATAAAAGGCAGAGGATTAGGACTGGGAGACCACTTTCTCCCCCACAAATTCATCAAAAGATCATTTGAATGCTGAGCAACACCCACAAAACAACTTCTGAGCACTGCTAGAGGACACCAGAAAGGCAGCCCAATCCCTTTGAAAGGAGGTAGGGCAAAATATTATATATGAAAACAGAGACAAATTTAGGTATGGAGACCCGTCCTGAGTAGGGAGTTGTGAAGGAGGAGAAGTTCCCACACAGTAGGAAACCCTGTCATAGGCGTGTCTCTGGGGAGCTTTGAAATCTCAGAGGGCAACATAACTGGGAAAAAGAAAAAAAAAAAAAACACCAAAGACTATGTTCCTAACTGCAACTACTAGCAGAGAAGTGTCACAGATGCTCGTGTCTGCCAGCAGTGAGTGGGAGCTGGGCAGGGAGGCATGGGCTGTGTCATTGGCCCTTAGAGTAAGAACTTGGATTGAATGCCCTGAGGACAATCTGAGGGAGCTAATGTGAGATAGCAATCCAAACCATGGGATGCCAGAAAGACCAAACAAACAAACAAAACTTCTGCTGCAAATGGAACAAAGGATTGAGTGATACCAAAGGAGTATAAGCCCACTGCCATATAGGACCCTCCTTCCTCAATGGCAGAGAGGCAGGGGTTCAACAGCCAGAGCCACAAGGCAAGGGGCTGCTGCAATCTCATCCCCAGAGACTACATCTACCACTAAATTGTCAGCAGGTTCCCAGTTGCTAACCATGTCCCTCTGGGATCCTGGACGGTTCACATTGCCAGGAGTGTCACAGCCTGAGATCAGCTCCCTAGAGGAGACACATGGCACACCTGGGAAACCAAGCAGTTGGGACCAGGGAGATCATAAAATGCAAGCTTTACCTGGGATAATATTCACCTAGCACCTGGTTGCCTGAGGTGCTTGGACCTGTGAAGGGCACAAAACACACAGCCCTTCAGGGTTTGCGCCCTTACCAAGCACCTGAGAACCTGAGCAGCACAGACCTGGAAAGTGCATGAAATTCAGGGTCCACATGACACTGTGTACTTTCAGAGCACCCTGGAGCCTGAGAAGTGTGGACCTGGGAAGTACATGCCACCTTGGTCTGTGGTAAACCCAGTGTGGCCCATGCATGGTGAGCATTCCTCACACATGCCAGTGATATTTGTTTGTAGTGTCTCTCCCCCACAGCACAACTGAACGGGTGATCTTAAATGAATGGCCACATTTGCCCCATTGTGTCAGGGTGGAAATTAGGCACTGAAGAGACCTGAAAACAGAGGAAGCCAAAATAAACAAAGATGGGGGAACTGCTCTGGAAGTGACAGGTACAAGAGATTAAAATCCTTCAGTTAATGCTGAGATTGTGCATTTGAGGGGCAACCATAGACCTTGAGAACAAGTAGTAACACGAATAAGGGACTATGTGTCACTGAACTGACCCCACACTGGGCACAACAGATCTAGAGAAATTTCCAGATATATTTTTACTATTATTACTTTTTAATTTTAATGAGTTCTTTATTCCTCCATTAACTTTCATTTTTATAACCTACCTTTCAAAAATACTATTAAAAACAATTCCATATACATATTTTTTTTATTTTTGTGATCGATTTTGTTTTGTATTTTTTATATTGCATTTTTGAGATTTTAACATCTATTATAGATTTTTAATCTTTGCTTTTTGGTATTTGTTATAAATTTTGTGCCTTTAAGAATCTAATATTCAGTATCCATTTTCACTTAGGGATTTGGTTACTGGCTTGATTACTCTGACCTTTTGACTTTCCCTTTTCTCTTCCAGGTCACCTCTATCTCTTTCCTCCCTCTTTTCTTCTAAATATAACGCTGTGAATCTCTCTGGGTGCTGCTAGTTGTGGAGAATTCTTTCACAATTAACCTAGTGTTTTTATATTCTGTGCTATATGGATGGAGAAGTCTTGAGGCTACTGTAAGGAAAGTACCAAAAGCCAGAGACAGGAGGCTTAACTCCAGAACTTTAGAAGATCAGGGAAATCCTAGCTCAAGGGAATATTAATAGACAAGCGTTCACCCAAGAGTCTCCATACCAGCATTGAAACCAGGCTCCACTCAAGAGCCAATAAATTGCAGTGGAAGACATGCCATGCTAATTCTCCAGCAAAACAGGAACACAACTTTGAACATTAAAAGACAGGCTGCCCAAAGCTGTGCCAAACCTATAGACACCCCAGAACTCACTACTGGACACTTCACTGCACTTCAGAGAGAAGAGATACAGGTCCACCCACCAGAATACAGATGAAAGCTCCCCCAACCAGGAAATCTTGACAAGTTCACTAGTCCAACTCCATCCACAGGGAACAGACTCCACAATTAAGAGTAAGCCCGAACTTCCAGCCTGCAGAAAACACACCACAAACACAGCAATCTAAACAAAATGAAAAGGAAGAGAAATATTCAGCAGGTTAAAAAACATGAAAAAACCCCTCCAAACCAAACAACAGAGGAGGAAATAGGGAGTCTACCTGGAAAATAATTCAGAATAATGATAGTAAAAATTATCTAGGTTGCTTCCATATCCTGGCTATTATAAACAGTGCTGCGATGAACATTGGGGTACACGTGTCTCTTTCCCTTCTGGTTTCCTCAGTGTGTATGCCCAGCAGTGGGATTGCTGGATCATAAGGCAGTTCTATTTCCAGTTTTTTAAGGAATCTCCACACTGATCTCCATAGTGGCTGTACTAGTTTGCATTCCCACCAACAGTGTAAGAGGGTTCCCTTTTCTCCACACCATCTCCAACATTTATTATTTGTAGACTTTTGGATCGCAGCCATTCTGACTGGTGTGAAATGGTACCTCCTAGATGTCCATCAGCAGATGAATGGATAAGAAAGCTGTGGTACATATACACAATGGAGTATTACTCAGCCATTAAAAAGAATACATTTGAATCAGTTCTAATGAGGTGGATGAAACTGGAGCCTGTTATACAGAGTGAAGTAAGCCAGAAGGAAAAACGCCAATACAGTATACTAACACATATATATGGAATTTAGAAAGATGATAACAATAACCCGGTGTACGAGACAGCAAAAGAGACACTGATGTATGGAACAGTCTTATGGACTCTGTGGGAGAGGGAGAAGGTGGGAAGATTTGGGAGAATGGCATTGAAACATGTAAAATATCATGTATGAAATGAGATGCCAGTCCAGGTTCAATGCACAATACTGTATGCTTGGGGCTAGTGCACTGGGACGACCCAGAGGGATGGTATGGGGAGGGAGGAGGGAGGAGGGTTCAGGATGGGGAGTACATGTATACCTGTGATGGATTCATTTTGATATTTGGCAAAACAAATACAATTATGTAAAGTTTAAAAATAAAATAAAATTTAAAAAAATTATCTAAAATCTTGAAAACAAATGGAGTTACAGATAAATAGACTAGAGATAAGGATTGAGAAAATGTAAGAAATGTTTAACAAGGACATAGAAGAAATAAAGAGAATGAACAATGTAATAACCAATTAAAAGCACTTTGGAGGGAACCAACAGTAAAATAACTGAGGCAGAAGAGAGGATAAATGAGGTGGAAGATAGAATGATGGAAATAAATGAAGCAGAGAGGAAAAACATAAAAAGAATTAAAAGAAATGGGGACAACTTCAGAGATCTCTGGGACAATGTTAAACACTCTGACATTTGAATCATAGGTGTCATAGAAGAAGCAGACAAAAAGAAAAGGCATGAGAAAATAGTGTAAGAGGTAATAGTTTAAAACTTCCCTAAAATGGGAAAAGAAATAGCCACCTAAGTGCAAGAATCACAGAGAATCCTGAATAGGATAAATCCAAGGTGAAACAACCCAAGGCACATATTAATCAAACTTAAAAAAATTAAACACAAAGAGAAAATATTAAGAGCAGCAAGGGAAAAGCAATAAATAAATACAATGGGATTCCTATAAAGATAAAAGCTGATCTTTCAATAAAAACTCTTCAGTCCTGAAGGGAATGGCAGGACATGAATAAAGTGATGGAAGAGAAAAAACCTACAACCAAGATTACTCTACCCAGCAAGGATCTCATTCACATGAGGGAGAAATCAAAAGCTTTATAGACAAGCAAAAGCTGAGAGAATTCAGCACCACCAAACCAGCTCCTCAACGAATGCTAAAGTATTTTCTCTAGACAGGAAACACAGAAAAGGTTTATAAAATAAACCAAAAATGAAAAAGTAAATGGTAATGGGATCATACTTATGAATAATTGCCTTAAATTTAAATGGGTTAAATGCCCCAACCAAAAGACAAAGACTGGCCAAATGGATACAAAAATAAGACCCCTATATATGCTGTCTACAAGAGACCCACCTGAAACCTTAGGGACACATACAGACTGAAAGTGAGGGGCTGGAAAAACATATTTCATGCAAATGAAGACCAAAAGAGAGCAGGAGTAGCAATACTCATATCCGATAAAATAGACTTTGAAATAAAGACCATGGTAAGAGACAAAGAAGAACACTACATAATGATCATAGGATCAAGTCAAGAAGAAGATATAACAGTTATAAATATATATGCATCCAACATAAGAGCACCTCAATACATAAGGCAAATGCCAACAGGTGTGAAAAGGAAAATTAACACTAACACACAATAATAGTGGGGGACTTTAATATCTCACTCACACCTATGGACAGATCTACCAAACAGAAAATTAGCAAGGAAACACAGCTTTAAATGATACAATGGACCAGTTAGACCTAATTGATATCTATAGGACATTTCACCCCCCAAACAATAAATTTCACCTATTTCTCAAGTGCTCATGGAACATTCTCCAGGATAGATCACATCCTGGGCCACAGATATAGACTTGGTAAATTTTTAAAAATCAACATCAATTCAAGCATCTTTTCAACTACAGGGGAAAATAGCTATTAAAAACTCAAGCATATGGAGGCTAAACAACACATGGAAGAAATCAAAAAGGAAATCAAAATATGTGTGAGTGAGTGAGCGAGTGAAAGATTCTCAGTCATGTCTGACTCTTTGTGACCCTCAAGGACTGGGGCCTGCCAGGCTCCTCTGTCCATGGAATTCTTCAGGCCAGAATACTGAAGTGTGTTGCCATTCCCTTCTCCAGGGGATCTGCCCAACTCAGGGATTGAACCCAGGTCTCTCATATTGCAGGCAGATGGTAAATATACTGTCTGAGCCTCAAGGGATAGAAACAAATGGAAATGAAAACACAAAAACCCCAAACATATGGGATTCAGTAAAAGCAGGGCAAAGAATGAGCTTCATAGCAATACAAGCCTACCTCAGGAAACAAAAGAAACATCAAATAAACAACCTAAGTTTACACCTACAGCAACTAGAAAAAGAAGAACAAAAGAACTCCAAAGTTAGTAGAAGGCAAGTAATCATTAACACCAGAGCAGAAATAAATGGAAAAAAAAAAAAAAAAAAAGAAAAAAAGAGGAGGAAACAAAGCAAAGATCAACAAAACTAAAAAATGGTTCTTTGAGAAGATAAACAGTCAAACTGTTAGCCAGATTCATCAAGGAAAAAAAAAAAAAAGGAGAGGAGTCAAATCAATAAAATTAGAAATGAGAATGAGAAATCACAATAGACAACACAGAAATACAAAAGATCATAAAAGACTACTATGAGCAATCATATGCCAATAAAATTGACAACCTGGAAGAAATGGACAACTTGGAAGACATGGACAAATTCTTAGAAAACTATAACAGCAATTATATGCCAATAAAATGGACAACTTGGAAAAATGGAGAATTTCTTAGAAAAGTATAAGCTTCC
>NW_011494849.1:847278-851963 GCF_000754665.1 Bison bison bison
CCCACAAATTCATCAAAAGAACATTTGAACGCTGAGTAAATTCCACAAAACAACTTCTGAATGCTGGCAGAGGACATCAGGCATCCAGAAAAGTAGCCCATTGTTTTCAAAAGGAGGTAGGAAAAATATAAAAGATAAAAAGAAAGACAAAAGATGTAGGGATGGAGATCCGTCCTGGGAAGGGAGTCTTACAAAAGAGAGGTTTCCAAACACCAGGAAACACTCTCACTGGCAAGTCTATGGCAAGCCTTGGAACCACAAAGGACAACATAGCCCAGAGGAAAAATAATTAAATAATTAAACCCCACAGATTACATGCCCAACAGTAACTCCCAGCGGAGAGCAGTGCAGATGCCCACATCCGTTACTAGCAAGCAGGGGCTAGGCAGGGAAGTGAGGGCTGCATTGCTTAGAGTAAGGACTGGGCAGAATTCCCCAAGGACAGTCTGAGGGAACTAACTTGAGATAGCAAATCAGACTGTGGGATACCTACTCCGCAAAAAGCCCTAACCTAAGACACCTCCAGGCCCGCTCACAGAACAAACGACTGAGCAGAGCTAGCTGGCTGTGGACTGGCCCATCCCCCTCCAGAGACAGGTAGGCGAATGCAGCCAGAGCCGGAAGGGGGCAATCACGGCCCCAGAAAGGCATCATCTACCAAACTGCAAGTAGACTTTGTTGCTATCCAAGACTTCTTGGGATTCTGGATGGTAAACATCTGCCTGAGAAGGTGTACCAGTTGTACACCCAGAAAATGGAGCAGCAGGGACGGGGGAGGTGATAAGTCGCAATGACCATGCTCACCAAAGACCTGGTCACCTGAGCTGCTTGGACCTGGAAGGGCACAAAACGCAGGGCCAACCAAGTCTGCACCTCTGAGGAGTACCCGAATACCTGAACCTAAGCAGCTTAGACATGGGAAGTGCATACAACCCAGAGCTGGCCTCAGACAGTTCCCTGCAGAGCAACCTAGAGCCTAAGCAGTGTAGACAGGGAAAGCACACACGCCATAAGCGGGGGCAAACCCAGTGTGCCAAGACACTGTGAGCACACGCCAGTGTTATTTGTTGGCAGCGTCCCTCCCTCCCCACAGCACGACTGATCAAGTGAGCCTAAAAAAGTATCCACCACCGCCCCCTTGTGGCAGGGTGGAAATTAGACACGGAAGAGACCAGCAAACAGAAGAAGCTAAAACAGGGAACCGCGTTGGAAGTGACAGGTGCAATAGATTAAAACCCTATAGTTAGCACCAACTATATAAGAAGGGGCCTATAGATCTTGAGAATTATAAGCCGGATCAAAGAACTATCTGAAAATGAACTGACCCCACACTGTCCACAACACCAGAGAAAGTCCTAGATATATTTTTACTATTATCATACTTTAATTAAAAAAAAAATTTTTAAGTCCTCTATTACTCCTTTAATTCTCATTTTCATAATCTCCTATTACTTTGCAAAAAAAAAAAAAGAGAGAGAGAGAGAGAGACCCTATTTTTTAAATCAAACTTCATATATATATATATATTATAATTTTGTGACCTTTTTTTCTTTAATATTGTATTTTTGAGACTGCAAACTCTACTCTAGATTTTTAATCTTTGCTTTTTGGTATTTGTTATCAATTTTGTATCTTTAAGAACCCAATCTTCAGTACCCATTTTTACTTTGGAGCGAAATTACTGGCTTGACTGCTCTCTCCCTCTTTGGACTCTCCTTTTTCTCCACCAGGTCGCCTCTATCTTCTCCCTCCCCCTTCTCTTCTCTACCCAACTCTGTGAATCTCTTTGTGTGTTCCAGACTATGGAGAACACTTAAGGAACTGATTACTGGCTGGATCTGTCTCTCTCCTTTTGATTCCCCCATTTATCTTCCTGAACACCTCTGTCTCCTTCCTCCCTCTTCTCTTCTCTGTATAACTAACTCTGTGAACATATCTGAGTGGTCCAGACTGTGGAGCGCACATAAGGAAGTGATTACTGGCTAGCTTGCTCTCTCCCCTTTTGATTCCCTCTTGTCTCATCCTGGTCACCTCTATCTCCCTCCTCTCTCTTCTCTTCTTCATGTAACTCTGTGAACCTCTCTGGGTGTCCCTCACTGTGGAGAACTATTCATCTTTAACCTATAGATGTTATCTACTAGTGACCTAGTAGATAGGTCACTGCAACTTATCACCTCCCCCATCCCTGCTGCTCCATTTTCTGGGTGTACAACTGGCACACCTTCTCAGGCAGATGTTTACCATCCAGAATCCCAAGAAGTCTTGGTTAGCAACAAAGTCTACTTTGTTAAAGTATATGTTTTATCATCAGCAATGCATAGATGGAGAAGTCTTGAGGCTACTGTAAGAATAAGACTGAAAACCAGAGGCAGGAGGCTTAACTCCAAATCCTGAGAACACCGGAGAACTCCTGACTCCATGGAACATTAATTGATAGGAGCTCATCAAACACCTTCATACCTACACTGAAACCAAGCACCACCCAAGGGCCAACAAGTTCCAAAGCAAGACATACCACATAAATTCTCCAGCAACAGAGGAAGCCCTGAGCTTCAATATACAGGCTGCCCAAAGTCACTCCAAACCCATTGACATCTCATAACTCATTACTGGACACTTCATTGCACTCCAGAGAGAAGAAATCCAGTTCCACCCACCAGAACTTCGACACAAACTTCCCTAACCAGGAAACCTTGACAAGCCACCTGTTCAACCCAACCCACAGTGAGGAAACTCCACAATAAAGAGAACTCCACAAACTGCCAGAATACAGAAAGGACACCCCAAACACAGCAATATAACCAAGATGAAGAGGCAGAGGAATACCCAGCAGGTAAAGGAACAGGATAAATGCCCACCAAACCAAGCAAAAGAGAGGAGATAGATAATCTACCTGATAAAGAATTCCAAATAATAATAGTGAAAATGATCCAAAATCTTGAAAACAAAATAGAGCTACAGATAATAGCCTGGAGACAAGGATTGAGAAGATGCAAGAAAGGTTTAACAAGGACCTAGAAGAAATAAAAAAAGGGTCAATATATAATGAATAATGCAATAAATGAGATCAAAAACACTCTGGAGGAAAACAACAGTAGAATAACAGAGGCAGAAGATAGGATAAGTGAGGTAGAGGATAGAATGGTAGAAATAAATCAATCAGAGATGAAAAAAGAAAAACGAATTAAAAGAAATGAGGACAATCTCGGAGACCTCTGGGACAATGTTAAACACTCTAACATTCGAATCATAGGAGTTCCAGAAGAAGAAGACAAAAAGAAAGACCATGAGAAAATACTTGAGGAGATAATAGTTGAAAACTTCCCTAAAATGGGGAAGGAAATCATCACCCAAGTCCAAGAAACCCAGAGAGTCCCAAACAGGATAAACACAAGGTGAAACACCCCAAGACAAATATTAATCAAAATAACAAAGATCAAACACAAAGAACAAATATTAAAGGCAGCAACTTTCAATAGAAACTCTTCATGCCAGGAGGGAATGGCAGGACATACTTAAAGTGATGGAAAAAAATAAATAAATAAACAACAGCCCAGATTATTGTACCCAGCAAGGATCTCATTCAAATATGAAGGAGAAATCAAAAGCTTTACAGACAAGCAAAGGCTGAGAGAATTCAGCATCACCAAACCAGCTCTCCAACAAATGCTAAAGGATCTTCTCTAGACAGGAAACACAGAAAGCTTGTTTAAACTTGAACCCAAAACAATAAAGTAAATGGCAACGGGATCATACTTATCAATAATTATCTTAAATGTAAATGGGTTGAGTGCCTCAACCAAAAGACAAATACTGCCTGAATGGATAAAAAAACAAGACCCCTATATATGTTGTCTACTAGAGACCCACCTAGAAAAAAGGGACACATACAGACTGAAAGTGAAGGGCTGGAAAAAGATATTCCACACAAATAGAGACCAAAAATAAGCAGGAGTAGCAATACTCATATCAGATAAAATAGACTTTAAAACAAAGGCTATGAAAAGAGACAAAGAAGCACACTATATAATGATCAAAGGATCAATCCAAGAAGAAGATATAACAATTATAAATATATACACACCCAACATAGGAGCACCACAATATGTAAGACAAATGCTAACAAGTATGAAAGGGGAAATTAACAATAACACATCAATAGTGGGAGACTTTAATACCCCACTCACACCTATGGATAGATCAACTAAACAGAAAATTAACAAGGAAACACAAACTTTAAATGATACAATAGACCAGTTAGACCTAATTGATATCTATAGGACATTTCACCCCCCCAAAAATGAATTTCACCTTTTTCTCAAGCACACACAAAACCTTCTCCAGGATAGATCACATCCTGGGCCATAAATATAGCCTTGATAAATTCAAAAGAATTGAAATCATTCCAAGCATCTTTTCTGGCCACAATGCAGTAAGATTAGATCTCAATTACAGGAGAAAAACTGTTAAAAATTCCAACATATGGAGGCCAAACAACACGCTGCTTAATAACTAATAAACCACAGAAGAAATAAAAAAAAATCAAAATATGCATAGAAACAAATGAAAATGAAAAATAACAAACCTAAACCTGTGGGACACTGTAAAGCAGTGCTAAGGGGAAGGTTCATAGCAATACAGGCATACCTCAAGAAACAAGAAAAAAGTCAAATAAATAACCTAAC
>NW_011494849.1:852063-858836 GCF_000754665.1 Bison bison bison
AGGGTAGATATATTCCTAAGTATTTTATTCTTTTCATTGCAATGGTGAATGGAATTGTTTCCTTAATTTCTCTTTCTATTTTCTCATAAGTGTATAGGAATGCAAGGGGTTTCTGTGTGTTGGTTTTATATCCTGCAACTTTACTATATTCATTGATTAGCTCTAGTAATTTTCTGGTGGAGTCTTTAGGGTTTCCTATGTAGAGGATCATGTCATTTGCAAACAGTGAGAGTTTTACTTCTTCTTTCCAATATGGATTCCTTTTATTTATTTTTCTGTTCTGATTGCTGTGGCCAAAACTTCCAAAACTATGTTGAATAGTAGTGGTGAAAGTGGGCACCCTTGTCTTGTTCCTGACTTTAGGGGAAATGCTTTCAATTTTTCACCATTGAGGAAAATGTTTGCTGTGGACTTGTCATATATAGCTTTTATTATGTTGAGGTATGTTCCTTCTATTCCTGCTTTCTGGAGAGTTTTTATCATAAACGGATGTTGAATTTTGTCAAAGGCTTTCTCTGCATCTATTGAGATAATCATATCGCTTTTATTTTTCAATTTGTTAATGTGGTGTATCACATTGATTGATTTGCAAATGTTGAAGAATCTTTGCATCCCTGGGATAAAGCCCATTTGGTCATGATGTATGATCTTTTTAATGTGTTGTTGGATTCTGATTGCTAGAATTTTGTTAAGGATTTTTGCACCTATGTTCATCAGTGATATTGGCCTATAGTTTTCTTTTTTTGTGTGTGTGGCATCTTTGTCAGGTTTTGGTATTAGGGTGATGGTGGCCTCATAGAATGAGTTTGGAAGTTTACCTTCCTCTGCAATTTTCTGGAAGAGTTTGAGTAGGATAAGTGTTAGCTCTTCTCTAAATTTTTGATAGAATTCAGCTGTGAAGTTGTCTAGACCTGGGCTTTTGTTTGTTGGGATATTTCTGATTGCAGTTTCAATTTTTGTGCTTGTGATGGGTCTGTTAAGATTTTCTATTTCTTCCTGGTTAATTTTTGGAAAGTTGTACTTTTTTAAGAAAATTTGTCCATTTCTTCCAAGTTGTCCATTTTATTGGCATATAATTGCATATAGTAGTCTCTTATGATCCTTTGTATTTCTGTGTTGTCTGAGGAAATGGCAACCCATTCCAGTATTCTTGCCTGGAGAATCCCATGAACAGAGGACCCTGATAGGCTACAGTTCATGGCGTTGCAAGGAGTCAGACATGACGAAGCTCTTTTTTGTACAGTTCTTCTGTGTATTCTTGCCATCTCTTCTTAATATCTTCTGCTTCTGTTGCTGCTGCTACTGCTAAGTTGCTTCAGTCGTGTCCAACTCTGTGTGACCCCATAGACAGCAGCCCACCAGGCTCCCCTGTCCCTGGGATTCTAGAGGTAAGAACACTGAAGTGGGTTGCCATTTCCTTCTTCAATGCATGAAAGTGAAAAGTGAAAGTGAAGTTGCTCAGTCATGTCCGACTCTTAGTGACCCCATGGACTGCAGCCTACCAAGCTCCTCCGTCCATGGGATTTTCCAGGCAAAAGTACTGGAGTGGGGTGCCATTGTTCCATACAATTTCTGCCCTTTATCAAGACCATCTTTGCATGAAATATTCCGTTGGTGTCTCTAACTTTTTTAAGAGATCTCTAGTCTTTCCCATTCTGTTGTTTTCCTCTATTTCTTTACATTGATCACTGAAGAAGGCTTTCTTATCTCTTCTTCCTATGTTTTGGAACTCTGCATTCAGATGCTTGTATTTTTCCTTTTCTCCTTTGCTTTTCCCTTCTCTTCTTTTCACAGCTATTTGTAAGCCCTCCTCAGACAGCCATTTTGCTTTTTTGCATTTCTTTTCCATGGGGATAGTCTTGATCCCTGTCTCCTCTGCAATGTCACAAATCTCCCACCATAGTTCATCAGGCACTCTATCGGATCTAATCCTTTACATCTATTTCTCACTTTTACTATATAATCATAAGATATTTGATTTAGGTCATACATTAATTGTCTAGTGGTTTTCCCTACTTTCTTCAATTTAAATCTCAGTTTAGCAATAAGGAGCTCATGATCTGAGCCACAGTCAGCTCCTGGTCTTGTTTTTGCTGACTGTATAGAGCTTCTCCATCTTTGGCTGCAAAGAATATAATCAATCTGATTTTGGTGTTGACCACCTGGTGATGTCCATGTGTAGAGTCTTCTCTTGTGCTGTTGGAAGAGGGTGTTTGCTATGGCCAGTGCATTCTCTTGGCAAAACTATATTAGCCTTTTCCCTGCTTCATTCTGTACTTCAAGGCCAAATTTGCCTGTTACCTCAGGTGTTTCTTGACTTCCTACTTTTGCATTCCGGTCCCCTATAATGAAAAGGACATCGTTTTTTGGGTGTTAGTTCTAAAAGATCTTGTAAGTCTTCATAGAACCATTCAACATCAGCTTCTTCAGCATTACTGGTTGGGGCATAGGCTTGAATTACTGTGATATTGAATGGTTTGCCTTAGAAACGAACAGAGGTTATTCTCTTGTTTTTTGAGATTGTATAGCTATCCCATAATCTGGTTTGCTATCTCAAGTTCGTTCTCTCAGATTGCCCTCGGGGCATTCAGGCCGTGTCCTTACTCTAAGCAATGTAGCCCACGCCTCCGTGCCCAGCCCCCTGCTTGCTAGTGGCAGATGGGGACTGCTTCTCTGGTGGGAGTTACCGCTGAGCACATAATCTGTGGGCTTAATTAATTTATTTTTCCTCCAGGTTATGTTGCCCTCTGAGGTTCCAAGGCTCGCTGCAAACTCGCCAGTGAGAGTGTTTCCTGGTGTTTGGAAACTTCTCTCTCTTTTAAGACTCCCTTCCCATGACGGATCTCAGTCCCTACCTATTTTGTCTCTCTTTTAATCTTTTATATTTTTTGCTACCTCCTTTTGAAGACAATGGGCTGCTTTTCCGGGTGCCTGATGTCCTCTTCCAGCATTCAGAAGTTGTTTTGTGGAATTTACTCAGTGTTCAAATGTTCTTTTCATGAATTTGTGGGGGAGAAAGTGGTCTCCCTGTTCTATTCCTCTGCCATCCTAGGACTGCCCCCTGGAAAATTCTTAAAGAGGTGTGAAAACCATACCACCTTATCTCCTCCTGAGATACCTGTATTCAGGTCAAGAAGCCACAGTTAGAATCGGACATGGAAAAACAAGCTGGTCCCAATTTGGGAAAGGAGTACATCAAGGCTGTATATTGTCACCCTGCTTATTTAACTTATTCGCAGAGTACATCATGTGAAATGCTAGGCTGTATGAAACACAAGCTGGAATCAAGATTGCAGGGAGAAATATTAATAATCTCAGATATGCAGATGATACCACCCTTATGGCGTAAAGTGAAGAGGAACTAAAGAGCTTCTTGATGAAAGTGAAAGAGGAAAGCGAGAAAGCTGGCTTAAAGCTCAACATTCAAAAACCCAAGATCATGGCATCCAGTCCCATCATTTCATGGCAAATAGATAGGGAAACAATAGAAACAACGAGAAACTATTTTCTTGGGCTCCAAAATCGCTGCAGGTAGTGACTGCAGTCATGAAATTAAAAGACACTTGCTCCTTGGAAGAAAAGTTATGACCAGAGTAGACAGTATATTAAAAAGCAGTGACATTGCTGACAAAGGTCCGTGTAGTCAAAACTGAGTTTTTCCAGTAGTCATATATGGATGTGAGTGTTAGACCATAAAGAAAACTAAGCACCTAAGAATTGATGCTTTTGAATTTGGTGTTTGAGAAGACTCTTGAGAGTCCCTTGAATTGCAAGGAGATCCAACCAATCAATTCTAAAGGAAATCAGTCCTGAATATTCATTGAAAGGACTAATGCTGAAGTGAAACTTCAATACTTTGGCCACCTGATATGAAGAACTAACTCACTGAAACAGATCCTGATGCAGGGAGAGATTGAGGGTAGAAGGTGAAGGGGATGACAGAAGATGAGATCATTGGATGGCATCACCAAATCGATGGACATGAGTTTTAGCAAGCTCTAGGAGTTGGTGATGGACAGGGAAGCCTGGCGTGCTACAGTCCATGGGGTCACAAAGAGTCAGACATGACTGAGTGACTCAACTGAACTGAAATGCAGAAACTACTTCATAAAGATTGGGGACATTCTCAGGGTCACATAGCTCTTAAACAGCATGACTTCATAAGCAGAATTTAAGCAACTGATAGCACGATCATCAGCATTACTGGAAAACTGGATAGAAATACAAATTCTTAGACAGCACTCCAGAACTCTGACACTCAGAAAGTGGGGCCTAGTCATTTGTATTTGAGCAAACTCTGCAGGTAACTCTGATGCACGCTTAAGCGTGAAAAGCACTGTAAATCAAATATCCACCCACTAGCTCCTCTCAAACTTTGCTATTCATTAGATTCTCCTGGTATGTTTTAAAAATTTCAGTGGCCAACCTGTATTCCAGTGATATCAGTATCGGAATATCTGAAGGTGTCAGAGTTTTATAAAGTTCTCCAGATGATTCCAACATGCTGCAAAGTTGGGAACCACATTCTTGTCTGAAGGACTTGCTAAGAAGTGTGCTCTCCTGTAAGGTGGGTTCATGGGAGCCTAGAGGCCAGTGTTAGCTAGCAAGGCTTTTCTTTTCAGAATCATATTCTAACCCCCACGATTCTGAATGTTCAGAATGTTCCCCAGCATCCTTTCCTTCCCAATCAACAAGTCTAGAATTTGAATAACATATCTCCTGGCATGCTGCCATTCATGGGGTTGCAGAGTTGGGCACGACTGAGCGACTGAACTGAACTCTTTTAAATAAAAGAAGCAGTAGTATTTTAAATAATAACTTGGTTACAATCTTCCAAAGCCCACCCCAAGTCACCACTCCTGATTACTCAAATTGTAATATTTCCAAGACTTCAGAATACTACGAACAAATGAAAAGAAGCTATGAGTCAGGAAACCAAAAGTTTGAAAACTTAAACTGGGTCCATAATTAAAAGTCACATGCAAACTGCAACCTGTCACTTCCACTGTCATAGTGTCTCTTCCACACAGTGCTCCCTTCTCCAGCACAGAAGCCCTGTGACAAGCCCTAGCTCTGCCTTCATTAGTTTAGGCCAGACTATAGTAATAGCTATCCAATATGTCCTTTGCCTCCAGTCTCCAGAAAAGTGAAAGGTCCTGGGCCAAGAGCAAAAACTACCCTGCCTTTTCTATCAAATACATGAAATTTGAGTCCACACTGAGGAGAGGGTGTATGAAATTTAGGCTAGAATGGTGAGGGTATGGATAATGACCTGAGATACTTTCTAGGGGAGATAATGAAATGGAAAACTAAGCAGATCATCCAAAGGGCAGCACTCCAAATTGATTGGTAAAGAAATAGACTACAGATGCAATGCGAGAGGACAAAACCTCTATACTGTAACTGAAATGCAGACTGGGATGCAGAACCCAAGGACATTTCCTGAGCTGATCTTCATAAGATATCTGAGGCTTTGGTCATGGGCCAAGGTGAGGAGGAAGAGATGGGGAGTCATATCCTAACCAGAGATTTCCAACACACTCCCATCCTGTCACTAGAATCAGTGAACCAAAATCTTAAATGGAGCATATGTCCCAGGACACAAATTTCCATTGATAACCAGTTGTTTTCAGGTTGAAGATTCAAATCCTTTGGCAAAGCAGGCAAAGCCTCCCTTGATGGACTTTTAGCAGAGATTTGCAAACTCATATCTCAAACTCTCAGTCTCAGTTATATCATCCCTCAGCTTGGAATGCTTTTTTCCAGTTCTTCCTCCCTGTGGAAATGCAACATATTTTAAAAGAACCAACACAAATCCACTCCAGGCTTCCCTGTTACCCTCAAGGAAAATTACTTCTTCCTTTCTCTGAGCTTGAACAACATATTGATTTTATCTCCAGTTAACATTTACTACACTTGGGTTTATATTATAAATGTAGATACATATAAAAATATATGAATGTTACATATGGAATCCATTGGTTTCTTTGTTTTCTTACCTGTATTTACCAATTTTAAATCTCCTGAACAAATAGATTCTCTTCAATCATCTCTATTGTTGTCATATATACAGGAAGAAAAAAGAGGCAGACATCACATTATCAGTTCAGTTCGGTTCAGTCACTCAGTCGTGTTGGACTCTTTGTGACCCCATGAATCACAGCATGCCAGGCCTCCCTGTCCGTAATCAACTCCCAGAGTTCACTGAGACTCACGTCCATCGAGTCAGTGATGCCATCCAGCCATCTCATCCTCTGTCATCCCCTTCTCCTCCTGCCCTCTATCCCTCCCAGCATCAGAGTCTTTTCCAAGGAGTCAACTCTTCGCATGAGGTGGCCAAAGTACTGCAGTTTCAGCTTTAGCATCATTCCTTCCAAAGAACACCCAGGGCTGATCTCGTTCAGAATGGACTGGTTGGGTCTCCTTGCAGTCCAAGGGACTCTCAAGAGTCTTCTCCAACACCACAGTTCAAAAGCATCAATTCTTCGGCGCTTAGCTTTCTTCACAGTCCAATACTCACATCCATACATGACCACTGGAAAAACCATAGCCTTGACTAGATGGACCTTTGTTGGCAAAGTAATGTCTCTGCTTTTCACTATGCTATCTAGGCTGGTCATAACTTTTCTTCCAAGGAGTAAGCATCTTTTAATTTCATATTACAATGCTTAGCAAATAAAGAATACTTAAAAATGTTTGTTGATATATAGACTTTCCCTATGGAAGGGAGGATAATCTTTGATTATTTTCAACTTATAATTGCTGAGGTCCTT
>NW_011494849.1:859087-866743 GCF_000754665.1 Bison bison bison
TATATATATATATATATGTATATATATATATAATTTTATCATGCTTGTAGCAATTCTGCCAAGTAGTTCTTGATTTTATTTTATATAGTTATGACAAGCTTAAATTATAATTGAGTAATCACAATTGAGATATTCAGAGATGGAGTCAGGTAGCTACTTTTTCAGACATATCACTGCAGCAATGAGAAGTTGAACTTACTTTGAACTGTAAGAAACCCAAGGACATCACAAGCCATATTCAGAACACCTCCCAATTGCAACATTATTGTCTCAAGTTCTTTCCTTTAACTATGCAATTCTTACCTCAAATTATCCTTACCTGATAAGCAGCATATTGAAAAGCAAAGACATTACTTTGCCAACAAAAGTCCATCTAGTCAAGGCTATGGTTTTTCCAGTGGTCATGTATGGCTGTAAGAGTTGGACTGTGAAGAAGGCTGAGCGCCGAAGAATTGATGCTTTTGAACTGTGGTGTTGGAGAAGACTCTTGAGAGTCCCTTGGACTGCAAGGAGATCCAACCAGTCCATTCTGAAGGAGATCAGCCCTGGGATTTCTTTGGAAGAAATGATGCTAAAGCTGAAACTGCAGTACTTTGGCCACCTCATGCAAAGAGTTGACTCATTGGAAAATACTCTGTTGCTGGGAGGGATTGGGGGCAGGAGGAGAAGGGGACGGCAGAGGATGAGATGATTGGATGGCATCACTGACTCGATGGACGTGAGTCTGAGTGAACTCCAGGAGTTGGTGATAGACAGGGAGGCCTGGCGTGCTGCGATTCATGGGGTCGCAAAGAGTCGGACACGACTGAGTGACTGAACTGAAGTGAACTGTTGCCAAGGATTAAATAGATGAGATCAGATCAGATCAGTTGTGGGGTTTTTATTCTCTCTAATGACAGAAAGCGAAGAGGAACTAAAGAGCCTCTTAATGAGAGTGAAGGAGGAGAGTGAAAGAGTTGGCTTATAGCTAAATATTAAAAATAGGTCATGGCATCTGGCCCCATTACTTCCTGGAAAATAGAAGGGAAAAATTTGGAAGCAGTGACAGATTTCCTCTTCTTGGGCTCTAAAATCACTGCAGCTTGTGACTACAGCCTTGAAATCAGAAGATTGCTTCTTGTCAGGAAAGCTATGACAAACCTAGACAGTGTGCTGAAAATCAGAGGCATTACTCTGCTATCAAAGGTCCATATAGTCAATGCTATGGTCTTCCCAGTGGTCATGTATGGTTGTGAGAGCTGGACCATAAAGAACGTAGAACATCAAATAATTTATGCCTTCAAACTGTGGTGCTAGAGATGACTCCTCAGAGTCCCCTGGACAGCAAGGAGGTCAAAACAGTCAATCTTCAGGGAAATCAACTCTGAATACTCATTGGAAGGATTGATGCTGAAGCTGAAGCTCCAGTATTTCAGTCATCTGATGAGAACAGCCAACTTATTGGAAAAGCCCTTGATGCTGGGAAGGCAGATGAGGGCAGAGAAGATGGCATCAGAGGATGAGAGGGCTGGATGTCATTACCAGTGCAATAGACATGAACTTGGGCTAACTTCCCAAGATGGAGCCCCCACCAAAACTGAAGATGTTTCCCCAACCAAATGTAGACAGGAATCCAATAAGACATCATGCATAGAAAGGAGACCCTCTACTGCAAAAAGAGATGAGCTCCCTGAATTAACTTGAGAGTGATGGACAGGGAGGCCTGGTGTGCTGCAGCCCATGGTGTCACATGACTGAGCGACTGAACTGAACTGAAGATATATATAATAATGACATTAAATATATATATTTAATATAAGACATGAGAGGCCTACCCATAAGAGATTGGAAGAGTATGTAACCTAAATTCACTGAGTTTGTCTCAAAAATAGTATGGCAAAGGCCAAGTTTTCAAAAAAATGAACAAACAAAATACACAAACACAGAATGTCCTAGGAAGATCAGGTAGAGTATCTACATCTCAAAGACACAAAGAAATGCAAATTTCCCTCTAGAATGCATTTGTTTAAAGTCTAAAAATATACTAAGCCAGCTTATAACCTTAATATAACTCAGCTACATAGACAATGAAAAAGAAAGTGACAGTTGCTCAGTTGTGTTGGACTCTTTGCAACTCCATGGACTATATAGTCCATGGAATTCTTCAGGCCAGAATACTGGAGTGGGTATCTCCAGGGGATCTTCCCAACGTAGGGATGGAACACAGGTCTCCCACACTGCAGGCAGATTTTTTACCAGCTGAGCCACAAGGGAAGCCTAAGAACACTGGTGTGGGTAGCTTATCCCTTCTCTGGTGGATCTTCCAACAGACAATGAAAGAGCTTCCTCAATTTTATGTCAAAATTTACTTTAAATTCCAATTAAGTAAATATTTTCACATTTTGTATATACATTTATTCAGCTGGGTTATTGGCAATCTGTTGTTCCTTTTTCTTTTATTTTGAAACCTTTATTTCCAATTTTGAAGTCAGTTTGTTGAGATAAAATTGCTAGTGACAGTTGTGGTGAGCCAGTGTGTGCTGCTTGGGAGTTTAGCTTCTCTGGTTTTGCCCCAGAGTTGTTTTAGCCTTTTCTTATGTGTCCTGGGTCTCCCAGTGGAGCATAAGACATCCATAGGTGTTCAGATTGCAGAATGGCAAATTCTTATAAACGTCCCCAGTTGAACAGTTTGTTAATTATATAAGTGGGTTTGCCTTGGTGACTTAAAAAAAAAAAAAAAAAAAGGCACAATGTTAGAGCTGTGAGTTAAGTTTCATCAAGGGCAATATGAAGCCTGTAGCCTCAGAGACAGCACCTAAGATAGCTCTGAGAAACTTTTCCAAAGATGTAGGGTGCTGTGGCTAGTGCAGCAGGTAGGGATCAAAAGTGGTCGATGCACAGTTTGGAAAAAGGAAACTGGAGACAGAATTAAAGTTTTAAATATGGGACAGGGGGACCCAAGACCTCTAGGACCAAGAGCCCTGCTGACCGATTCCACATTTTTTTTTTTTTTTTTTTGAGCTCTTGGTATGTAGAAAGTATCTGGATTTTTAGATAGCATAAAGTTCTCATGCCCCAGTCATGTCCCAGAGTTAATGTTCTTCTCTGGTTTTTTTTATGTTATCTCCTAGTACCATCAGCATCACCCAACAGCCAGAGGCAGCAATTCTCGCATGAACATCGGAAGAACAATCAGTGCCTGCACAAGCAGCGTTCTGAACTTGCACCAACCCAGCCTTCCAAGGTCCACACTATGTTCCTCTTCAGATCAGCAGGGCATGATGACCCCAACTAATCAGCCTGATGTACTTTTTGTTTAGATTATACTTAACTGTTATATTTCACTTTTATTCTATTCCCATGTTCTTCTCATGGCTTAGCCAGAGCAACAGGCGGCTGTCTATTAACCCCTGCAGTAGGGGGAAAGGGAAATATATGCAATTTTGGTAAAGTGGGAGTACATGCAATCAAGTACATTTATTTTTTAGAAAGTTTCTGCTGGTTTTGTAAAGTCATGAGAAACAGTAACCACCATGAAATATTTTAGTGCTTTTCTAGATTTGAGGAGGTACAAGAATTGGGCTCATAAAATCAGCTCGTTAGAATATCTAACTATCTATAGATCTGTCCTGCCAGTTCTCCCAGAGCACAGAGTGCCTCATTTCTTCTCTCCATCCTGAGCTCCTTCAGAGGTATTGGAAGCAGCAGGTGCAGCAGCACATGATTTAATCCTTGCAGAGGTTTAGATGATAAGCCACCCACGGCAAGTGCCAATTTGTGGTTAACACCCTATAGGGACAATTTTGAATCATGAGATGCTGCCTCTTTCACTCCTGCAAGTTTCTCAGTCACCTTGTTGTAGCCACGAGCTCCGGGAAACAAATTCACTCAGAAGGACAATGCAGATAATGGAGTGCAGTTTATTACACCAGTGGGCCCACGGCAGAGTCTCCTCTTAGCCAAGGACCCCGACCAGTTTTTGTGAAAACCTTATATATCCCAAGTGTATGTGCCCAGACCCACTTCTCCAAATTTCCCTGAAACTAGTCTGAACAAAAGGAAAAAGAAAGGTACAATCAAAGTTAACCCGTGATTCATAGGCCTTAAGCCTAGGTAGTTAACAGTGGACAATTATCAATAGGTTTGTGGTCATATCCCAATAATCATAATAGAATGTATGATTCTATTTGGTTACACAGATAATTAGGGTATTCTTTTAGGTGATGGAGAGACCTGGGGGTCTTCCTTCCATGGCTCTGGTTTTCCAGTTGGTATGTCGTTTCCATGGACACTGGGCATATAGCTTAAAGTCCACAGTTGTATGTCATTTCCATAGATACTGGGCATATAGCTCAAAGTCCACAGCTGGGCCCAAGATGGAGTCCTGCTTTCAAGATAGAGCCTGTTCTGTTTCCTCCTTCATTCCCCTCTCTTGATGCTCTTAACTCATAGTATTGGGAGGGTAACAGGCAGGAAGGCCAGGGGTCTCCAAACGGAGGAAATAGCCTGCAAGTGTCAGACATTTTTATCCCTCTTAAATGGCAGGAGGAAACAAACGCGATATTTTTTTCTTCTCTATACAAATTTAAAAAGAAGTCTCTCTTAAAATACTGTGTTGCCATAATGACACCTGGTTTCACCTGAAGTTAATTATTCTCAAACCTTGAGATAACCAATGCAGTTTTCTTATGGAAATGTTTGTCTTAAGCCATGCTAATGTACTATACATTTACCCCAAACTCTGTCTTCAAGTCAGATTCCCCTAATGGCTCAGAACCGACTTGACAAACCAGTATGTTATACTCAGATATTGTTCCCCTAATCTATGTAAACAAAACTATTTGTATGGTAATCTGTCCTTCGACAAGATTCAAGTTAATCATTTTATGGCCCAGTATGAACCATTTGGTGCCAAGATTATCCCAAAATGCATCTTATGGGTGAGGAGCTTGGTGCCATTCTGAGTTTTAAGACATTCCTTTCTTTCATTAACAGACTGCTAGTGTCTACATAACATCCAGCTGAAGACCAGCAGGGGGGTACTCCTTCAGCCCCCTTCTGATGCCTATGTCAGAAGCTTTCTCTATCTCCTTTATACTTTAATAAAACTTTATTACACAAAAGCTCTGAGCAACCAAGCCTCATCTCTGGCCTTGGATTGATTCTTCTCCTCTGGGGGCCAAGAATCCCGGCGTGTTTTCATTCAACAACAACCTTTCAGTATGAGCATCATTCATAAGGACATATTGCAACCTGGCTCTCCAACCACCAATCTGGGAGAACGACACCAACCTTTGGTTTACAAAGTTCATAATACATTGCTAAATGCAGGATCCACGAAACAGAACTATCAAGGCAACTATAACAATGGTAAATATAGTTTTCCATCGATCACCCTTCACCCAAGATAGTACCAAAGTACAGAAAGGAATGTTTTTATTTGACATTGCTTTTACCTGGTTTTTCATGACATCTAAAGCAGCTGATACATTGTCAGATAAATCAGGAATATATACACAACATTCAACTTTAATTATAGCACAAGTCCCTCTTTGGGCAACTGTGAACATGTCCAAAACCATTCTATTTTGAATTACCGCTTCTGTTACTTTTATGAGACTGGTGTTTACATAATATGTAACCCCATGACACAAGTCTATTGAATGTAGGTTGGCTTACATCAAAGGAACAAGGAGAGATTATGATTGTGTCCCAGAAAAGAGCAGAGTGGTTTAAAATCTCCTTGGTAGAGCGGTGACAGCCACCAGGGAAGTCTATCCATTATAGACAGAGACATAGCCCCACATACCCAACAGTTGGAGATATTGTGGAAGTTGGCATAGGAATGTGCATGTTGATGAGGTCAAGCAGCAGTAGCTGATCATGCGATTTCATCCTGAAGGGGCTCATCCTGGATCTTTTTTTCCTTCTTTTTAAGGATGGTCTTAGTTTCTTGGGGTACAGTGTCCCTCTGTGCAGTCTACTCAACGTTTTCTGGGTCTGTGTGGTATGCTGTCTTCACCCTCGTATGATGGATCCAAAGGGCAATACCTGCAACTTTAACTGCAGTAGGGGTAGTTAGAATAATATAAGGGTCCTTCCACCAAGGGGCTAGTAAATCATGTTTCCAATCTTTAATACATACTTGGTCACCAAGCGTAAATTTATGAATCTGTTCCCCAAGGGGGAATGGCATCCTTTCTTGTACAAACTTAGTTACCGGATTTATTATCTTACCCAGTTCCATCTGCTGTGAAATCCTATACCCCCTTACCTGAAGAAAATTTGTTGAAACCTGTTTTATTATGTGAAGGAGGCTCCCATACACACTTTCGTATGGAGAATAGCCTTGGGACCATGGGGTCATCCTGAGTCTGAGCAGAGCCATCCGAAGCAAGTCCACCCAGGAGCAGTCAGGCTCTATGATCCACTTGGAGAGTCTCTTTGAGTGTCTGGTTGATTTATTTCACCGTCTCAGAACTCTGGGCCTATATGCAGTGTGCAGTTTCCATTTGATGTTTAAAGTTTTGCTTACTTGTTGTACTAAATCAGCTACAAAAGCCAGACCATTGTCTGATCTAATGCTGGTAGGAAATCCAAATCTGGGAACTATTTCCCTAAGAAGGCACTGGGTTACTTCTGATGCTCTTTCAGTCCAGGTAGGGAAAGCTTCTACCCATCCTGAGAACGAACATACCATGATCAGCAGGTAATGGTAGTGTCAGTGAGGTTTCATTTCAGTGAAGTCCACTTCCAGGTGTTCAAAGGGCAGTGTGCCTTTCAGCTGAATATCCGGAGGTTTTTGTCTGTGCTGAGAGGCAGCATTAACCTGTGAGCAGGCTGCATGGCCTAGGTGGGTCGCTTGGTGTGTTTGGCTTACCAGAGTGTGTGCCAGCTCTTCTGGTACCAATAATTTGCCACTTGGCAATTTCCACCATCTCTTTTCAGTCTTGATGGCCCCTTCTGCTTTGGCTAACCTGACAGCAGTTGTCCTTGTTTTATCAGGCTAGTGCCATCAGTATATAGGATCTGGAACCAATTAGGATCTGGAACCTTGTGCCCTTCTTTAAAACAAACCCCAGATGCCTTACCTCCTCCTTGCAGATCTGTGCCTTCTTCTTCGACACCCAGTAACCTGCTTCTATCAGCTGCTGGAACAGTGTTTTTGCCCCTTTCCAGCATTTTTTCTTGGTCTCAGCAGCCAGCAGCAGGTCATCCACATATTGTAGGAGCCAACATCTGTACTTTTTCCGGCTGGAATGAGTCCAGGTCAGAAGCCAAGGCTTCCCCAAAGATGGTTGGGGAATTCTTAAACCCTTGAGGAGGAGTCCAGATGAGCTGTTGTTTGGTGCCCCCGACTGGATCTTCCCATTGAAAGGCAAAGATGGGCTGTGACGCTGGGGCGAGGCATATGCAGAAGGCATCCTTGAGATTTAGGCAAGTATAAACTTTAGTCGTCTGCAGGAGGAAGCTAAGTAAGGTATAGGGGTTTGGAACAGTGGGTTGTAAAGTCACAGTAGCCTGATTGACTGAGATCTTATACAGGCCTATAGTCCTGTCCTCCTTCCTTTTTGACTGGCAGGATTGGCATATTCCAAGCCAACTGGCACTCTAACAGAACGCCCTCTTGTTTCAATCTATTGATATGGGGGTAGTATGCTGGCCCAGGCCTCTATT
>NW_011494849.1:866843-873981 GCF_000754665.1 Bison bison bison
TCATGCTCTTCCAGCCCACCCGGTTCTTCCTTCGGAGGCTCATGCGACCACCACTCATCTTGGGGGGTATTGAGAGAGAGAGAGAGAGCAAATAAGTCATAGTGTCCATCTGGAAGGTGGGCCTTTCCTCAGGAGAGAAAGTCACTTGTGCTCCTAGTTTGGAAAGCAAGTCTCTTCCCAACAGGGGTACTGGGAACTCAAGAATGTTTGGTCCCCCACTTTTAAGGTTACCATGGGCTCTTGGGGATCTAATATCTCTGAGCCCTGGCAGCCCTATTTAATTTCCAAGTCAGCAAGCCCCACAACTGCGGGAGCTTCCTCTTCCTTCCTTGCCTTAGGGCATTCATTTATTCAGGGGCCAAAACCTCGGCACAAGGTACACTGGTTTGGCCGTAACGGGGCCCAGGGCTTCCGTTAGGACCGGTTGAAGGACTGTCCTGTCCCTGGGACAGAGGAGGTTTTCCGGAGGGCCTGAGATAAACTTTCCCAGAGCAGCAGCTAGCATTGTAAATCTCTTGTCTGTTCTCTTTCATTCCCTCCAGCTCTCTGGCAGAACACAGTCTCTGCTTAATTCTAACGCCTCCCTCCCCTTCCTGTCAGTACTCACCAGGAGAGGTGGGTATAGCTTGGGCAGTTCAGCTGGAGTTGGAACCTGGAAGTGTTGGCCAGAGGCTTCTGTCACTGGGATCAGAGCCTGCTGAGGTGGCGGCTCTACGACCCCTGGGAGAGCTGATGGAGGAGCAGCAGCTGCTGCAGGAACTTCACTGGCCCTGGATCGGGCATTAAGGTGGCCTCAGGTCCGGGTGGAGCACTGGGGGGTGGGCGCATCATCACCCAGTATTGGGGAGGGGCAGGGAGAAAGGGGATCGACATGTCTCCACCTGCCGCTCAGCATGGCCAAACCAGAACACCACGTGGTCCAAGACTATTTCTCCCTTAAAGTCCATTCTGCCTTGGTGGGGTTAATCAGGTGCGGATGGAAACACAGATGGGTTAAATATCCCATGTCCCAGGCTGTCTCCGGAAAAGCCAATTCATACTCACTTATGCATCCCCCTCCTTCTAGCCTGACAGTTCCAAGGGGGTCAAGGACTTCACAGCAGACGGTATACCTCCTGGGGAAGAGCAGAATACAAGCATACAAGGACCAGTTTCCTAACCTAAAAATACCCTGGTAATTGCTTGGTAATAATTTTCCCTGAGATGGCGTGGACACACCTCCTAAATGACCTTCACAAATTTCCTTCCTAAGCCCTAACACGGTCATCAACCTGTGTACCAAGCAATTGCTGCCTGCCTATTCCAGGCTCTAGTGGGTCCCTGCTCCTTCTAGTCCATCCCAGGGGTGTGATCAGGCCCCCTCTTCCACCCTGCTAGGTGGGTTCCTCCTCAACTAAGCACTCAGTTCCCCTGCTGCCGTCCACTACCTGCTAACGTGAAAGGTCTAGGCGTTGAGAAGCAGAATCCTTCCAAAAGGGTAAGGCACCTTCCCTCCTCTAGAAGATTCAAGCCACAAGACCCCAGAGTAGTCCCAAATGGGACTTATCACCTCAAAGTGAGGAGTTACCCTGCCAATGCACTAAATGTTCTAGCCACGCATTCTGGGAAACAAACTCACTCAGAAGGACAATGCAGATAGTGGAGTGCAGTTTATTACACCAGTGGGCACAAGGCAGAGTCTCCTCTTAGCCAAGGACCCCGACCAGTTTTTGTGAAAACCTTATATACCCTAAGCATTCATGTCCAAACCTGCCTCCCCAAAATTCCCTGAAATTAGGCAATGGCACCCCACTCCAGTACTCTTGCCTCTAGTACTGGAAAATCCCATGGGCGGAGGAGCCTGGTGGGCTGCAGTCCATGAGGTCGCTAAGAGTCAGACGTGACCAAGTGACTTCCCTTTCACTTTTCACTTTCATGCATTGGAGAAGGAAATGGCAACCCACTCCAGTGTTCTTGCCTGGAGAATCCCAAGGATGGGGGAGCCTGGTGGGCTCCTGTCTATGGGGTCGAACAGAGTCAGACATGACTGAAGTGACTTAGCAGCAGCAGCAGCAGTCTGAACAAAAGGAAAAAGAAAGATACAATCAAAGTTAACCCGTGATTCATAAGCCTTAAGACTAGGTAGTTAACAGTGGACAATTATCAATAGGCTTGTGGTCATACCCAATAAGCATAATAGAATGTACACATATAATTAGGGTATTCTTTTAGGCGATGGAGAGCCCTGGGGGTCTTCCTTCTGAGGGCCTGGTTTTCCATAGATTTCCTGGAAATGTCATTTCCTGGTATGTCGTTTCCATAGATACTGAGCTCAAAGTCCATAGTCCGGCCCAAGATGGAGTCCTGCTTTCAAGATAGAGCCTGTTTTGTTTCCTCCTTCAATCTGAGAAAGTCATTGCTGGCCCAGAGGAGAGAGTCCCTTTGTTGGAGCTCAGAAGCTCTAATAAAATTTCAGTTTTATTTAGACAAACTCTATTAAGGTAGCCAATTCTAGGAAAAACAACAAACTTGTCTTCCCCCAATAACTCAGTCCCTCCTTGCTCAGTATTTAACTGAACAAAATCCTCCCAGTCCGTAAACTGAGGATAACCAACTATACAGCATCCAAACTGAGTTTTCCCAGTTCCTTTTGCACTGAGGATAACCTGGCCAAGGAAAATCTTCCCAGTGCCTTTTACATTGAAGATCACCTGCTCAGTGCCTAAACTGAGCAAAATCTTCCCAGTTGTTCAACTGAGGATAACCTACTCAATGTCTAAGCTGAGTAATCCCGGTACCTCTTCCTGAAACCAAGTTTCAAGGATAACCTCTTCCCCCACCGAATAAAACTTAGGATCATCAACCAATAATGGGAGATCCCAGAATCAGGAGAAACTCAAATTCGTCTGGACTCCCTGAGGAGATGGATGGGCAAAAGGGACATCTGCTTGTACCAAGGCTCTCAACCGTTATAGAGTTCAGGCAGAAGAAAGGAATCTGTTCTGGCCCCCTTATGGTCATCAAAACCATTGACAAAAAATTCACAACCTAAAAGTTGAGAGTTTTTTTTTTTTTTTTTTAGTAGGAATTTTTAGGACTTGAGCTTCCCTAATAGCTCAAAGGAAGAATCCACTTGCAATGAGGGATATCTGGGTTTGATCCCTGGATTGGAAAGATCCCCTGGAGAAGGGAAAGTCTACTCACTCCAGTATTCTGGCATGGAGAATTCCATAAACTGTATAGACCATGGGGTCACAAAGAGTTCAACACGACTGAGCAACTTTCACTTTCAGGCTTCAAGCCTGAGAGACAACAACCCAGAGAGAACTCCTCTGAGCAAATGGCGGGAAAAGTCGTGTTGTGTGGAAGTTTTGTAACAAAGAGCAGGTAGTCTGAGCATCAAAAAATTATTGTTAATTAAAAGACACCAGATATCCCAAGTTAAGGAATGTAACAATTTTCTGTGTATGGGGGGAAGCAAGAGTCAAGACTCACTGAAATCATTCCTTTCATATGCATCTCAGCTATCCTGGGGCCAGTATCCTGTGCTTTTCACATCCTGAGCTCCTTTGGGCTCACAATAAGGAGTGGCTGCAATCTGATAGCTGTTAGATTACAAGTGTTCTCTTTCCTGAGTGCCCTTAGGGCTCAGGAATTCACATTTAGAAGGTTGGGGTTGCTGATGACTGTGACATTCTTGTTTACCTATATGGCAGGAAATAGTCCATTTCCCGGCAGTGAAATGGCCATTGTGACTTAAATGGAACCAAAACCTTGAGGTCACCTGTGGATGTCAGTCAGATCTAACCTACAGGAGCTCTACTGGGTCCCTTAAGAACCAAGTGCTGACACTTGCCTAAGTCCCTAGACTGACTGGATACTAACGTCCTAACACCAGTTATACAGCTGGCTCTAGGCCTAGCGTGATGGAGAAAACTGAAAGATAAGATGTAGCTCCTGCCCCCAAGAGGCTTCATAGAATGTGTATGTAGCTCTTGCAATCTACATGACTTAGGCATGCATTACACTCAGAAGACAATTATTTTTGAAGCTGTCAGATAAGCAAGTTGGCCAAATGTGTTTCTATAGCCTGTACACTGCACATAAGTGCCCAGTTGAGAGAATGAATGAAAAGGTAATTCTCACAAAGACAGTGTTTACGCTAGCTGAGGCCCTGAGGGAAGCAACTTAAAGAATTATAAGAGATAATAAAAAATGAGGAACAACAGTTTAATTGAAAAGCTCAATGGAGAGCTTTAGTGAAGGAAATTTGAATTGGATCTGCCAGGTGGCAGTATTGGAATAGTGGGAGGCAGGAGAATGGTGTTCCAGATAAGTAGAACAGCTGGGTCTAAGATCTGGGACTAGAAGAAGTCTGGTTGGTACTCAAGGCATAATGAGACTTCACTTACTTAGTACAGATCAGATGAAAATAGGCCATGGAAAAGTCAACTGGGTTTGTGTTCAGGAGGTCAGAGTGAATGGCAGTGTGCAAACCATAGGGAACAGGTACTCTTGGGTCTTGCTAACATGTCCAAATCTGAGTCTTACAATTTGCTCATCAGTGACACTGGCAATTATCTTATGCCTTCCAGTCTAAGATCCCTCATTTATTAAAGGAAGAAAGAAATAAATTTCCTTTGTAAGCAAATGCACAGAAATAAAATGGGAAACAGCTACCTACCTCACAAAGTTATAGATGGGTTTTTTGTATGTCTTGAGCAAAAATATGACAAGAAGGGGACACATGAGTCAACTGGCAGTTTTTAGACAGGGCCCCTCCACTGGAAAGTAGATAGCAGTAAGAGATCTGGGCCTTAGATCCAGGGGTTCTGTGAAAGAGAGGAGGAAGGCAGCATCAGATTTGGATTTCTATTGGTCAGGTAGGAATAGGCTCATATTCCAGTTCTTCTAAAGCTTCTACTTTCAGAGATCCTGGTCCTCCAGGGTCCCAAGACTCCCTGTGTTAAAGGGAGAGCTCAGAATTTCAACTACCCTAGCCAAGAAGAAACTTCAGCTTGGCTGCTGCTTGGCTGCTCTAGGAAGTAGATGAGAGACCCTGAAACAAATGGGGTTTAAAACAGAAATTCCAGGAAGGAAGTATAGTGGGAAAGTGTCACTGAAGGAGAGGGTGACAGTGATTGCTAATGTTCATTAAAACACAGGCTATGTGTATCAACCCATTTAATCATCACAATCCTCCTATAAGGTAGAAACTGTTATAAATTCCATTCTACCAAGAAAACAGATATAGAGAGGTCAAGCCCCTTGCCCAATATTGCTCAACTAGTAAGTAACAAAGGAGAGAGCCTGGTACCAGAGCCCTCATTTCTTACTGCTCTGTCATGATACCTTTCAGACAACCTACAAGTAAGAAACACCAGCAGAGATGAGTTAAAATAAGTAACCAATTTATAATGCAAATAATTGAAAACAGAAATTCAAACATGTACACACATGTTCATAGCAATACCATTTACAATTGCTAAAAGGCAGATATAGACCAATTGTCCATCAGTGAAGGAATGAATAAAGACAACGTGGTATATCTGTACAATGGAATATTAGAATATTATTTATCAAAAGGAATGATAGCTATATGCTATCATATAGCTACCTTCCTATCAAGGAAGGTAGCTATATGCTACCCTGTGAATGAACCTTAAAAAAAGTATGCTAAGTGAAAAAAGTTACACAAAAGTTACACATTATATGATTTCTGGACACTATAGAAAGTGTCCAGATTAAGTAAATCCATAGACAGAATACAAATATCCAGATTAAATTAATCCATAGACAGATTATCAGGGGCTGAGGCTCAGACAAATAGGAAGCAATTGTTTAACAGGTAAGGTATTCTTTCCAGGTGATCAAAAGGCTTTGTAACTAGATAGAGGTGATGAATGAAGGAGTCCTTGGGCCTAGAAAAGAAAACAATGGTCTCAAAGGCTCTTGCTGAATCATCTAACTTCGGAGAAAACAAAACGGAACTTTAAGTCCCACCTTGATGCTCTGGGTTTGTTACATCTACCTGGGACTTACCACCCCCTGCCTAGAAACCTCCCACCACCTACATCTGCCCAGGACTTATCATTCCCTGCCCCAAACCTCCAACCCCCTGTTCAACTACAAATGCTATCTCAACTAAAGAATACCCAGAACGTCCTCCCTGACTAATATTTCCCTTATCATTTCCACAAACCTCCCTTTAAATATGAAGCCTCCCTGATCCCTCTCATGCTCAGCCTGGTCCTTAGGTTCACTGTTACCCCTCCTTGCCTGAATAAAGGTAATCTACCTCCATTGAGGTTGTCTCTCCTTCTTTTCTGCCTCAGCCCGAACTCCACCTTACAGTGGAGATAGTATATTGTGAAGATACTAAATGGAACCGGATTGTATAGTTTTAAATGGTTAACTTTATGTTATGTGAATTTCAGTTCAGTTTGGAAAAAACCATAATTAGTAACCAAATCTAAGGATGGGGAAAAAGCTAGTGAGGGAGGCACCTGATTGGATGGAAGGGTTGAAATTATAGAGAGGTATGAAATACATATTCAGTCTCTGACTTGTGCACCACTGGCTTATTTAAACCCAAATTTGTGACATCACTTGGTTGATGGGAAATGTAATGAATAGTAATGTCTGCTAGTCATCAAATATTTCCCATGTTCTAGGCATTGTGAGAAGGCAATGGCCACTCACTCCAGTACTCTTGCCTGGAAAATCCCATGGACAGAGGAGTGTGGTAGGCTGCAGTCCATGGGGTCTCTAAGAGTAGGGCACGACTGAGTGACTTCACTTTCACTTTTCATTTTCATGTATTGGAGAAGGCAATGGCAACCCACTCCAGTATTCTTTCCTGGAGAATCCCAGGGACAGAGGAGCCTAGTGGGCTGCTGTCTATGGAGTTACACAGAGTCGGACACGACTGAAGCGACTTAGCAGCAGCAGCAGCAGGCATTGTGCTAAGCACTTTTCTAGCATTATCTTATCCAGTCCTCCAACAGTCATTTGTAATAAAAATATGTATTGTCCCTAAGCACAATGAATGAGCCAAAGGTGGTTCAAAGTTGCCCAGTAACCTACTTTTAGTAAGTGCCAGAGAGCCAGAATTCAAACCTTGGTCCCTCAGACTTCTGAACACTACATTCTTTCATAT
>NW_011494849.1:874081-888045 GCF_000754665.1 Bison bison bison
TTCCGACCCTGAAACTTCAGAATTACTCCACACACAGGGTTTCCTGACACTGAGGAGATCACTACTGCAGACATCTAGCAACACTTCCCCCAGCCTGTTACCATCCTTCAGGCAAAGAGAAATGAGTTTATTCTCCCAGCACTAAAGTGGTTTGAACCAAGAATGGTAAACTTAGACACACTGTTTCCAATTTTCTTTCCCACTCAGGGATGGACAGAAGTCATTGGAACTCAGATAAAGTGCTTTGCTACCAATGCATTAAAACACTTTTATAGCTTTGAGGCCATCTTCTGTACTCTTTCCATAGAATTATTCAGAAGAGTAGCTTGCATGAAGAAGGGCCAAATCAAGTATAGTGAGAAGCCCAGCATCAAAGAGAACCCAGACTCCTTCTTGAAATGTCCTAAAGTGTGGAAATAACAAAGGATCTATAAAACACCCAAGCTGAAGCAGAGGATGGAAAAATAAATAAATAAGCCTTTTCAAGAGGAAATTGGTCAGTGCTTGGGAGAAAGTAGTAGAACTGGACCAATTCCAGGAATTTGATAGCTCAGCCCTCACTCAAATGGCAAAAAAACAAAACCTCTCAGAAAATCCAGAAGTGAAGAGAATTGATGACACTAAGGAAAGTATAATAAGAGAGTAAAATTTGAGAAGAGGAGAAATCTGATGACCCTGGGCACTAGAAGCCTCAAGAAATAACTAGCACTACTTCCCTACCCCATCCCCCTCCCCATAAAATCCCACACTTCAGTTCATGTTTGAGATCAAAGAAAGATATGTAGCTAATTGAGCTTCCATTCAGCATGTTTTATAAAATAGATACCTTTTGAAAACATGCTCCAATTTTTGTTTCTGAAAAATTCAAGGTCACTGCTTGTCATTGACAATTCTACATCTATAACGAAAAATATTAGAAGCAATGTGAAGGTAAGTCTTGATTCGAGTGAAGAAATTTGTCAAAACTAGGAACTCTTTACATGCCAGCTCCTCCATGTATCAGAGGTATATACCCAACCCCCAAACTTGGTTCCCTTAATGTAGAAATGTGACCTCATGCTAGGCTACTTAGGAAATTGAGCAGGAACAGTTTTGGAAGTTATGATTACAGATTGGCCACTTTCTAAAGTGAAAGTGAAGTCGCTTAGTCGTGTCTGACTCTTTGCAACCTCATGGACTGTAGCCTACCAGGCTCCTCTGTCCATGGAATTTTTCAGGCACGAATACTGGAGTGGGTTGCCATTTTTTTCTCCAGGGGATCTTTCCGATTCAGGGATCGAACTCAGGTATCCCCCATTGCTGGCAGACACTTTACCATCTGGCCACTTTCTAAGAGAACTTCAATTATCAATAGGATAAAAACAATATGGACTTTCTGCATGCATTCAGACCCCAGTGCTTTGTCTTACTGGCCAGATGATCTGGTCATGGCACTTCCCTCTACAACTTCACTTTTCTAATCTAAGACAGTGGAGTATCATTTTTTTTTAAATTTCTTTTCACTGAGAGCACATATGGTTGGTAAAACTTTCTGAACTTGCACAGCAGCTCACTAACAGATCCTCACTGCATCATCAGATGATGCCTTTCTTCATATCACCTTGTTTTTCCTCATAAACCATTTTGAAAGTTTCATACTGTTTTATATGAGGGTCACTTCTGTCCTTCCCAATCATGGCTCCCCAACTACAGAGCTATTTAATTTTTTTAAATAAAAAAAATTAATTTTTAAAATAATTAAAAAAAATTTTAGATAAGAGCTATTTAATTTTTTTGAGCCACAGTGACTTCTTATGCAAAAAAGAGGTAGTGAATAATAATTGATATCTAAGTCTCATGATTTTGAGAAGACAAAGTAAACTAACACATGTGAAGATGCCTAGCATGTAAAAATCCACTCCAATATCCTTTTCATCTTTTCCTAAGAGAGGAACCCCAGAACAGATGTGGTATCTCTCCACAAATACTAGTAAACATTTTCCCTCTGAATAGTTCAGATCATATTAAGTACATATCTGAGACATAATCACTAGGTATAGGCAAGGGAGTATCTAACCAATGACTAAGAGGAGGAGGACATATTAGTAAGGTCAATTAAAGCTGGCTGCTATAGCAATCAAATCTTAGGTGTTTAACTTTATGTAGATTTTGCATCACAATTCAGTGCCAACATCAGTGTTTCTTGGTAGCTCTCCTCCAAGCAGTACATGACTCAGAGATCCAGGTTTCTTTTACTCAGGCCATTTTGGAAGCACCGTACTTAATGTTTCCCCACATCTTATTGTCTAGAACCCAGTCATATGGTCCATTTGAACTGCAAGGAAATGGAAACAGTCTTCTGTGTGACCAGAGGAGCATGGAGACTGTTTGATCTGCATTTGGCTTCCCCTAACACAACCTGGAAGGCACTGCAGGGAGGATTGCTATCCCACTCCACCTGTTGACTTAAGAAACATCAACAGCTCAGTATCCTGTTACAATGAGCCTATCCAGGGCTCACCCTGATCCTAAAAAGTTTGTCTGTTCTTAGTCCAAATGAGGCATGTCCTGGGAGAAAGCTGAGCCTCCTGGTCAGGAGGTGAGGATCCCACTCAATACTACCTGTGCAAGTCCTGGGTTGGAGACTTGACTCACCTCGCAAGGAGAGAGGTATTGATGAGAGCCAAAATCTTTGCAGGAACACAAGCACTTATTAAGGATGCCAATACAGAAAGAACGTACAGATCGTCCTTGACTTATGATGGGGTTATGTGCTGATAAATCCACTGTAGACTGAAAATATCAAAAGCTGAAAATACATTTAATATACCCAATCCACCAAACATCACAACTTAGCCCAGTCTACCTTAACATTCTAAGGACAATTCCATTAACCTACAGTTGGGCAAAAATTATCTAATCAGAGCCTATTTTATAGTAAAGTGTTAAATATCTCACATAATTTATTGAATGCTATACTGAAAGTGAGAAACAGAATGGTTATCTTGGTACACAATGGTTGTGAGTGTATCAGTTGTTTGACCATGTAGCTGACTGGGAGCTGCAGCTGCTGCCCCATACAGCATCACAGAATAGTGTTGGCCTTCACGTCACTAGCCAGGTAAAGAGCAAAATTTTAAATTCCAAAGTATATTTTCCCCTCAATGCACCACTGCTGATCCATCATAAAGTTAAAAATTCTAAATCAAACCATCATAAGTTGGGGACCATCTGTATTTAAAACTATTTCAGATATGTTTCCTTTTTTGGTAACCCAACATTTTTTTGCCATTATGGCCTTTAGGAAAATGGAGATTAAAACAAATTCAAAAATGTGAGACAGTTTGTAGGGAAAATATTGACCAGCAATAACAACAAAGCTTTCCTCCTCATGGGAGTACAGGAGTGGAAGTGGAAGGACAGGACTTCAGACACCAGTGTCCTAGAACCTCTGCATACACACATCCCAAGAGAAAAGTTCCTCACTCCCCAGGGTGCTATCAAGTTTCCTGTTGCTTTTTCAGATCCATTCTCCTCTCTTCTTCACACTGCTCTCTGGCCCACATGTGCACACATTAGCAGATTCCCTGGCTCTCTCACTTTCATTTTAGTCCATCAATGAGTCCTTGTCACAGGCAGGAGAATGGAGGATGGAAAAAAAGCGAGGTGGAAGTATTTATTCCCATCACACTTTCTCTTGGGCAATCAGCCTACAGTGTCTGGATGCTCTGTTGAATGCCACAGCTGCAGTGGTTAGCCCCTTCCTGTAGCTACAGGTGTCCAAGGGCAGCTCTCCCTCCCCTTTCCCCATGTTTACTCATCCACAATGCCAGTCTCCACCATGTCCCTTTGGAAAAACATTTATACTGTCTGCTGAGTCCATCTGATCTAAATACCTGGTAGTTTCCCATCAAAGCCCCAGAGGCTGAAGGAATCATATCTGGACGCTAAGACTGAACGACCAAACACAAGAGACCTTCACTGCAGTTATGCACAGGAGGCTTTGGGTGCTCTAGAAAGAACTCTAAGTTTTAGACCTATTTGCATCAATAATTTGTTTCACAAAAGTAGACAGGTTTCTCAGTTTCTCTAAACTTCATTTTTTGCTTATCTGTAAAACTAAAGTGATACTATCCCTGTCATGTGGATTCAGTGAGCAATGTAAATGGAACATAGTGAAAGTGGAGCCTTGATAATATGTCACTTTCCTTCCACTGTCCCTTTCTTGCTCCCTCCCTTTTAAATTCCTCACCTATAAAATAAAGGAAAAATGAAAACTCAGATTTGAAACAATAACCTTAATTAAGCATCTACTGTGCATGCAACTCTAAAAGTGCAGTGGATGCCATAAGGTTATATGAGCTCCTGAGTGTGCTAACAGAGGGGTTAGGATTCTGACAAGGAAGACAAATAAATTCCCATTTCCTGCAATAGAAGTAGGCTGTAACCAGAGGACTGAACACAATGCCAAGGGAGCACAGTGCAGGGAGCAATTAATGGGACTTGGGAAGTGGAAAGACACCCCCTGACAGAATATAGTCCTGAAGTTATGGGGTTTTGATGAAACGCTTGGGACTTTTAAATGTCTATTCCCACCAAGAATTCATTCCATACAGCAAACTGACACTGTGTAGAAGATGAAGCCTGATGTCCAATTCTGCCCTGGGCAAAACATTCTTCAGAGTGTAATGACATTTTCTTATAGTTTTGTCCAAAAAATAGGAAAGAATGCCAAAAAAAAGGAAAGGAGAAGGAAACAACAATACTTTACACTCTGGACTTCTGACTGCCAACTAACAGTTAATTTGTTGAAGAAGTCACTAAAGGCTTCCCTGCAGCCCAGTATAGCCTCACCTCCCTCACCCCTCACATTTCTTACATCTGACTCACCACTCCCAGTTTTCACCCTTAAAGGTCCTTCACTGTCTCTAGAATAAAGATGAAATTTAGGCCACTGATCTGGTCCATGAGGCCTTTCAATATCTGACCTACTTCTCTCCTCACCCCAGTATGCTAGATCCTCTCCCTTTCACCCCTGCTCCTGTCCACAATTATTTACTTGTAAGGTTTTGAACAAATCACCATACAGTTGACCCATGGATTTCAACTGCAGCAGGTCCACTTTTAAGTGGGGCCTTTTCAGCAGTTAATACTACATATTGTGTGATCCATGATTTGTTGAACCCAGGGATGGGCCAACTCTAAAGTTACAGGTGAATTTTTGACTGCAGAAGAGTAAAGATTTTGTCAAGGGTCAAATGTATTCCAAGATGTGGTATATACTTTTCTCTCTGCTTGGAATATCTTTCTCCAACTTGTCCAACTCTCATTTACTTATTAAAAACTACTTTTAAGTATACCACTTTTCCCCATAAAACCCCCCTCACTTTCTCATCTGAGCCCTCTGCCCCTCTCCATATATGACAAACATTTTGCACTGCACTAGAATTGTTTTCCTGTCTAGACAAGCATCACCCACTAGATGAGCACCTCTTTGAAGGTAAGTGCAATGTCTTATTTGTAATCCAAGCACCAAGCAGAATGCCTGGCACACAGTAGATGTCAAATTAATGTGGAATGAATCAAATAACAGTAGAGTGAATGCTAAGAGAAACAATTCAGAAATCCAACCAAATATATTCATTCATTCAGTGAAACCAACATGTATACTTCAGGCCTGAGAGAAGCCTCTGGAATCATGTGCACGCATATTGGTATGAAGGGGATGCCTTTCTGGAGAGAGAGCAAATGCAACAATCCCTTGGCAGTTGCTGGAAATCAAGCTGCATCTTAGAGGAAGGAAATAGCATAGTTAGTCCTCAGTGTATTCCTGTTTCATAGGTATAATTGCAATCTCCATTTAACATATTAGCAACCAATACTTGCTTGTCTTATAGCTAATAAGTGGTGAGTCAGGATGCATATCTAGGCATCTTGACGTCGGAGTCACATGCTCAACACTTACACAGTAGTCTCCCAACTTGGCCAACAGTTCCTCATCATTCTCCAGGTCCCAAAAGACCAGACTCAGTTTCATACACTTGAGGAACATGATGCTACCTGAACTCTTATAGCTATGCCCTACACGAGGCCTGCCAAGTTTGTGTTTCCTGTGGCCCCAAAGGCTAGACTAGGGACCCTCTGATAGAGGCCTCTGCAAAGAATGCCTAAGATAGGATCCTTGGCCAAGGTGATGGATGGGAGGAACTAAGTAGCCCTGCTGAGGCTAAGGAAGGGTACAAGAGGGAAGGATGCATGGGGGTACCGTCTGCCTGGGAAAATGTGCTGAAGAGCAGGGCACATGTTGGATATTTTAGAAAGCAAAGTTCTCCAAATCATTTAGGACACTGTCCCTAAAGCTTCTCTATCTGTCCACGTAACATGAGTTCATATTTGTAATTCACTCAAAGTGTTTATTTTTTCTCAGACAAAATATATCCTAGAAGCTATCAGATTATGTCTCTGAATAACCTAAGCTAAAAATACCAGAAGAATTCTAGGTACATAGAGTCCTTGAATATTGGAGCTAGAGTAATTAAAATAGTAAAACAAGCTGCAGTTAGCACATATGGGATGAGCACTTGATATACAGTCATCTAATTTTCACACAATCACCCTTATAAAGTGATATCATCCTAATTTTTATGACTGAACAGCCTTAAGATAGGAAGGATTAATTAATACATCTAAAGCAAAACAGTTGATGTCTGAGCTGAGGGTCAAATTCAGGGTGTCTAAGCCTAATCTGCATATCTCAGATATGCAGATGATACCACCCTTATGACAGAAAGCAAAGACGAACTAAAGAGTCTCTTGAAGAAGGTGAAAGAGGAGAGTGAAAATACTGGCTTAAAACTCAATATTCAGAAAACTGATCATGGCATCTGGTCCCATCACTTCCTGCAAGTAGATGGGGGAACAATGACAACAGTGACAGACTTTATTTTCTTGGGCTCCAAAATCACTGCAGATGGTGACTGCAGCCATGAAACTAAAAGACACTTGCTCCTTGGAAGAAAAGCTATGACCAAACTAGACAGCATATTAAAAAGCAGAGACTTTACTTTCCCAACAAGGGTCCATCTAGTCAAAGCTATGGTTTATCCAGTAGTCATGTACTGATATGAGAGTTGGACTATAAAGAATGCTGAGTGCTGAAAAATTGATGCTTTTGAACTGTGCTGTTGGAGAAGACTGTTGAGAGTCCCTTGGACTGCAAGGAGATCCAACCAGTCCATCCTAAAGGAGGTCAGTCCTGCGTGTTCATTGGAAGGACTGATATTGAAGCTGAAACTACAATACTTTGGTCAACTGATGCTAAGTGCTGACTCATTTGAAAAAATCCTGATGCTGGGAAAGATTGAAAGCAGGAGGAGAAGCGGAAGACAGAGGATGAAATAGTTGGATGGCATTACTGACTCAATGGACGTGAGTTTGAGTGAACTCCGGGAGTTGGTGATGGACGGGGAGGCCTGGAGTGCTGCAGTCCATGAGGTTGCAAAGAGTCAGACAAGACTGAGTGACTGAGCTGAACTGAACTGACAACCAAGAATACTCTACATAGTAAGGCTCACATTCAGACTTGATTGAGAAGCTAAAAGTTTTACAGACAAGTAAAAGTTAAAAGCTCAGTATCAAACCAGCTATACAATAAAGGGTTTTTCTAAGAGAAAAAGAAAATGCTGCAATTAAAAACATGAGAATTAAGAAAGGAAAATGCTCATCAATAAAGGCAAATATACAGTAAAGGTAGTAAACTACCCACACACACATAACTATTAGGAAGGTTAAAAGACAAAAGTAGTGAAGCCATCTATATCCACAATAAGAAGTTAAGAGATATACAAAGAAGAAGAGATCAGCAATTTAAAACAAGCACATACATATGTAGAAGGAGATTGACACATATAAACCTCATGGTAGCCATAAACTAAAAATCTATAATAAATACACAGAAAAGAGAAAGGAATTTATACATAACATTAAAGACAATTATCAAATCATAAGGGACGAGAACAAAAGAAAAAAAAAAGGAACAAAAAAAAATACAAACTATC
This sequence comes from Bison bison bison, assembly GCF_000754665.1. Classification (NCBI taxonomy): domain Eukaryota; kingdom Metazoa; phylum Chordata; class Mammalia; order Artiodactyla; family Bovidae; genus Bison; species Bison bison. Next base: position 882,118 of record NW_011494849.1, read on the forward strand.
AAAACAAGTCAAAAAACAATTAAGAAAATTGCAATAAGAATATATTTATTCAAATTACTTTAAAAGTAATAGGACTAAATGTTCCCATCAAAAGACATAGAAGAGCTGAATGGATACTATAACAAGACCCATATATATACTGCATATATAGACTCACATCACATCTAAAGACACACACAGACTGAAAGTGACATATACAGACTGAAAGTGAGAGGATTAAAAAAAAGATACTCTATGCAAATGAAAATAAAAAGGAAGCCAGGGTAGCAATACTTACATCAGACAAAATAGACATTATAGTTGTTTTTAAATTTTTATTGGAGTATAACTGCTTTACAGTGTTGTGTTAGTTTCAGCTGTACAACAAAGTGAGTCTGCTATATACATATATCCTCTTGCTCCTGAGCCTCCTTCCTGCTCTTCTAGGTCATCATAGAGTACCGAGATGAGCTCCCTGTGCTATATGGCAGTTTCCTATTAGGTATCTATTTTGTACATGGAAGTGTGTATATGTCAATACTACTCTCTCAATTTGTCTCACCGTCTCATTTCTCCTTTGTGTGCATAAGTCCATTCTCTGTCTGCATCTCTATCCCTGCCCTGCAAATAAGTAAATCAGTACCATTTTTCTAGATTATATATATATATATATATATACACACACACACACACACACAATATTTTTTTTTCTCCTTCTGACTTGCTTCACTATGTATAACAGACTCCAGCTTGCTTAATCTGTGCTGTGCTGTATATAGTCAGTTGCTCACTTGTATCCGATTCTTTGTGACCCCGTGGACTGAGGATCCCACGGCTCCTCCAGGCCATATTGGAGTGGTTTTCCATTTCCCCCTCCAGGAGATCTTCCTGACCCAGAGACCAAGCCCATGTCTCTTTTATTGGCAGGTGGATTCTTTACCACTGAGACCTATGGGGAGTCAGTATAGGTTCACCCACATTACTACAAATGCTTCAATTTCATTCCTTTTTATGGCTGAATAAAATTCCATTGTTTATATCTACCATATCTTCTTTATCCATTTATTTGACAATAGACATATAAATTGCTTCCATGTTCCGATTATTGTAAATAGTGCTATAGTGAACATTGAGGTACATGCATCTTTTTGAATTATGGATTTCTCTGGATATGTTTGCAGGATGGTATTGCTGGGTCATATGGTAGTTCTATTTTTATTTTTTTTTAAGGAATCTGTATACTGTTCTCCATATTGGGTATATCAATTAACATTACCACCAACCAATTAAGAAGGTTCCCTTTACACCACATCCTTTCTAAAATTTCTTGTTTATAGACTTTTAATGATGGCCATTTTGACTGGTATGAGGTAATATCTCTTTGTTGACTTGTGTTTCTCTAATAATTAGTGATGTTAAGCATCTTTCCATGTGTTTGCTGGCCATCTGTGTATCTTCTTTGAAGATATGTCTGTTTAAGTCTTTGACCCAGTTTGTTGAAACTGTTCTTTGTTTTTTGATATTGAGCTGCATAAACAACTTGTATATTTGGAGATTAATCTTTTGTCAGATTTTTCATTTGCAATTATTTTCTCCCATTCTATGAGTTGTCTTGTCATCTTATTTATGGTTTCCTTTGCTGTGCAAAAATTTTTAAGGTTAATTAAGTGCTAATTGTTTATTTTTGTTTTTATTTTCATTACTCTAGGAGGTGGATGTAGCTTTGTAGCACAGTGTATAGGTGGTGGTAGCTTTGTACTATTAGTCTGAAGTCAAGGACCATGATTTCTCCACCTGTTTTTCTTTCTTAAGATTTCTTGGGTTGTTTGGGGGTCTACTGTGTTTCCGCAAAAATGTATGACTCTTTGTTCTAATTCTGTGAAAAATATCATTTGTAATTTGATAGGGATTGCATCGAATCTGTAGTTTACTTTGGGTAGTATAGTCATTTTCACAATATTGATTGTTCCCATCAAAGAACATAGCTCAGTTCAATTCAGTCACTCAGTCGTGTCCAGCTCTTTGTGACCCCATGAACAGCAGCACGCCAGGCTTCCCTGTCCATCACCAACTCTCAGAGTTCACCCAAACGCATGTCCATTGAGTTGGTGATGCCATCCAACCATCTCATCCACCGTCATCCCCTTCTCCTCCTGCCCTCAATCTTTCCCAGCATCAGTATCTTTTCAAGTGAGTCAGCTCTTCACATCAGTTGACCAAAGTATTGGAGTTTCAGCTTCAACATCAGTTCTTCCAATGAACACCCAGGACTGATCTCCTTTAGGATGGACTGGGTGGATCTCCTCACAGTCCAAGGGACTCTCAACAGTCTTCTCCAACAGCACAGTTCAAAAGCATCAATTCTTCAGTGCTCAGCTTTTTTTATAGTCCAACTCTCACATCCATACATGACTACTGGAAAAAAAGAACATAGTACATCTCTCAGTTTGTTTGTATTGTCTTTAATTTCTTTTATCAGTGTCTTACAGTTGTCTGCTTATAGGTCTTTTGCTTCCTTAGGGAGGTTTATTCCTAAGTAGGTTTATTCAGTTTGCTACAAAGGTAAATGAGATTGTTTCTCCTTTTGATTTTTCATTGTTAGAGGCTAGGAATGCAAGACATTTCCACATATTAATATGGTATCATATGACTTTAATAAATTCATTGATTAGCTCTAGTAGTTTTTTTTTTTTTTTTTTTTGGTGGCTTCTTTAGGATTTTCTATGTATGCTATCATGTCATCTCCAAAGAATAACCATTTTTACTTCTTTTCCAATTTGGGTTTTTTTTTTTTTTTCTTTTTCTTCTGTGATTGCCATGACTAGAACTTCAAAACCAGGTTGAATAATAGCAGAGAGAGTTGTCACCCTTGTCTTGAAGCAAGCTTCTGATCCTAGAGGAAATACTCATTTTCCCACCATTTCACCTTGTTTGCTGTGGGTTTATCAAATATGGCCTTTATTATATTGAGGTAGGTGCCCTCTACACCCATTTTTTATCATAAATGTATGTGCAATTTTGTCAAAAGTTTTTCTGCATCTAATGAGATGATGATGTGGTTTTTATCCTTCAGTTTCTTAATATGGTTTATTACCTTGGTTGATTTCCATATATTGATGAATTATTGTTTTCCTGGGATAAACCCCATTTGATCATGCTGTATGAAACCTTTAATCAGTTATTAGATTCTTTTTGCTAGTATTTCATTGAGGACTTTTGTGTCTATGTTCATCAGTGACATTGGCCTGTAATTTTATTTCTTTGTGGTACACTTTGTTTTTGTATCAGCGTGATGGTGACCTCATAGAATTAGTTTGGGAGTGTTTCTCTCTGCAGTTTTTTTGAAAAAGTTTGGGAAAGATAGATGTTAATTCTTTTCTAAATGTTTGATACAATTTGTCTTCAAAGCCATATGGCCCCAGGATTTTGTTTGTTGGAAGATTTTTAAATCACAAATTTAATTCCAGCTCTTGTGATTGGTCTGTTTATATTCTCTATTGTTCCCTGTTCAATCTTGATAGGTTTACTTTTATAACAATATGTCCATTTTTCCAGTTTGTCCATTTTATTGGCATATAGTTGCTCGTAGTAGTCTCTTATTATCCTTTGTATTGCTCTGATCTTTATGTTTTCGTTCATTCTACAAACTGGAGTTTTTTACTTGTTTGTCTAGTTGCTTTACAGTTAGATTGTTTATTTGAGGTTTGTCTTGTTTCTTGACAAGACTTGTATCACTATAGGCTTGTATTACTATAAACTGCTCTTAGCACTGCTTTTGCTGCATTCCATAGGTTTTGGGTTGTAGTGTTTTCTTGGTCATTTTTTTTTAAATTTCTTTGATTATTTAAGTTATCTCTTGCTGATTTAGTAGTATATTGTTTAGCCTCCTTGTGTTTGTGTTTTTAAAGTTTTTTTTTTTTCTTTCTGTAATTGATAGCTAATCTCATAGTGCTGTGGTCAGAAAAGAACCTTGATACACTTTCAATTTTCTTAAACTAACTGAGGCTTGATTTGTGACCCAAGATGTGATCTATCTTGGAGAATGTTCTGGTTGCATTTGAGAATTAAGTGTTTTCTGGTGCTTTGGGATGAAATGTCCTATAAATATCGGTTAAGTTTACTTGGTCATTTGTTTCACTTAAGACTTGTGTTTCCTTATTAATTTTCTGTCTAGATGATGTCACCATTGATGTATATGGTCTACTAAAATCTGCCACTATTATTATGTTGGGCTTCCTTTGTAACTCAGTCGGTAAAAGATCTGCCTGCAATGCAGGAGACCCAAGTTCAATTCCTGGTTCAAGAAGATCCCCTGGAGAAGGAAATAGCAATCCACTCCAGTATTCTTGCTAGGAGAATCCCATGGACAGAAGAGCTTGGCTGGCTACAGTCCATGGGGTTGCAAGAATCGGACATGACTTAGTGACTAAACCACCATTATTTTATTACTGTTGATTTCTTCTTTTATGGCTGTTCTCTTGCCTGGAAAATCCCATGGATGGAGGAGCCTGGTAGGCTGCAGTCCGTGGGGTCACTAGGAGTCAGACAAGACTGAACGACTTCCCTTTCACTTTTCACTTTCATGCACTGGAGAAGGAAATGGCAACCCATTTCAGTGTTTTTGCCTGGAGAATCCCAGGGACGGGAGAGCCTGGTGGGCTGCCATCTATGGGGTCGCACAGAGTGGGACACGACTTAAGCAACCTAGCAGCAGCAGCAGCAGCAGCATTTGCCTTATATATTGGGGTACTCCTATGTTGAATGCATAAAAAACTGCTATATTTTCTTCTCAAATTAAACTCTTGATTGTTATGTAGTGTCTTTCCTTGTTTCTTGTAACAATCTTTATTTAAAAGTCTGCTTTCTCTCATATGAGTATCACCATTGCAGCTATCATTTGATTTCCATTTGAATGGAAATCTGCTCACTTTCAGTCTGTATGTATCTCTAGGTCTGAAGCTGGTCTCATGTAGACAGCATATATAGGGTATTATTTTTGTATCCATTCAGTTAGCCTTGTCTTTTGGTTGGAACATTTAATCCATTTACACTTATGATATTTGTTGATATGTATGTTTCTATTACCATTTTCTTAATTGTTTTGAATTTGTTATTGTAGGTCTTTTTCTTCTCGTGTGTTTCCTGATTAGAGAAGTTCCTTTAGAACTTTATTCAAAACTGGTTTGTTGGTGCTGAATTCTCTTAACTTTTGTTTGTAAAGATTTGGTCTCTCCATTGAAACTGAATGGAGCTTTGCTGCACAGAACAATCTTGGTTATAGGTTTTCCCCTTTCATTATTTTAAATATATCCTGGCACTAACTACTGGCCTGGAGAGTTTCCTGATAGATCAGCTGATAACTTTATGGACATTCCCTTCTATATTATTTGTTGCTTTTCCCTTTGTACTTTTAATATTTTTTTCATTGCATTTAATTCTTTTTTGTTTGATTGAAATGTTTCTTAGCAGGTTTCCCTTTGGGTATCCTGTATGGGACTCCCTGAACTTATTGACTTTGATTATTTCCTTTCCCATGTTAGGGAATTTTTCTAAGATAATCTCTTCAAATATTTCCTCAGACCCTTTTACTTTCTCTTTTTCTTCTGGGACACCTATCCATAATAACATATATTTGATATTGATAGTTACTCAGTTATTCTAGTATTGATTCCTTCCAGTGTATTTTTAATTTCTGTCACTGTTTTGTTCATCACTGTTGGTTCTTTAGTTATTTTATGTCCTTATTAAACATCTTGCATTTTCTTCATTTTATTTCTGAGATTTTGGATCATCTTTACTCTCATTACTCTGAATTACTTTTCAGGTAGATTGACTATTCTCTTTTCATTTGTTTGGTTTTGTGGATTTTTACTTTGCTCCTTCATCTGAAAATTATTTCTCTGTCTTCTTATTTTGTCTGTATTACTGTGTTTGAGGTATTTCCCCCCC
>NW_011494849.1:888145-895915 GCF_000754665.1 Bison bison bison
TTCAGGGTCATAGGTCCTTTTGTTTCTGTTCTCTGCCCCCAGTGGTTGAGTTTGGTCCAATGGTTCATGTAGTCTTTGTGGTAGGCAGGAAAGCTGCATTCTGGTGGGTACATTTGACTCTTTTACTTCTAATGCACAGGTCTATTTCAGGTAATATGTTTTGGGGTTCATGTGAACTTAGTATAACATTGAGCAGCCCATCTGCTGATGGTTGGGTTTGTGTTTCTGTCTTTCTTATTGTTTGGCAGTGCTGCAGTGTAGGCAGTTGGATGGGATCAGATCTGGGATTCAAATGGAGGGCTCTGTGATACCTCTAGCCAATTAATATTCCCTAGGGCCAGGAATTTTATCATGGTCCAGTGTCTTGGACTTGGTGCTCACTCTAGAGGCTCTGGCCCAACTTCCAATTTGGAAACCAAGATCCTGAAAGCTGCTTGTTATGGAAATAAAGGGGATAAAGAAAAGAATAATAAAGGCAAAACCTCAGAGAAATGGTAAAAGCAAATTAAAAAAAAAAAAAAAACACAATATAACATACACATTCACACAAAAGAAACAAAATAACCAAAGAAAGAAAAAAATGAAAACAACCAGACAAAAGAACCCAAAAGCCAAATCCAACAATTAATAACAAAACTAACAAAAAACACAAAAGCAGAGCAGAGTACCAATTGAAAAATAAAGCAAAGCAAAGAAAACAAACAGACAAATTAATTTTTTTTTCTTTTTTAAAAAAGGGAGAAAACACAGAAGAGAAGATGGTGGAGAATTAAGTCATCAAGATCACCTTCCTCCCCAAAAATACATCAAAAGTACATCTTCATGTGGAACAACTTGTACAGAACACCTACTGAATACTGGCAGAAGACCTCAAACTTTGATAAAGGCAAGCCAGTCTTCATGTTGGGAAGGCAATGGCACCCCACTCCAGTACTCTTGCCTGGAAAATTCCATGGACGGAGGAGCCTGGTAGGCTGCAGTTTATGGGGTTGCAAAGAGTTGGACAAGACTGAACGACTTCCCTTTCACTTTTCACTTTCATGCATTGGAGAAGGAAATGGCAACCCACTCCAGTGTTCTTGCCTGGAGAGTCCCAGGCACAGGGGAATCTGGTGGGCTTCCGTCTATGGGTCGCACAGAGTCAGACACGACTGAAGCGACTTAGCAGCAGCAGCAGCAGCAGTCTTCATGTAATGGGGTAGGACAAAATAAATAAGGAAAAAAGGAGACAAAGGAATTGAGATGGGACCTGCAGCACCTTGAGGAGGGAGCTTGAAGGAGGAAAAATCTTCCACCAATCAGAAACACCTTTATGGGTGGGAAGAAAGAGAAACTTTGAAACCTCAGAGGGAAGCACAACAATAGGGGCATGGAAGGCAAAGCAGAGAAAATTCAGAACAAAGATTGGTGCCAATCAGCATTTCTCAACCTGAGATGCTTGTCTGCACACCTGCCTTGGGGAATGGGGCTGGGGGCTGAGGCTCAAGTTTCAAGTGTCAGAATACAGGAACTGACTACTGGGAAGATATTCTGAAGAGGTTAGTACAAGGCAGCTGAGGGAGTCCAGAAAAAAAAGCCTGGGACTGTCAGAAAGGCAAGAAGTTATTGTCATGGGGACTCTCTAACTGCACACTCACAGACCAGAGGACACCACCTTCAGAAGTGCCAGAGATAAGGGATGAGACAAGCCTGTAGACTGTAACTTGGAGATGGACAGGCTGGCTAGCCACTGCCAAATCTGCTGTAAGTATCAGAGGTAGAAGGTGAGATGAGGCTGCAGGCTATAATCCCATAGGTGTACATGAATACCACTGTAGGTATTGCCAAGCTGTGAGCAGGTGCAGGTCACTGACCGCAGCTTTCCAGGAGCCTGTGCAGCCTGACACTGCCTAGAGACACACAACTAGGGGCCAGTTTCCCTGGGAGAGCACAGGAATTGCCTAAGGCTATAGCAGGTTCTCACAGGCCTCTGCCAGTGCAGGCACATCCCACCCATCACAATTATGTCTTCTCTGTCCCTCCTTTTTCCTAGCCTGATTGAAAAATTTAGTTCTACACAGCTTCTACGTTTATTCCCTCTTATGCGACCAAGGCACAGATACCAGAGGGCAGCTTACACACAGAGGCAAAGACAACACCAAAGCTGAGCACCAGAGGTTGTGTGACAAAAAGAAAAGGAAAAGAATTTGTTATTACATCATCAGGAGGCTTCCCTGATAGCACAATTGGTAAAGAATCTACCTGCAATGCAAGAGATCCCAGTTCAACTCCTGGGTCAGTAAGATGCACTGGAGAAGGGATAGGCTACCCACTCCAGTATTCTTGGACTTCCCTTGTGGCTCAGCTGGTAAAGCATCCACCTGCAATGCAGGAGACCTGGATTTGATTCCTGCATTGGGAAGATCCCCTGGAGAGGGGAAAGGCTATCCACTCCAGTATTCTTGCCTGGATAATTCCATGGACTGTATAGCCATGTGGTCACAAAGAGTCAGGCATGACTGAGCAACTTACACTTTCACAGCAAGAGAAGGGTTAAAATCATCACAAATGGCTTAAAGTTGTGGACTTTGGGGGCAATTGTGAACTCTGGAAAAAAGTACAAGATGAAGTAAGGCCAAAACTGTGTCTGAGTTAAGCCCACAGTGCCTACAGCAGGCCCAGAGATCTTCCTAGAAATATTGGAACTCATCTGGACAAAGTGGATGGACTAGAATTCACTGTGTGCTGAAAAAACTGATAACTGATGCCACAGGCAAATATTATATATACTACTGTTTTCTCTCTCTATCTCTGTGTTCACTGCTCAGTTGCTAAGTCATGTTCACTCTTTACCATCCCTCAGAATGCAGCATGCCTGGCTTCCTTGTCCTTCACTATCTCTCGGAGTTTGCTCAAACTCATGCCCATTGAACCAGTGGTGTGATCCAACCATCTCATCCTCTGTCATCCCCTTCTCCTCTTGCCCTCAATCTATCCCAACATTAGGGCCTTTTCCAATAAGTCAGCTCTTTCCATCAAGTGGCCAAAGAATTGGAGCTTCAGCCTCAGCATCAGTGCTTCCAATGAACATTCAGGGTTGATTTCCTTTAGAATTTACTGGATTGATCTCCTTGGAGTCCAAGGGACACTCAAGAATCCTCTCAAGCACCACAAATCAAAAGTATCAGTTCTTTTGCGCCCAGACTTCTTTATGGTCCAACTCTCATTTCCATATCTGCTGAATGGAAAAACCATAGATTTCACTATATGGACCTCTGTCAGCAAAGTTAATCTCTGCTTTTTAATATGCTGTATACATTTATCAAGGGACATACTTTATTTTCTTGGCTCCAAAATCACTGCAGACAGTGACTGTAGTCATAAAATTAAAAAAAAAAAGTTTGCTCCTTGGAAAAACGCTATAACAAACCCAGAAATAGGAAGAATCACTATGAACAAAGCTAGTGGAGGTGGTGGAATTCCAGTTGAGCTATCCCAAATCCTAAAAGATGATGCTGTGAAAGTGCTACACTCAATACAACAGCAAATTTGGAAAACTCAGCAGTGTCCACAGGACTGGAAAAGGTTAGTTTTCATTCCAATCCCAAAGAAAGGCAATGCCAAATAATGCTCAATCTGCTGCACGATTGCACTCATCTCACATGCTAGTAAAGTAACCCTCAACAGTCTCCAAGCCAGGCTTCAAAAATACATGAACCTATGTTCAAGCTGGTTTTAGGAAAGCCAGAAGAACCAGAGATCAAATTGCCAACATCCACTGGATCATCAAAAAAGCAAGAGAATTCCAGGAAAACATCTATTTCTGCTTTATTGACTATGCTAAAGCCTTTGACTGTGTGGATCACCACAAACTTGAAATTTCTTTAAGAGATGGGGACACCAGACCAGCTGATCTGCCTCTTGAGAAATATGTATGCAGACCAGGAAGCAACAGTTAGAACTGGACATGGGGCAGCAGACTGGTTCCAAATAGGGAAAGGGGTACGTCAAGGCTGTATATTGTCACCCTGCTTATTTAACTTATATGCAAAGTACATCATGAGAAACCTTGGGCTGGATGAAGCACAAGCTGGAATCAAGATTGCTAGGAGAAATATCAATAAATTCAGATATGCAGATGACACCACCCTTATGGCAGATAGCAAAGAACTAAAGAGCCTCTTGATGAAAGTGAAAAAGGAGTTAAAATGTTGGCTTAAAGCTCAAGATGCAGAAAACTAAGATCATGGCATCTGGTCCCATCACTTCATGGGAAATATATGGGGAAACAGTGGTAGACTTTATTTTCCTGGGCTTCAAAAATCACTGCAGGTGGTGACTGCGGCCATGAAATTAAAAGATGTTTACTCCCTGGAAGCAAAGTTATGACCAACTTAGACAAGATATTAAAAAGCAGAGACATTATTTCACCAACAAAGGTCTGTCTAGTCAAGGCTATGGTTTTTCCAGTAGTCATGTATGAATGTAAGAGTTGGACCATAAAGAAGACTAAACACCGAATTGATACTTTCAAACTGGTGCTCGAGAAGACTCTTAGGAGACCCTTGGACAGCAAGGAGATCAAATCAATCAATTCTAAAGCAAATTAACCCTGGATACTCATTGGAAGGACTGATGCTGACGCACCAATACTTCTCCCATACCATACATCCAAAGCTCAAAACAAAACACAGCAAAACAAAACCAGCATGTCCTTATGTCATTGAACAAGAGATACTGCTGCCTATGAAGCCTATTGTCTAAGGCAAAAAAATGTGAAAGAATGTTTACTTAAAGGGGCCTTAGGCTTGGACTCCTTATCAACCTGCCTAAGTTAACTCTCTCATTAAGAAAGATTGAAGGCAAGAGAAGGGGAAGACAGAGGATGAGATGGTTGGATGGCATCACTGATTCAATGGACATGAGTTTGAGCAAACTCCAGAAGATGGTGAAAGACATGGAAGCCTAGCATGCTGAAGTCCATGGGGTTTCAAACAGTCAGACATGTCTGAACAAGTGAACAAAAACAGGTTTGTCATAGCTTTTCCTCCAAGGAGCAAGTGTCTTTTAATTTCATGGCAGCTGTCACCACTTGCAGTAATTTTAAAGCCCAAGAAAATAAAGTTTGTTGAAAGTGAAAGTCACTCAGTCGTGTCTGACTCTCTGTGACCCCATGGACTACACAGTCCATGGAATTCTCCAGGCCAGAATACTGGAATGGATAGCCGTTCCCTTCTCCAGGGGATCTTCCCAACCCAGAGATTGAATCCAGGTCTCTCACACTGCAGGCAGATTCTTGTTATCATTTTTTCCACATCTATTTTCCATGAAGTGACAGCACTGGATGCCATGATCTTCCTGTATTGAATGCTGAGTTTTAAGGAAACTTTTTCACTCTCCTCTTTCACCTCTATCAAGAGGCTCTTTAGTTCCTCTTCACTTTTTCCCATTAGGGTGGTATTACCTGTATATCTGATTTCTCCTGGAAATCTTGATTCTAGCTTGTGATTCATCCAGCCTGGCATTTTTCATGATGTACTCTGCATGTAAGTTAAATAAGCAGGGTGACAATATACAACCTTGATGTACACCTTTCCCAATTTTGAACCAATTCATTTTCCAATGTGTGGTTCTAACTGTTGCTTCTTGACCTGAATACTGGTTTCCCAGGAGGCAGGTAAGGTGGTCTGGTACTCCCAACTCTTTAAGACTTTTCCGCAGGTTGTTGTGATCCACATACTCAAAGATTTTAGTGTGGTCAGTGAACCAGAAGAAGATGTTTTTCTGGAACTCTTTTGTTTTTTCTGTAATCCAATGGATGTTGGCAATTTGATCTCTGTTCCCTCTGCCTTTTCTGAATCTAGCTTGTACATCTGGAAGGTCTTTGTTCATGTACTTCTAAATAATAATTTTGAGGATAGTCATGCTAGCATGTGGAATGAGCATCATTGTCTGGTAGTTTGAGCACACTTTGTCTCTTCCCTTCCTTGGGAATGGAATAAAAACAGACATTTTTCCAGTCCTGTCTCCACTGCTGAGTTTTCTAAATTCATCTTTTAGGATTTGAAGTAGCTCAGCTGGGATTGTATCAACTCCGCTAGCTTTATTCATAGTCATGCTTCCTAAGGCCCACTTGACTTTGCACTTCAGGATGTCTGGCTCTAGGTGAATGACCACGGCATTGTGCTTATCACGGTCATTAAGACGTTTTTGTACAATTATTCTGTATATTCTTGCCACCTCTTCTCAATCTTTTCTACTTCTCTCAGGTTCTTACCATTTCTGTCCTTTATTGTACCCGTCTTTGCAGGATATGTTCCTTTAGTATCTCTAATTTTCTTGAAGAGATCACAAGTCTTTCCCATTGTATTGTTTTCCCCTATTTCTCTACACTATTCACTTAAGAAGAATTTCTTATCTCTTTTTGATGTTTTGGAGCTCTGCACTCAATTGGGTGTGTGTATATATATATATATATATATGTATATGTATTTCAGTTCAGTTCAGTTCAGTCGCTCAGTCGTGTCTGACTCTTTGAGATCCCATGAATTGCAGCACGCCAGGCCTCCCTGTCCATCACCAACTCCCAGAGTTCACTCAGACTCACGTCCATTGAGTCAGTGATGTCATCCAGCCATCTCATCCTCTTTCGTCCCCTTCTCCTCCTGCCCCTAATCCCTCCCAGCATCAGAGTCTTTTCCAATGAGTCAACTCTTTGCATGAGGTGGCCAAAGTACTGCAGTTTCAGCTTTAGCATCATTCCTTCCAAAGAAATCCCAGGGCTGACCTTCAGAATGGACTGGTTAGATCTCCTTGCAGTCCAAGGGACTCTCAAGAGTCTTCTCCAACACCACAGTTCAAAGGCATCAATTATTTGGTGTTCAGCTTTCTTCACAGTCCAACTCTCATATCCATACATGAACACTGGAAAAACCATAGCCTTGACTAGATGGACCTTTGTTGGCAAAGTAATGTCTCTGCTTTTCAATATAAAATGAAAACACACACTGAAAAGTTGACTGTTAAAAAAGGAAAAAAAAAAAAAGGAATAAAATGCAATATAATGAAAAAGTACTGTAGAAATAACAATAATAAGACAAAATAAATTTATTTAATATTAAAATATTAATAAAATAATTTGGAAAAAGAAATGGTAAATAAAAATAAAAATTAAAGTAACAATAAAAAACAAAGCCAGAAAAAACACCAATATAGTATACTAACGCATATATATGGAATTTAGAAAGATGGTAACAATAACCCTGTATACGAGACAGCAAAAGAGACACTGATGTATAGAATAGTCTTTTGGACTCTGTGGGAGAGGGAGAGGGTGAGATGATTTGGGAGAATGGCATTGAAATATGTATAATATCATATATGAAACGAGTCACTAGTCCAGGTTCGATGCACAATACTGGATGCTTGGGGCTGGTGCACTGGGACGACCCAGAGGGATGGTATGGGGAGGGAGGAGGGAGGAGGGTTCAGGATGGGGAACACATGTATGCCTGTGGTGGATTCATTTCAAAATATGGCAGAACCAATACAATATTGTAAAGTTTAAAAATAAAATAAAATTTAAAAAAAAAGACGAGCTTAAAAAAAAATAGAACAAAACAAAAAAGAAAAAATACTATATATATATATAATTTTGTTTTGTTCTATTTTTTATAGTTACTTTAATTTTTATTGTTATTTACCATTTTTTCCAAATTCTTTTATTAATATTTTTAATATTAAATAAATTTATTTTATATTATTGTTATTTCTACAGTACTTTTTCACTAT
>NW_011494849.1:896064-910765 GCF_000754665.1 Bison bison bison
ATTATTATTTTATTTTTTATATTATTATTTTACTTCCTTTCTTTTCTTTCTGTGAATGTGTTTGAGTTTCTTTGTGTACTCTTGTCTGTTTAGTCTTGCTTTTATGATTTATCTTGGGGTTTTGTCTGTTCATTCTTTTTTGTTTGTATGTTTGTTTCATACTTTTTTAATCTATTGTGTTATTTCACTTTCTATTCTATGCCATGTGGCTTATGGAGTCTTGGTACTCCAGTCAGTGGTCAGATCTGAGGCACCAAAGTGGAAAAGATTAGTCCAGGAGGTTAGACCACCAAATAACTCCTAAAGCCATGGATTATTAATCAGTGATGGATTTTCCAACTTCTTTCATCTCAACACTAACACGTGGCCCCACCCAAAGGTCCACAAGCTCCCGTGCCAGGCACTTCATGACAAACAAATAGCAAAATAGGAACAGAACTCTACCCATTAGCAGACAGGCTGCCCAAAGCCACACCATACTCACATATACTCCAAAACATACCACTGGATGCAGCACTGCCTTTCAAGGAGGCAGTATCCAGTTCTACTCACCAGAGCACAGGAACCAGTCCCTCTAACCCGGAATAACCAAATCAGCCTTGAGAAAGGGAAAAATTTCTCCAGTGCTGGAGAAATCTGTCTTCCTGACTTCAGACCATAATACAAAGCTAAGTCATCAAGACAGTATGGAACTTTCAAAAAACAGAAATATAGACCAATGGAAGAAATAGAAAGCCCAGAGATAATCTTATGCATCTATGAACACCTTTTTTTATTTTTTTTTAAATAAAAGAAGGAAGAATATACAATGGAGAGAAGAGACAGCCTCTTCACTAAGAAGTGTTGGGAAAACTGGACAGCTATGTGTAAAAGAATGAAATGAGCGTACTTCTAACGCCATTCACAAAAATAAACTCAAATGGATTAAATAATTAAATGTAAGGCCAGAAAATATAAAGCTTTCAGAGTAAAACATAGGCAGTACACACTTTGATGACATAAATCACAGCAAGATCCTCTATGACACACCTTCTAGAATGATGGAAATAAAACAAAAATAAACAAATGGGAACTAATGAAACCTAAAAGCTTTTGCACAGCAAAGGAAACTAAGGCAAGATGAAAAGAGAACTTTCAGAATCGACTTTCCTTGTGGTTCAAATGGTAAACAATCCACTTGTAATGCAAGAGATTTGGGTTGGATCTCCAGGTTGGGAAGATCCCCTGGAGGAGGGCATGGCAACCCACCCTAGTATTCTTGCCTGGAGAATCCCCATGAACAGAGGAGCCTGGTGGGCTACAGTCCATGGGGTCACAAAGACTCAGACATGTGAATGACTAAGCACACAGCACACAGAATGGGGAAAAAAAAAATTACAAGTGAAGCAATTGACAAAGGATTCATTTCCAAAATATATATGCAGCTCATACAACTCATAATAAAAATAAAAAACAATCAAAAAATGAGTAGAAGAAGTAAACAGGCATTTTTTTCAAAGCAGACATACAGATGGCCATTAAGCACATGAAAGGAAACTCAACACTGCTCATTATTAGAGAAATGCACATCAAAACTACAGTGATACATTACCTCACACCAATCAGAATGGCCACCACCAAAAAAAAAAAAAATCTACAAGCAATATCTGGTTGAGAGGATGTGGCAAAAAGGGAACACTCCTGCTCTGTTGGTGGGAGTATAAATTGATACAGTCACTATGGAGAACATTATGGAGAGTCCTTAAGAAACTAAGAATAGAACTACCTTATGACTCAGCAGTCCTACTACTGGGCACATACTCTGCACGAGTGCTCAGTTGTGTCCAACTTTTTGTGACCCCAAAGACTAGTCCACCAGGCTTCTCTGTCCATGGGATTATTCTGGAAAGAATACTTGAGTAGGTTGCCATTTTTTCCTTCAGGGGGGATATAACCTGAGAAAATCACAATTCAAAAAGACACATGTGCCCCAATGTTCATAGCAGCACATATTTGCAATATCCAGGACATGGAATCAACCTAAATATTCATTGACATATGAATGGATAAAGACAATGTGGTACACACACACAATGGAATATTACTCAACCGTAGAATGAATTTGAGTCCATTGTAGTGAGGTGGATGAACCTAGAGCCCACGTTACAGAGGGAAGTCAGGAAAATGAATATCCTATATTAATGCATATGTATGTAATTTGGAAAAAAAATAGTGCTGATGGACCTATTTGCAGGGAAAGACTGGAGACACAGATGTAGAGAACAGATTTGTGGACACAGTAGGGAAAAGAAAGGGTAGGAAGAATTGATAAAGTAATATTGGCATATATACACTATCATGTGTAAAATAGATAGCTAGTAGGAACAGCTGCAAACACAAGGAGTGCAGCCTGGTGCTCTGTGATGACCTAGAGGGATGGGATAGGAGGTAGGAAGGCAGCTCAAGAGGGAGGGCACATATATATGATTATGGCTGATTTACATTTTACAGCAGAAACCAATGCAACATTGTCAAGTAATTATCCTCCACTTCAAAAATAAATTAAAACACAAAAGAAACAAACAAAACCCACAAAACAACAGAAAAGTATAAAAACATTTTTAAATATTAAAAAAACAAATCCCCAAAGGCTAAATAATAAAAATAACAGCAATGACATAGAAAAAAAAAAAAAAACAAACAGAACCAACAACATAAAAAATGGAAACACAGCAAAATAGTTGTAATAATAATGTTTTCCTTGAGTCTCAGCTGTCAGTATCCTTGCCTCCATAATGAGCCACAGCCAACCTCCACCTCCCAAGGGAACCCTTTCGTACCTCTAGACTGGTCTCCCGACTTGCTGTGGCCACTGTGGGGACAGCTCAGTCTCTGATTTGATCCAACTCCTAGTTGTGCTTCCTCTCAAAGTCCACTGCTGCCAGAGTTAGACTGTTGGGAACCCCAGCAATGCCAGGTGCACAGTGAAGCTGGCAGACATAATCCCAAGAGATATGGCTATTGGGAGCCTCTTCTGGGCCCAGCGGCAGGCACAAAAGGGCCAGCACTGGCCATGCTTTTTCTAGCACCTGGTGGCAGGTATGCAAGGGCAGGTCCTGACTATGCTTTTTCTATTGATCAATGGTGGGCACTGGTTTGTGAGGAGAGAGAGGCTACAGTGGCAGCTCCACCAACTGAGTGACTAAGCAGTGGCACTCTGCTTCCTTGGCAGTCTGGTTTTGCTCCATAGACGTTCTCTATTTGGGATTTCTTCCGTCCCATCCTCTCAGGCTACCTCCCCAAAACCAACAGCAGTCCTCACCCTGAATTTTCTCTCTAATATCCACACTCCACCTCCCAGCCCCCATATGAACCAGTGAACACCATCCCAGTATGGGCATGCAGGGCCATTGGATTTGTGCAGTTATCACTCTGTTCTATCTGTCTCAGATCAGCCACTTCACCCTCCTCTGATAGCTGCAAATGCTTCTCTTCTGTACCAACCAATTCCCCTATCAGTGAAGGGGCTTCCCTAGGTGTGGGGATCTCTCCCCTGTTTTATTTCCTCATCCCAGGGGTCCAGATCATGTCCTGCTTCCTTTCCTCCTGCTTCTCCCTTCTATGTTTCATCCTACCCATTTATGCAGGGATCTTTATATTCCTTTCCAGTGACCAAGACTTTCTGCTAGTGCTCAGCCAGTGTTCTGTGAGAATTGTTGTATCTGCAGATGTATTCCTGATGCATCCATGGAGAGAGATATATTCCATATTCTCTTACTCCTTTGCCATCCTGAAACTCCCCTCCAAATAGGCCTTGTAACAGAGACTAAGAAGGATATCAAGGAATCAACCCAAGAAGAAGATATAAAAGTAGTTCATTTATATGTATCCAACACAGGATCACCTAAATATAAAGAAATATTAATTTGCAGACATAAAGGTAGAAATTAACAGTAATACAATAATTTCAGGATAATTTAACACCCAACTTACATCAATAGATATATCATCCACACAGAAAATCAATATGGAAGCACTGACCTTAAGCAATACATTAAGTCAGTTAAACTTATTAGATATATAGAGAGAATTCCACCCCCAAAACAACTAAATGCACACTCTTTCCAACAGCACATGAAATATTTTCCAGCTGAGATAACATGCTAGGCCACAAAATGAATCTCAGTAAATTTAAGAAAATTGAAATCATTTACAACCACAACCATATGGGTAAAAATGAACTATAAGGAAAGAACTGCAAAAAAATCACAAGCATGTGGAAACTAAACAATATACTTCTAAACAAGCAATGCATTAGTTTAAAAAAGTTTAAAAAAGGAGATAAAAAAATTCTGAAGACAAATGAAAACAAAAATGCAAAGGTCCAAAATCTGTGAAATGCAGAAAAAGCAGTTCTAAGAAGGAAGTTTGTAATGGTACAAGCTTATCTCAGGAAACAAAAATTTCAAATAAACATCTAAATTTACTCCTAAAGAAACTGGAAACAAAAAAATAAAACCTAAAGTTAGTAGAAGGAAAGAAATGATAAGGATCAGAACATAAATAAATTAAATAGAAACTAAAAAGTTAGAGAACATCAATAAAAATAAGAGCTAATTATTTGGATATATAAATAAAAATGATAAACATTTAGCCTGACTCAACAAGAAAAAGGGGTAAGGGTGTGTCAGGAAGCATTTAACAGGAGGCTTCCTCTGTGCTGTTTTGGATCTGTCATGAATCTTCTATCCTTTATTAATTCCTGAATATTCAGGAATTAAGTAGAGTAGCAAAGTATTCCCGGGGACTGAAGAATGCATCCATTTCTTAGTCTTTCCATGTGGTGATAAGTAACTATTTATGACCCTCTTCCTTTTTATGAACCATACGGTAAAAATGATTATTTACAACACTCTCTCTTTGATATGGATGGCCTTATGTTTTCTTGATAATTTGTAAGTGTGGACTTTTGATTTTTATCTTTGCTGAAAATAGCTACCTTGTAAGACAATGTATATATACCTGCACTATGTTGAATAAAACACCTTTGCTCCATCAGAGCTTGGTCCCCATGTCTTTCTTTCTCTCTCTCCCTCTCAGGCTAATTCTTGGGAGTGCAGAAGCCCACTGAGCTCACTTTCTTGCCTGGGCTTCTAAGACCCTCGAGAGGGCACCTGGTGCCTACGTGTAGCAGTGCAAGCCCTGTGTCAAAGGGCTTCATTGGTTTTCTGAGTAAACCAAGGAATATCAGCCTTTTTCTCTCTTTTACTTTCTTATTGTCAACTCTGGACCACCAGGTTCCAGTACATTAAAGACCTCAAGAAGAGTGTAAATAAATAAAATCAGAACTGAAAAAGAAGTTACAACCAACATCAAAGAAATGCAAAGATCATAAGTGATTACTAAAATCAACTATAAGCCACTAAAAGAAGAAATTAACAAATTCTTACAAATGTACAATTTCCCGAGGCTGAAGGAAGAAATAGAAATTATTAACAGACTTATCACCAGTAGTGAAGTTTGAGCTATAATTTTAAAAATTCTCAACAATCAAAAGCACAGGACCAGATGGTTTCACAGGTAAATTCTACCAAACTTTTAGAGAAGACTTAGCACCTATCCTTCTCAAAGTACCCCAAAAAATCACAGAGGAAGGAATGCTCCTGAACTCATTCTATGAAACCTGTGTCATTCTAATACCAAAACAAGAAAAAAAAAGTCAGTATCTGATTAACATACATGCTAACATCCTCAACAAAATATAGCAAATTGAATTCAGCAATACATCAAAGGGATCATACATTATGATCAAGTGGGATTTATCCCAGGGATTCAAGAATAGATCAGTATTTACAAATTAATCAATGTGGTACATCACATTAGCAAACTGAAGAATAAATCATATGAAAATCTCAATAGATGCAAAGAAAGCTTTTGAAAAATTTAACATCCATTTATGACAAAAATTCTCCAGAAAGAGGGTATAGAAGAAGCTCAACATAATAAAGACCATATGTAAGCTCACAGCTAACATCTCAATGATGGAAAACTGAAAACATTTTATCTAAAGTCAGAAACAAGACATGCATGCCCATTGCTCACCATTTTTGTTCAACACAGCATTGGAAATCTTAGTCACAGCATCAGATAAGAAAAAGAAATAAAAATAGCATAAATTGGAAAGGAAGATGTGAAACTATCACCATTTCCACATGACATGATACTATATATAGAAAATCCTAAAGATGCCACCAGAAAACTACCAGAGCTTGTCATTGAATTTGGTAAATTTGCAAGATACAAAATTAATGTATAGAAATCTATAAATTATCAATGAATTATCAGAATGAAAAATTAAGGAAACAATGTCTTTACAAGCACATCAAAAAATAAAAATGAAACATCTAGGAATAATTTACCTAAGGAGGTAAAAGACCTGTACTCAGAAAACTAAAAGACACTAATTAATAGATTGAGAGAGTATTGTTAAAATGACTGTACTATCCAAGGTAATCTACAGATTCAAGGCAATCCCTATAAAAATTCCTGTGGCATCTTTCATTGAATGAGAACAAATAATTTTAAAGTTTGTGTGGAAGCACAAAACACCTCAAATGGCCAAAACAATCTCTAGAGAGAAAATAACTGGATAAATAACACTCCGTGCTTTCAGATAGGGCTTCCCTGATAACTCAGTTGATAAGGAATCTGCCTGCAATCCAGGAGAATCCAGTTCAATTCCTTGATCAGGAAGATTCTCTGGAGAAGGGATAGGCTACACACTCCAGTATTCTTGGGCTTCCCTTCAAAACTGCAGTAATCAAAGCAATATGGTACAGGTACAGAAACAGACATACTGAGCAATGGAACAGAATAGAGAGCCCAGAAATAAGCCTAAACACTATAGTCAATTAATTTATGACAAAGGAGGCAAGAATACCAAAGAGGAATAGTCTCTTCAATAAGTGGTGCTGAAAAAAAAAAAAAGGACTGCTGCACACAATCAAATGAAATTAGTCCATTCTTTAACCATATACAAAAATAAACTCTAAATGGATCAAAGGAATAAATGTAAAACTGGAAATCATAAAACTTCTAGAAGAAAACATAAGCAAAAATTCTTTTTGATATAGTTTGAAAATATAGTTTCAATCTCTCTTAGAGCAAATGAAATGAATTAAAAAAAAAACAAATTAAAACACATTAAAAATAAAAATGGGCTCATCTGTATCATTTTGAAGATTTCATATACATGCATTAATATACAATATTGATTTTATCTTTCTGAATTCCTGTACTCTGTATACAGAGCAGGATTAGGCACTGACACAGAGAATGGGCATGTGGACATGGGAGGAGAAGGGAAGTAGGATGAAGTGGGACTGACATATAGACACTACCATGTGTTAAAGAGACAGCTAGTAGGAACATACTGTATAATACAGGGAGTTCAGTTCAGTACTCTGAGGTGACCCAGTTGGGTGGGAGAGAGGGTGGGGTAGGAGGGAGATCCAAGAGGGTGGAAATACTTATATACATATTCACTTTGCTGCACAGTAGAAACTAGCACAACATTATAAAGCAAGTAGTCTCCAATTTTAAAAATGGGGCTTGAAAGCTTTTGCACATCAAAGGAAACCATTAATAAAGTGAAAACAGAACCTACTGAATGGAAGAAAACATTTACAAATGATATGACTGATAATGGATTAATATACATTTATATTAAAGTTCATAGAAATTTAAAAATCTGATTTTTTAAAATGGGAGAAGTTTTAAATAGATGTTTTCCCAAATCTATCTTTGAACAGGTATTTTTCCATACAGATGGCCAACAGGCACATAAAAAGATGCTCAACATTGTTAATCATCAGAGAAGTGCAAATCAAAACTGCAATGAGATTTCACCTCACAGCTGTCAGAATCAGTTCGGTTCAGTTCAGTTACACAGCGGTGTCCAACTATTTGCAACCCCAAGGACTGCAGCATGCCAGGCCTCCCTGTCCATCCCCAACTACTGGAGCTTGCTCAAACTCATGTCGGTGGAGTAGATGATGCCATCCAACCATCTCATCCTGTGTCGTCCCCTTCTACTCCTGCCCTCAATCTTTTCAAGCATCAGGGTCTGTTTCAATGAGTCAGTTTTTCACATCAAGCGGCCAAAGTGTTGGAGCTTCAGCTTCAGCATCAGTCCTTCCCATAAATATTTAGCATTGATTTCCTTTAGAACTGACTCTCAATTTAGAAGGGACTCTCAAGAGTCTTCTCAACACCTGTCAGAATGGCTGTCATCAAAAAGAACAAATGTTGGTGAGGATGTAGAGAAAAGTGAAAAAGTGAAAGTGTTAGGCACTCCGTCGTGTCCTACTCTTTTGTGACCCCATGGACAGTAGTCTACCAGGCTCCTCTGTCCATGAGATTTCCCAGGTAAGAATACTGGAGTGGGTGGCCATTCCCTTCTCCAGGGGATATCCCCAATCCAGGGATCGAACGTGGGTCTTCTGCATTGCAAGTGAACTCTTTACCATCTAAGCCACCAATAGAGAAAAGGGAACTCTTATGTACTGTTGGTAAGAGTGTAAATTGGTACAGCCAGTGAGGGAAAAGCTATGGAGGTTTTAAGAAAAATAGAACTACAATGTTGTTGTTCAATTGCCAAGTAGCATCCAACTCTGTGACCCTATGGACTGAAGCACACCGGGCATCCGTGTCGCTCACTATATCCTGGAGTTTGTGCAAGTTCATGTCCATTGAATTATTGATGCTATCCAACCATCTCATCCTCTATCTCCCTCTTCTCCTTCTGACTTCAGTCTTTCCCAGCATCAGGGTCTTTTCCAATGAGTCAGCTCTTTGCATCAGGTGGAAAAAGTATTGAAGTTTCAGCTTCAGCATCAGTCCTTCCAATGAATATTCAGGATTGATTTCCTTCAAGATTGACTGCTTTGATCTCCTTTCTGCCCAAGGGGTTCACATGAGTATTCTCCAGTACCATACTTCAAAAGCATCAATTTTTCAGCATTTTGCCTTCTTTATGGTCCAACTCGCACATCCATACATGACTACTGGAAAGACCATAGCCTTCAACATATGGATTTTTGTAGGCAAAATGATGTCTTTGCTTTTTACTACACGTCTAGGTTTGTCATAGCTTTCCTGCCAAGAAGCAGTTGTCTTCTAATTTCATAGCTGCAGTCACCATCCACAGTGATTTTAAAACCCAAGAAGAGGAAATATCTCACTACTTTCACCTCTTCTCCTTCTATTTGCCATGAAGTGATGGGACCTGATGCCAAGATCTTAGTTTTTTTAATATTGAGTTTTGAGCTAACTTTTTACTCTCTTATTTCACCCTCATCAAGAGGCTCTTTACTTCCTCGTTGCTTTCTGCCATTAGAGTGGTACCATCTGCATATCTGAGGCTGTTAATATTTCTCCCAGCAATCTTGACTCTAGCTTGTATCTCCTCCAGCCTGACATTTCACATGATGTGCTCAGTGTATAAGTTAAATAAACAGGGTGACAATAAACAACCGTGTAGTACTCCTTTCTCAATTTTGAACCAGTCAGTTGTTTCATATAATATTCTAACTTTTGCTTCTTGACCTGAATACAGGTTTCTCAGGAGACAGGTAAAATGGTCTGGTATTCCCAACTCTTCAGGAATTTTCCACAGTGTTTTATGATCAACATAGTCAAAGGTTTTAGCATAGTCAATGAAACAGAGGTGGATGTTTTTTTCTGGAGATCCTTTGTTTTCTCAATGTTCCAACAAATGTTGGCAATTTGACCTCTGGTTCTTTTGTCTTTTCTAAACCTAGCTTGAACATCTGGAAGTTCCCAGTTCATGTAATGTTGAAGACTAACTTGAAGGATTTTGAACATAACCTTACTATGATGGGAGATGAGTGCAACTGTTCAGTAGTCTGAATATTTGTTAGTATTGCCCTTCTTGGCAATCTGGATGCATATTGACCATTTTCAGTCTTGTGGCCACAGCTGGGTTTTTCAAATTTGCTGACACATTGAGTGAAGCATGTTAATAGTATAATCTTTTAGGACTTGAATTCACTCTGCTGGAATTCCATCACCTCCACTAGTTTTATTAGTAGCAGTGCTTCCTAAGGCCCACTTAACTTAACACTCCAGAATGTCTGGCTCTAGGTGAGTGACCACACTTTCATTGTTATCCAGGTCATTAATATGTTTTTTTGTACAGTTCTTTTGTGTATTTTTTTGCTTATCTTCTTTCTTTAGCTATTTATAAAGTCTCCTCAGATGACCACTTTGCCTTCTTGCACTTCTTTTTCTTTGGGATAGTTTGTTCATTACCTTCTGTACAGTATTATGAACCTCTTCCATAGCTCTTCAGGAACTCTGTTTGCTAGATCTAACACTTGAATCTCTTTGCCACTTCCTCAGTATATTATAGGAGATTTTATTTAATTTGTCCCTGACTGGCCTTGTGGTTTTCCCCACTTTCTTTAATTTAAGCCTGAATTTTGCCATAAGGAGCTCATGACCTGAGCCACAGTCAACTCCAGGTCTTATTTTCGTTGACTGTATACAGCTTCTCCATCTTTGGCTACAAAGAATGCAATCAATCTGATTTTGGTATTGACCATTTGGTGATATCCATGTGTAACATCATCTCTTATGTTGTGAAAAAGGGTGTTTTCTTGGACCAGTGCATTATCTTTGCAGAATTCTGTTTACCTTTGCTCTGCTTCATTTTGTACTCCAAGGCCAAACTTGCCTGTTACTCCAGGTATCTCTTGACTTCCTACATTTGCATTCCAACCTCCCATGAAGAATAGGATATCTTTTCTGGTATTGGTTCTAGTAGGTCTTCTAGGACTTCATAGAACTGATCAGCTTCAGCTTCTTCTACATAGCTGTTTGGGGCATAGACTTGGATTACTGTGATTTTGAATAGTTTGCCTTGGAAACAAGCCAAAATAATTCTGTCATTTTTGAGGTTGCACCCAAGTATTGCTTTTCAGACTCTGGATCACTGCCTTGTCATGGTGAAGGGGTTTGCACAGCTCAATGAACCTATGAGCCATACTATGCAGGGTCACCCAAGACAGATGGGTCATAGTGGAGAGTTCTGACAAAACATGATCCTCCAGCAGAGGTAATGACAAACCACTCCAGAGTACTTGCCATGAGAACCCCATGAACTGTATAAATAGGCAAAAATATATGACACTGAAAGATGAGTCCCCCAGGTCAGTAGGTATCTAATACACTACCAGGGAAGAGTGGAGGATGACTACTGATAGATCTAGAAAGAATGAAGCAGCTGAACCAAAGTGGAAATGATATTCAGTAGTGGATGTGTCTGGTGATGAAAGTAAAATGCAATGCTACAAAGAACAACATTGAATATTAGGAATATTAGGTCCATGAATCCAGGTATATTGGACATGATCAAGCAGGAGATGGCATGGGTAAACACTGACATCTTAGACATCAGTTAGTTAAACTGGATGGGAATGGGTGAATTTAATTCAGATGACCATTATATCTATTGCTGTAGGCAAGAATCTCATAGAAGAAAGAGTAGCCATCATAATCAACAAAAGAACTACCATATGATCCAGAAATTATGCTCCCAATTAGATATCTAAAAAAACAAAACAAAAACACTAAATTCAAAATGACACATGCATCCTAGTGTTCATAGCAATAGCATTATTACAATTGCCAAGATATGGAAGCAATGTAAGCGTCAATCAACAGATGAATTGACAAAGAAAAGAAAATGTAAGATATGTACATATATATTCACACAATGGATTACTATTCAGGCATAACATGGGTTAAATTTTGCCATTTGCAACAACATGAACGGACTTGGAAGATATTATGTTTAGTGAAATAAATCAAACATGGAAAGACAAATACTGTATGCTATCATTCACATGTGAAATCTAAAAAATCAAACAAGCTAGAGAATATATTAAAAAATGAAAAGATTCACATATATAGAGAATAAACTAGTGGTTTATTCTCTATTAGAGGTACTATTACTATTAGGTATTATATAGAGGTATTATTTCTATTAAAGTACTATTACATCTATTAAGCAGAGAAGGCAATGGCACCCCACTCCAGTACTCTTGCCTGGAAAATCCCATGGATGGAGGAGCATGGTAGGCTGCAGTCCATGGGGTTGCTAGGAGTCGGATACGACTGAGTGACTTCACTTTATTTTTTCACTTTCATGCATTGCAGAAGGAAATGGCAACCCACTCCAGTGTTCTTGCCTGGAGAATCCCAGGGATGGTGGAGCCTGGTGGGCTGCCATCTATGGGATCACACAGAGTCGGACAAGACTGCAGCGACTTAGCAGCAGCACGTCTATTAAGAGGTACTCTTAATACTTGAGTATTAAGTATATTGTAAGGCAGAGACATTACTCTGCTGACAAAGTTCTGTATAGTCAGGGCAATGGTCTTCCCAATGCTCATGTACATTTGTAAGAGCTGGACCATAAAGAGGGTGGAATGCCGAAGAATTGATGTCTTTGAACTATGGTGCAGGAGAAGACTCCTGAGAGTCCCTTGGACATTAAGGAGATTAAACCACTCAGTTGTAAGGGAAATCAACCCTGAATACTCACTGGAAGGACTGATGCGTAGCTGAAATTCCAGTAATTTGGTCATCTGATGTGAACAGCTGACTCATTGGAAAAGCCCCTAATGCTTGGAAAGATTGAGGACAGAAGGAGAAGAGGGAATCAGAAGATGAGATAGCTAAATGGCATCACTGATGAGATAGACATGAACTTGGGCAAACTTCAGGAGATGGTGATGGACAGAGAGGCTGAGTGTGCTGCAGTCCATGGGGTGGCAAAAAGTCAGACACGACTTAGTGACTGAACAACAACAATATTAAGAGGTAAAAACTGCTATTAATAAAACAAAAAAGCTACAAAGGTGCATTGTACATTACAGGGAGTTTAGCCAATATTTTATAATAACTATAAATGGAGTATAACCTTTAAAAATTGTGAATTTCTATGTTGTATACTTGAAACATATCATATTATAAATTAACTAATCATCAATAAGAAAAATAAATAAAAAAATTTTAAAGGAATGTTATTCCCTAGGAATAGGATGAACAGAGGGAAAGATGTTGTCAAAAGAAATTCAATTCTAAGATACTTTAGATTTAAAGGTCCATTTTCCTTGAGAGAGGTTTTTAAATTTTTCTCCTACTCCAACACACATGTCACAGGTAAGATACATATCTCTTTTTTTCCTGGGCTCAGCCAGATTTCCCATCACCCAAACTTGTTCCCATCTTTTCCTTCCATGAAGAAAGCTCATGAGAATACCCTGAGTAGGGTAGTACTTTAGTAGGCAGAAATATTGTTTTGATTGAAATACAATCAATTTAATTGATTTACAATGTTGTGATACTTTCCAGTCTTTAGCAAAATCCAGTGATTCAGATATAGATAGATACACAGATAGATAAATGATATATTGCTTTTCATGTTATTTTCCTTTAGATATTGAATATAGTTTCTTATGCTACACATTAGTATTTTGTTGTTTTTCTATTTTGTGTATAGTAGTTTGTGTCTGCTAATCTCAAACTCCTAATTTATCCCTTCCCCACCTCCTTTCCCTTTGGTAGCCATACGTTTGTTTTCTACCTCTTGTACACATTTGTGCACATATTTCCTGAGAACAAAAATTTTGAATTGGAAACTGGTTTAAAGAATATGATCATTTAGATTTATAATGGATACTGCCAAAATACCCTCCATAAAGACTCTGCTAATTTATACTTAGGACTACAGCATATGACAGTTTCTATTTCCTCACAATCTTATTCCTGGACTTTACCACTTTTTATTTTTTGCTAATCTGATACATTTTTAGAAAGATATCTCATTCATTTACATGTACATTTTATTGCCCTGGCTATTAGAAACGGTATGCATTTTTTCAAATATTTATTGGCAGTCTCTTTTTTCCTATAAATTACCTATTCGTACACTTTGTGTATTTTCCAATTGGGCTGTTTTTCTTATTGAGTTGCAGCAGTTCTTTATACATTAAAAAGAACAATCCTTTGCCTATTAGATATGTTCATTCATCATCCCATTTGTTTCTCAAGCAGAAAGCTGGAATATGCAAAGCATCTCTAGTGAATATATGAGGTTTTTTTTAAAAATAATAAATAAAAAATCTCTATAAACACTCTATATTCATATCCATATTACTCATTCTCTAGAAGTTCTATTATTGCATCCTCCTATGTCTGTGATATACTTACCAACAATCATAGCTTCCTATCCTACCAAACCTGAACATGGCCCTTTAATCTGTTTTAATGCAATGATCCTGGTAGCAAATCTGAATAGAACAAAACTGTCCTAAAAGTCAACTTTATGCATTACCTGTAGAATACCCATGATATACATTCAAGGATGGTCCTACCCAGATAATTAAGATCATGGCGTCTGGTACCATCACTTCATGAGAAATAGATGGGGAAACAGTGGAAACAGTGTTAGACTTTATTTTGGGGGGGCTCCAAAATCAATGCAGATGGTGATTGCAGCCATGAAACTAAAAGACACTTACTCCTTGGAAGGAAAGCTATGACCAACCTAGGTAGTATATTCAAAAGCAGAGACATTACTTTGCCAACAAAGATCCATCTAGTCAAGGCTATGGTTTTTCCAGTGGTCATGTAT
>NW_011494849.1:910865-913513 GCF_000754665.1 Bison bison bison
TGGTGTTGGAGAAGACTCTTGAGAGTCCCTTGGACTACAAGGAGATCCAACTAGTCCATCCTAAAGGAGATCAGTCCTGGGTATTGATAGGAAGGACTGATGCTAAAGCTGAAACTCCAATACTTTGGCCACCTCATGCGAAGAGTTGACTCATTGGAAAAGACTCTGATGCTGGGAGGGATTAGGGGCAGGAGGGGAAGGGGACGACAGAGGATGAGATGGCTGGATGGCATCACTGACTCGATGGACATAAGTTTGAGTGAACTCCGGGAGTTGGTGATGGACAGGGAGGCCTGGCGTGCTGCGATTCATGGGGTCGCAAAGAGTCGAACACAACTGAGTGACTGAACTGACTGACTGACTACCCAGAGAAGCCTCACCCTATAATATTTGATCTCTAGTTAGTATTTCAGAGCTCCTTCTATGTGTAGATACCAAGAGAACAACCCAAGCCCTGATGTCTGTCTTTTGATAGATGAGAAGTAGAGGACAATACAAGCATCCTTGTTCAATCCTCACTCTTCAGATAAGGGTACTCTCTAGATGTGACTGCTGCTGCTGCTGCTAAGTCGCATCAGTCATGTCCAACTCTGTGCGATCCCATAGACGAAAGCCCACCAGGCTCCTCTGTCCCTGGGATTCTCCAGGCAAGAACAATGGAGTGGGCTGGCATTTCCTTCTCCAATGCATGAAAGTGAAAAGTGAAAGTGAAGTTTCTCAGTCGTGTCCGACTCTTAGCGACCCCATGGACTGTAGCCTATGAGGCTCCTCAGTCCATGGGATTTCCTAGTCAAGTGTACTGGAGTGGGGTGCCGATGCCTTACATATGTATTATGTTCTGATGTTGATATTTATTCCAACAGTCTCCTGGAACAGGTGGGTCAGTTCATCTTTGGATGTCTATCAAAAGCAATGGCTTCTCTTCTCTTTTCAAGTGGAAATGGGATTTATGAAATGGAATCTATTGATACAAATAATATTGCTTTATGTATGTAGCTTGTCGTTCTGATTTCTCTGCAACTGCTGTTACAATGCATCTCCCCTGGAATATTGCTCCCTCAATAATGAAGCACTTTTTGCTTTGTTAACTATGTTTTTTACTTATCTGTGAGCATCCTAAGGGTTAGGATGACTTTATATTTAAATTTCTTAGCCTAAGGATTTGTAATAGTGGGTGAACTCCATAGCTATTGTATAAATATTATTGCCATGAATGAATGAATTGTACCTACCCTTGACTGTATAACTGTTCTGTATCAGGTCTTGTGCTAAATATTTATGTAATTTATATAATTTAATCCTCACTATAACACCATGAAGTTGAGGTTATAATACATATTTTACTGCTGGTGAAACTGGGGGTCAATTAAGTTAAATGAGCTCCTTGAAATTATAAGGCTTGTAACTAGTGGATCCAGAAATAATGCCAAGGTTTGCCGGAGTTCAAAGCCCACAGCCAAGCAGGATGGTGTCCTCCAATGCAATCGTCTTTATAAAGCGAAAAGCATAACTATACACATTCAGTATATAAAATATATATCATCTTTATAAAGCAAAAAGCATTACTATGCATATTCAGTATATAAAATATATATAAAAAAAGATGTTTTCAACTTTTACAAATGATGCTAAAATTCACTGACAAGAAAAGCATTTATATTAAGTATAAAACAACCATTAAAAAAACAATATACCCTGTTGTTTAATTATGATAGAAAAATCTAAAATAAAATATATTCTGAGGTGTTATAACTATCATGAGTTGTGAATTTCATTCTTTCTGAGCTTATCTGTATTTTCCTTTTTAAAGTTTAAGTATAGTTGTCTCACTTTTTTAATTAAAATTTATTTTTTTACATTTATTTATTTTAGTTGGAGGCTAATTACTTTACAATATTGTAGTGGCTTTTGCCATACATTGATATGAATCAGCCATGGGTTTACATGTGTTCCCCATCCTGAACCCGCCTTCCACCTCCCTCTCCAACCCATCCCTAAGGGTCATCCCAGTGCACATTGAGCACCCTGTCTCCTGCATTGAACCTGGACTGGAAATCTGTTTCATATATGCTAATATACATGTTTCAGTGCTATTCTCTTAGATCTTCCCACCCTTGCCTTCTCCCAGAGTCCAGGAGACTATTTTATACATCTGTGTCTCTTTTGCTGTCTTGGATACAGGGTTATCATTACCATCTTTCTAAATTCTGTATTTATGTGTTAGTACACTGTATTTGTGTTTTTCTTTCTGGCTTACTTTCCTATGTATAATAGGCTTCAGTTTTACCCATCTCACTAGAACTGATTCAAATGTATTCTTTTTAATGGCTGAGTAATATTCCATTGTGTATATGTACTAGTATATGTGCTAGTCAAGGCTATGGTTTTTCCTGTGGTCATGTATGGATGTGAGAGTTGGACTGTGAAGAAGGCTGAGCACCGAAGAATTGATGCTTTTGAACTGTGGTGTTGGAGAAGAGTCTTGAGAGGCCCTTGGACTACAAGGAGATCCAACCAGTCCATTCTGAAGGAGATCAGCCCTGTGTGTTCTTTGGAAGGAGTAATGCTAAAGCTGAAAGTCCAGTACTTTGGCCACCTCATGTGAAGAGTTGACTCATTGGAAAAGACTCTGATGCTGGGAGGGATTG
>NW_011494849.1:913613-916395 GCF_000754665.1 Bison bison bison
GAACTCCGGGAGTTGGTGATGGACAGGGAGGCCTGGCATGCTGCGATTCATGGGGTCTCAAAGAGTCGGACACGACTGAGTGACTGAACTGAACTGAACTGAACTGAACCACAGCTTTCTTATCCATTCATCTGCTGATGGACATCTAGGTTGCTTCCATGTCCTGGCTATTATAAACAGTGCTTCAGTGAACATTGGGGTACATGTGTCTCTTTCAATTCTGGTTTCCTCAGTGTGTATGCCCAGCAGTGGGATTGCTGGGCCATATGGCAGTTCTATTTCCAGCTTTTAAAGGAATCTCCACACTGTTCCCCATAGTGGCTGTACTAGTTTGCAATACCACCAACAGTGTAAGAGGGTTCCCTTTTCTCCACACCCTCTCCAGCATTTATTGTTTGTAGATTTTTGGATAACAGTGTTAGGTGTACAGCTAAATGATTCAGTGACATATTTTTTTCAGATTATAATCCATTATAAATTATCACATGATATTGAATATACTTTTCTATACTACACAATAGGCCCTTGTTTAAATATTTCATGTACAGTGGTGTTCATCTCTTAATCCTAAACTCCTAATTTATCTTTTCCTTCCTTTTCCCTTTAGTAACCATAAGTTTGTTTTATACGTCTGTCTCTTTTTTAAAATTTATTTATTTCTAATTGAAGAATAACTGCTTCTATTATGTAAATAAATTCATTTGTATTATTTTTTACATTTTACAAAAAAGTGACATCATATTTGTCTTTCTCTGTCTGACTTGGTATGATAATCTCTAGGCCCATCCATGTTGCTGCAAATGACATTATTTCACTCTTTCATGGAAAAGCAATATTTCATTCTGTATATATACCACATCTTTTAAAATTTTATTTATTTATTTTAATTGTATGATAATTACTTTACAATATTGTGAGGTGGGACACCTGTATACCTGTGGCCGATTCACGTTGATGCATGGCAAATACCCCGTCTTCTAAAACCAATCGTCTGTTAATGGGCATTTTCATTTTTCCATGTCTTGGCTATTGTAAATAGTGGTGCTATGAACATTAAGATTCATGTATCTTTTCAAATGGAGGTTTTTGTTTTTTCATATATTTTCTTAGTTATGGGATTACTGGATTATATGGTAGCTCTATTTTTAGTTTTTTTTAAAGGAATATCTAAGGAACTGTCTATCTTATTTTCCATAGTGGCTGCACCAGTGTACATTCCTACCAACAGTGGATGAGGGTTCCCTTTTCTCCACACCTTCTCCAGCATTTATTTTTTGTGGACATTTTGATGAAAGCCATTCTGACTGGTATGAGGTTATCACCTCGTTATGGTTTTGATGTCATACATTTCTCTAATAGTTATCAATGTGGAGCATATTTTCATGTTCCTATCAGCCATCTGCATGTCTGTTTTATTTTATTTTATTTTATTTTTGCATGTCTGTTTTAAAGAAATGTTTATTTAGGTATTTTGTCCATTTTTTACTTGGGCTGTTTTTTTTGTTTGTTTGTTTGTTTTGATATTGAGTTGCATAAACTGTATGTTTTGGAAAGTAACTCCTTGTTCACACTATCAATAATTATTTTTTCCCATTCCATAGGTAATCTTTTCATTTTGTTGATGGTGTCCTTTGCTGTGCAAAAGCTTGCAAGTTTGATTACACACTTTTCATGTATGGAAAGTGAAAGTGGCACAGTCGTGTGCAACTCTTTGTGACCCCATGGACAATACAGTCCATGGAATTCTCCAGGCCAGAATACTGGAGTGATAGCCTCCCATCTCCAAGGGATGTTCCCAACCCAGGGTTTGAACCGAAGTTTCCCACATTCTTTAAAGGCAGATTTAAAGACAGATTCTTTGCCACTTGGCCAGTGGGGAACCTATTGTATAGGTAACTCACAGTTTGAAGGTTATCCCACATTCTTTAAAGGCAGATTCTTTATCAGTTGAGCCACAAGGGGGAGCCCAAGTATGGAAAGTAACCACTAAATTTTCCATTTGTATACTCTTGCCTAAAAAAGAAGACAGATCTGCTTCAAATCTGCTTGCTAGTCCACCTAAACAAGTAAGTTGCAACTTGTAAATAGAAACTTCTCAAATACCTGAATAAACAAGCACTCTATTTCAGTGATTTTTCTTCAGAGAACATGCATTTCTTCTTTAGTAGAAAAAAGTCCACTTTTTACTAAAATATAATCTTTATTGTATTGGTTAATGTTATTGTTTAGTGCTAAGTTGAGGGTGACTCTTTTGTGATCCCTTGGACTGTGGCCTGCCAGGCTCCTCTGTCCACAGGATTTCTAAGGCAAGAATATTGAATTGGGTTGCCATTTCCTTCTCAAGGGGTTTCCCGACCCAGGGTTTGAACCTGCATCTCCTGCATTGGCAGACAGATTCTTTACCACTCCACCAATGGGGAAGCCCATTGTATAGGTTACTTACAGTTTATTCATGGAGAGGATCATGACCAAAAATGGCAATCTGAAACCCAAAAGTAATAAAACATCATTTACCTACATTTCCCAAAAATGGTAAATGATATACAAATATATAGTCCGTAATGCCTTTTTAATTTTTTCCTTTTCATTCCTAGCCATACCTAGCCCACCAACGCCTGGCCCAGCACTGATTTTCTCCTTCTCCCATCAAGCAAATTCAGCTTTACTGATTGTCCAATCAGAAAATTAAAAAGTAACAATTGAGCAGTAAATTTCAATATTTTTATTTTAGTGATGTGGCAAAGGCTGAATATGCATATATATGTGTGTGTGTGCGTGTTAT
>NW_011494849.1:916495-922278 GCF_000754665.1 Bison bison bison
CAATGACACCCCACTCCAGTACACTTGCCTGGAAAATCCCATGGATGGAGGAGCCTGGTGAGCTGCAGTCCATGGGGTCGCTAGGAGTCGGACACGACTGAGTGACTTCACTTTCTCTTTTCACTTTCATGCACTGGAGAAGGAAATGGCAACCCACTCCAGTGTTCTTGCCTGGAGAATTCCAGGGACAGGGGAGCCTAGTGTGCTGCTATCTCTGGGGTCACACAGACTCGGACACGACTGAGGTGACTTAGCATAGCATAGTATGTATGTGTGTGTGTGTATATATATATATATATATATATATATATATATATATATATACATACATACAGAGAGAGAGAGAGAGAGAGAGAGAGAGAGACAACTTCCCTCATAACTCATTTGGGAAAGAATCCACTTGCAATGCAAGAGACCCTGGTTTGATCTCTGGGTTGGGAAAATCCACTGGAGAAGTGATAGACTACCCACTCCAGTAATCTTGGGTTTCTGTTGTAGCTCAGTTTGTAAAGAATCTGCCCGCGATGTGGGAGGCCTGGATTGGGAAGATCCCCTGGAAAAGGGGTATTCTGGCTTGAAGAATCCCATGGACTGTATAGTCCATGGCGTATCAAAGAGTCGGAGACTACTGAATGATTTTCACTTCACTTCTTAAGACAGGGAGAGACAGGGTGGGGGTGCTTACCCAGTAGCTCAGCAGTAAAACATCTGCCTGCTCTGCAGGAAACAGAAGTTCAATACCTGGGTGAGGAAGATCCCCTAGAAGAGGGCATGGCAACCCACTCCAATGTTTTTATCATGGAGTGGTAAAGAACTGGACACTACTGAAGAAACTGAGCACACACAGATTGCAGATGTATGTACATATATATATATATTTATGTATGTGTGTGTGTGTGTACATTTATGTGTGTAAATGTGTGTGTGTATAATTATTTGAAGAGCTGTCCATACTGGGAATAAGTGTAGAGTGGGTTGATTAATGGAAATGCACAGGACATAGAACATCATATAACTATATGTATATAACTATATCACATCAAACATTATCACATCATATAGCTGTACTCATGATATGAGTACAGTGTAATGGACTAATACACTTTATGAAGAGAAGGAGACAAAAGAGGATGAGATGGTTGGATGGCATCATTGACTTGATGGACATGAGTTTGAGATAGTAATGGAGATGGAAGCCTAGTGTGCTGAAGTCCACGAGGTCATAAAGAATTGGACATAATTAAGTAACTGACCAAATTTTAGCTCAGATCTTAACCATCAAGTGTTTCTTCCCATTCAACGTGGAGAAAGCATTCATCCTTTTGTACAATATGGCAACTATTGTTACCAATCTGAGCATTCTGGAAGGAAAAAAAAAATCAGAGTTATTGAAATATGATTATTTCTCATTGTGAGGAAAACAGGCAGCCAACATTATGTACCACGGATTCAGGGGCACAGACTACAAGAATCCTAGGAGAGAAAGCATGCTGACATACGTCTATTTGAAGAAAGTCACCATTATCACTATTAACCCTACCGTAATTTGGTCTCAGGACAAACTACAGGGAGAGAACACAGCCCTAATTATCAGCAGAAAATTGGATTAAATACTTACTGAGCATAGCCTAGTATGGGAAAATTAAGTTCAGATGACCATTATATCTACCACTGTGGGCAAGAATCACTTAGAAGAAATGGAGTAGCCATCATAGCCAAAAAAAGAGAGTCCAAAATGTAGTAAATGGGTGCAATCTCAAAACTGACAGAATGATGTCTATTTGTTTCCAAGGAAAACCATTCAATATCACAGTAATCCAAGTCTAAGCCAGTAATCCAAGCCCCAACCTGTAATACTGAAGAAGCTGAAACTGAATGGTTCTATGAAGACCTCTAAGACCTTCTAGAACTAACACGCAAATAAAAAGATGTCCTTTTCATCATATGGGACTGGAATGCAAAAGTAGGAAGTCAGAAGATACCTGGAGGAACAGGCAAATTTGGCCTTGGAGTATAAAATGAGGCAGGGAAAATGTTAACAAAGTTTTCACAAGAGAATACAATGGTCATAGTAAACACCTACTTCCAACAACACAACACATGGACATCACCAGATGATCAATACCAAAATCAAATTGACTATACTTTTTGCAGTGAAAGATGGAGAACCTTGATACAGGCAGCAAAAACAAGAGAGGGAGTTGACTGTGGCTCAGACCATGAACTGCTTACTGCAAAATTCAGCCTTAAATTGAAG
Organism: Bison bison bison; assembly: GCF_000754665.1. Classification (NCBI taxonomy): domain Eukaryota; kingdom Metazoa; phylum Chordata; class Mammalia; order Artiodactyla; family Bovidae; genus Bison; species Bison bison. The sequence continues at coordinate 918,753 of NW_011494849.1, forward strand.
AGAGTAGGGAAAACAAATAGAAATTTCAGATATGGCCTAAATAAAAACCCTTAAGATTATACAGTGGAAGTGACAAGTAGATTCAAGAGGCTAGATCTGACAGATAGAGTGACTGAAGAACTATGGACAGAGGTTTGTAGCATTATACAGGAGGTGGTGATCAAGACCATCCCCAAGAAAAAGAAATGCTAAAAAGGCAAAAGGGTTGTCTGAAGAGCTTTCACAAATAGCTGAGAAAAGAAGTGAAATACAAAGGAGAAAATGAAGCATACACCTATTTGAATAGAGAGTTGCAAAGAATAGAAGGAGATATAAGAAAGCCTTCCTCAGCAATCAATGCAAAGAAATAGAAAAAAAACTATTGAAACTAAGAAAACTAATGTGAATGACTAGAGATCACTTCAAGAAAATTAGAGATAGCAAGGGAAAATTTTGTGCAAAGATAGGCACAACAAAGGACAAAAACAGTATGAAGCTAAAAGAAGCAGAAAATATTAGGAAGAGGTGGCAAGAATACACAATAGAACTCTACTGAAAAAAATCTTCATGATGAAGATAACCACAATGGTATGGATACTCACCTACAGCCAGACATGCTGAAGTGTGAAGTCAAGTGGGCCTTAGGAAGCATTACTGGAAACAAAGCTAGAAGAGGTGAAGGAATTCCAGTTGAGCTATTTCAAATCCTAAAAGATGATGCTGTGAAAGTGATACACTCAATGTGTCAGCAAATTTGGAAAACTCAGCAGTGGCCATGGGACTGGAAAAGGTCAGGTTTCACTCCAATCTCACAGAAAGGCAATGTCAGAGAATGTTCATGCTATGCAAAATAGCACCCATCTCACACATTAGCAAAGCATTACTCGAAATTCTCCAAGCCAGGTTTCAACTGTATGTGAACCATGAACTTCCAAGTATTCAAGCTGGATTTAGAAAAGGCAGAGCAACCCAGAGATCAAATTGCCAACTTCCGCTGGAACATCGCAAAAGCAAGAGAGCTCCAGAAAAACATCTATTTCTGCTTTATTGACAATGACAAAGCCTTTGACTGTGTGGATCACAACAAAATGTACAAAATTCTTAAAGAGATGGGAATCCCGGACCACCTTACCTTCCTCTTGAGAAATCCGCAATCAGGTCAAGAAGCAACAGTTAGAACCACACATGGAATGACAGACCGGTTCCAAATTAGGAAACCAGTAAGTCAAGGTTGCATATTGTCACCCTGCTTATTTAACTTTTATGGAAAATACATCATGCCAAATGCTGGGCTGAATGAAACACTAGCTGGAATCAAGATTGCCATATCAAGCATCTCAGATATGCAGATGACACCACCCTTATGGCAGAAAGTGAAGAAGAACTAAAAAGCCTCTTGCTGAAACTGAAAGAGGACAGTGAAAAAGTTGCCTTAAAACTAAGCATTCAAAAAACTAAAGACCATGGCATGTGGTCCCATCACTTAATGACAAATAGATGGGGAAAGAATGGAAAGCATGACAGACTTTATTTTCTTGGGCTCTAAATTACTGAAGATGGTGACTGTAGCCGTGAAATTAAAAGACACTTGCTACTTGGAAGAAAAGCTATGACCAATCTAGACAGAATATTAAAAAACAGAGACATTACTTTGTCAAAAATGGTTCATCTAGTCACAGCTATGGTTTTTCCAGTAGTCATGTATGGATGTGACAGTTGGACCATAAAGAAAGCTGAGTGCAGGAGAACTGATGCTTTTGAACTTTGGTGTTATAGAAGACTTGAGAGTCCCTTGGATGGCAAGGAAATCAAACTATCAATCCTAAAGGAAATCAGTCCTTAATATTCATTGGAATGACTGATGCTGAAGTTCCAATACTTTGGCCACCTGATGCAAAGAACTGATGCATTCAAAAAGATCCTGATGCTGGGAAAGATTGAAGGCAGGAGGAGAAGGGAACAACAGAGGACAAGATGGTTTGATGGCGTCACCAGATTGATGGACATGAGACTGAGTAAACTCTGAGACTTGGTTATGGACAGGAAAGCCTGATGTGCTGCAGTCTATGGGGTCACAAAGAATCAGACACAACTAAGTGATTGAACTGAACTGAGCATGACCTTCCCTACCAGAACAAGACACAGGTTTCCCCACAGTCAATCCTCGGAGCAGGAAGCTTGCACAAGTCTCTTATCCTCATCTATCAGAGAGCAGACAGAATGAAAACCACAGTCACAGAAAACTGACCAAACTAATCACAAGGCCCATAACCTTGCCTAATTCAATGAAACTATGAGTCATGACATCGTGTAGGGCCATCCAAGATGGAAAGGTCATGGTGGAGAGTACTGACAAAAAAGTGCTCCACTGGAGAAGGGAATGGCAACCCAATTCAGCATTCTTGCCTTGAGAACACCATGAACAGAATGAAAAGGAAAAAATATAACACTGAAAGATGAAAACCCCAGGTCAGGAGGTAACCAATATGCTGCTGGAGAAGTGTGGATAAACAGTTCCAGAAGGAATGAAGAGGCTGAGCCACAGGGGAAAAACCCCAGTTCTGAATGTGTATGGTGGTGAAAGAAAACTCTGATTCTGTAAAGAACAATATTGTGTAGGAACCTGGAATGTTAGGCCTTGAAATCAAGATAAGTTAAAAGTGGTCAAACATGAGATGCCAAGAGTAATCATGAACATTTTAGGAATCAATGAACTGAAATGAAACAGAATTGGCAAGTTTAATTCAAATGACCATTATAGCTACCACTGTAGGCAAGAATCTCCTTGAAGAAATGAATTAGCCCTCATATTCAACAAAAGAGTCTGAAATGCAGTATTTGGGTGCAATCTCAAAATGACAGAATGATGGCAGTGTTTCTGAGGTAAACCATTCAATATCACTGTAATCCAAGTCTATGCCCCAACCACTAATACAGAAGAAGCTGGCATTGAATGATTCTGTGAAGACCTACAAGACTTTCTATAACTCAAACAAAAAACAGATATCCTATTCATCATGCGGGATTGGAATGCAAAAGTAGCAAGGCAAAAGATACCTGGAGTAAAGTACTGTTTGACCTTGGACACAAATGAAGCAGGACAAAGGCTATCGGAGTTTTGCCAAGAGAATATGCTGATCATAGCAAACACCCTGCACCAACAACACAAGAGATGACTCTACACATGGACATCACCAGATGGTCAATACCAAATTAAGATTGATTATATTCATTGTAGCTGAAGATGGCAAAGGCCTATACAGTCAGAAAAACAACCCAGGGAACTGACTCTGGCTCAGAATCATGAACTGTTTATTGCAAAATTTAGACTTAAATTGAAAAACATAGGAAAAAACCACTTGACCATTCAGATATGACCTGAATGAAATCCCGTACATACATACAATGGAAGTGACAAATAGATTCAGGGATTAGAGCTAATAGACAGAGTGTCTGAAGAACAATGGATGGAGGTTCATAACATTGTACAGGAGGTGGTGATCCAAACCATCCCCAAGAAAAAGAAATGCAAACAGGCAAAATGGTT
>NW_011494849.1:922378-933581 GCF_000754665.1 Bison bison bison
GGTGGTATTTTAAGTGATACTTCCCATACAACTCTATAAATTAACATGCCCTGCAATGTACCCAGTTTAGGGGAAAATGTTCAGTGTGGTACAGCATGTATTTCAACACCATATGTTAGATGTAACTTAATTCTTAACAGAAGGAAAGTCCTCCCTTCAACAAAAAAACACTACTAGCTAAGAAGCATACTTTGAAATACAGAAGACCTAACATTTTTACAACATGAAAGTCACTTAAGTTCACAGATTAAACGAGTAATGCAAACAGGCAAAATGGTTGTCTGAAGAGGCCTTACAAATAGCTGAGATAAGAAGAGAAGTGAAATGCAAAGGAGAAAGGGAAAGATACACCCATCTGAATCCAGCAGTACACAGTATAGCAAGGAGAGGGGAGAAAGACTTTTTAAGTGAACAATGCAAACAAGTAATGGAAAACAATAGAATGAGAAATACTAGAGATCTCTTCAAGAAAATTAGAGATACCAAGGGAACATTTCATGCAGATGAAAGGTTGTTGCTGAATGAAAAGAAGCCGGATTCTTGGCCTCCTTCTTCTTGGAGGAGAAGAATTCAATCCAGGGCCAGAGACGAGGCTTGATCGCTCAGAGCTTTTGTGTAATAAAGTTTTATTAAAGTACAAAGGAGATAGAGAAAGCTTCTGACATACACATCAGAAGAAGGCAGAAAGAGTATCCCCCTCCTAGTCTTCAGCTGGATGTTTTGTAGTCACAAGCAGTCTGTTAATGAAAGGAATGTTTTAAAACTCAGAAAGGCACCAGGCCCCTCATCCATAAGATGCATTTGGGGATAATCTTGGCACCAGATTATTCATCCCAGGCCATAAAATGATTGACCTGAATCTTGTAGAAGGGCAGATTACCATACAAATAGTTTCATTTACATAGATTAGGGGAACAATATCTGAGTATAACATACTGGTTTGTCAAGTCAGTTCTAAGCCATTAGGTGGAATGGATTTGAAGACAGAAGTCTGGAGTAAATGCATAGTACAATTAACATAGCTTAAGACAAACATTTCCATTAGAAAAATGCATCGGTTATCTCAAGGTTTGAGAATAGTTAACTTCAGGTGAAACCAGGTGTCATTATGGCAACACAGTATTTTAAGAGAAACCTCCTTTTAAATTTGTATAGAGAAGGAAAAAAATATCGCTAATTTGTTTCCTCCTGCCTCTTAAAAAAGATAAAAATGTCTGACACTTGCAGCCTATTTCCTCCGTTTGGAGACCCTTGGCCTTCCTACCTGTTACCCTCTCATTTCCCCCTTTTCTTTTAGGGGAATTATGTTGCCTAGCGAAAAGGGCATCGTTCTCATCCCATAACTGTTTCCGAGCTGACAAGGGGTGTTGTCCCTAAATTGGTGAAGCAAATTATTCTCCTAACCCTCATACTGAGGATTTCCCATCCAGGACCCCCAAATAGTAGTTGGAAGCAGCTGCAGCAGTAGCAGGGTTTTGAGCAATCATTTGTATCTTAAAAGCTTCCATGCAACTAGAAACAAATCCAGTTACACAGTTACAGATGTAGGCAAAATAGTCATTAAAACAAGTTAAAATCAAAATTAAAAGTCACATTATGTCCATAGTTAAAGTACAAAATATTGCACCAGTCTATTTTAGGTTGTTAGATATCATCAGATGAAGAAGAGGCATCAAATATGATTGTTGTTGAAGGTATTTGCAGACTTGGAGAGTCTTTTCCTTTAAGTGGAGATGTCCACCACAGGAAGCCTTCCACTGATGAAGAGGGGAGTGCTCTGCAGACCCAGCAGTGTAGGAGTGAGCCCAGGACAGGAAGGCATTGTCTTGAGGATCAAATGGCAGACTCAGGATTTTTGGAGTCAGCAGAAGTACGCTCATAGATTGTCAGGCCCATCTGAAAAGTACAAAGTCAGAGCATAGAAAGTAAAGACATAAAATGAAGTCATTTAGTTCTGGTCAGGGTGCCGCCTCTTAACTTCAGTGTGATGTACCCATGAATCACTTCCTAGCACTTTGACAGCTGTGGGAGTAGAAAGAATAACCTGGTAAAGGCCTTCCCAGAGGGGCTTGAGGGATGGGCCCCCAGATCCCAGTGTTTTTATGAGGACCTCGGTTCCTGGCTCAAATAGAGCCTTGCTTGACTCAGAGGCTGGGTCAGGAGTCATCTCCTGGAGTTCTGTTAATGCCTGTTGAAAAGCCAAGAGCTGAGTTACATAACTAGTAAATTCCAAGGTTTCAGGGTCTATAACAATGTCTGTGTGTAAGAAAGGCCTTCCATAAATACATTAAAAGGGGGACAGTCCCTTCTTTTTTGAGGCAGTTCGAGCCTTCATTAAAGCCATGGTAGGACATTAATCCAATTGTCCTGCATTTCTTGAGTTAATTTTCACAGATGTCTTTTGATAATATCATTAGCTTTTTCAACCTTTCCTGAAGATTGGGGTCTCCAGGAACAGTGTAAGTGATATTCTATTCCTAGAGCTTTGGATACCCCCTGAGTTACAGCAGCTTTAAAGGTGGAGCCATTGTCACTCTGAAGGCTCTGAGGCAGCCCAAACCTGGGGATAATTTCATGGATTAAAATCTTTATAACCTCTTTAGCCTGCTCACCATGACAGGGAAAAGCCTCAATCCATCCAGTAAAATTATCTTCCCAAACTTGTAAGCAAGAATATCCATTAGCTTTTGGCATATGAGTAAAATCAATATCCCAGTCCTCTGCAGGATATCTTCCACTTCGTTGTAATCCAGATTTTGCTAGCTTCTCAGTCTTTGGGTTATTTTTCTGACAAACTTCACACCTTTTGATAATGTTCTTTAAAGCAACCTAGATGTCCATCAGCAGATGAATGGAAAAGAAAGCTGTGGTACATATACACAATGGAGTTTTACTCAGCCATTAAAAAGAATACATTTGAGTCAGTTCTAATGAGGTGGATGAAACTGGAGCCTATTATACAGAGTGAAGTAAGCCAGAAAGAAAAACACCAATACAGTATACAAACGCATATATATGGAATTTAGAATGATGGTAATATTGTCACCCTGCTTATTTAACTTATATGCAGAGTATATCATGAGAAACACTGGACTGGAAGAAGCACAAGCTGGAATCAAGATTGCCGGGAGAAAAATCAATAACCTCAAATGTGCAGATGACACCACCCTTATGGCAGAAAGTGAAGAAGAACTAAAAAGCCTCTTGATGAAAGTGAAAGTGGAGAGTGAAAAAGTTGGCTTAAAGCTCAACATTCAGAAAACGAAGATCATGGCATCTGATCCCATCACTTCATGGGAAATAAATGGAGAAACAGTGGCAGACTTTATTTTTTGGGGGGCTCCAAAACCACTGCAGATGGTGACTGCAGCCATGAAATTAAAAGACGCTTACTCCTTGAAAGGAAAGTTATGACCAACCTAGATAGCATATTGAAAAGCAGAGACATTACTTTGCCAACAAACGTCCGTCTAGTCAAGGCATGTATAGATGTGAGAGTTGGACTGTGAAGAAGGCTGAGCACCAAAGAATTGATGCTTTTGAACTGTGGTGTTGGAGAAGACTCTTGAGAGTCCCTTGGACTTCAAGGAGATCCAACCAGTCCATTTTGAAGGAGATCAGCCCTGGGATTTCTTTGGAAGGAATGATGCTAAAGCTGAAACTGCAGTACTTTGGCCACCTCATGCGAAGAGTTGTCTCACTGGAAAAGACTCTGATGCTGGGAGGGACTGGGGACAGGAGGAGAAGGGGACGACAGAGGATGAGATGGCTGGATGGCATCACTGACTCAATGGATGTGAGTCTGAGTGAACTCCGGGAGTTGGTGATGGACAGGGAGGCCTGGTGTGCCGTGATTCATGGGGTCAGAAAGAGTCAGACACGACTGAGTGACTGAACTGAACTGAACAATAACCCCGTATATGAGACAGCAAAAGAGACACTGATGTATAGAGCAGTCTTTTGAACTCTGTGGAAGAGGGAGAGAGTGAGATGATTTGGGAGAATGGCATTGAAACATGTATAATGTCATATATGAAACGAGTCACCAGACCACGTTCGATGCAAGATACTGGATGCTTGGGGCTGGTGCACTGGGACGACCCAGAGGGATGGTACAGGGAGGGAGGAGGGAGGAGGGTTCAGGATGGGGAACACGCGTATACCTGTGGCGGATTCATGTTGATATATGGCAAAACCAATACAATATTGTAAAGTTAAATAATAAAATACAATTAAAAAATAAAAAAAAATAATAAAAGTTAGAAAAGAAAAAAAATGCTTTGCAAATATTTTGTAAATATAGGTGAGATTAAAAACAAAACAAAACAATATAAAGTTTCCACTGCATTTTTACCTTCAAACAAACGAGAAGCCATTTGGTAAGTACTCTCTGCACACAAATGAAAACTCAGGTGTAATTCCTTAAGAATTTTCCATTGATCATTTTCAGAAATTATTAATTGTCCCTCCTCGGACTAACCATCCTTTATCAGTAATCTTTGCTCCTCTTTTCTCATTTCTTTCTAATTCTTCTTCAGTATATTGTGTTTTTTTCCTGTTCCACAGGACCTGTCCAGATCAAAGACATCTATAGTGAAGGGGTTTCATAAAGTGCTGCCTTTCTGGCTTGACAGTCTGCCAACTGATTAGCTTCCACTACTTTACTCCCATCCCTGCTGTGCCCTTTGCAATGCATAACAGCTACTTCTTTAGGACAATATATAGCAGTTAAAAGCCTCTCGATCTCTCTGAAATGCTTAATAGGTTCTCCTGTTGCTGTTTTAAACTGTATTTCTTTCCATATAGCAGCATGAGCATGTAAAGTCAAATAAGCATACTTAGAATCTGTGTACATATGTACTCGCTGCCCTTTGCTTAACTCTAGAGCTCGGGTCAGGGCCACAAGCTCCGCTAACTGAGCACTGGTTCCCTGGGGGAGAGATTTTGCTTCTAAAACCTGTTCAGCAGTCACCACAGCATAACCTGCTTTGCCCTTTCCATCCCAAACAAAAGAACTGCCATCTGTAAATATTTCCATGTCAGGATTGTCTAATGGGGTATCCATTAGATCTTCCTGAGCTGCATAGTTTAAAGTTAGAAATTGGGAACAATCGTGATCAGGTGTTTCATTTTCCTTCTTAGGAAGGAAAATGGCAGGATTTAAATTTCCACAAACTTTAAGCTTGAATCTTCCCTGGTGGCTCAGATGGTAAAGCGTCTGCCTGCAATGCAGGAGACCTGGGTTCAATCCCTGGTTTGGGAGATCTCCTGGAGAAGGAAACAGCAACCCACTCCAGTACTCTTGTCTGGAGAATCCCATGGAGGGAGGAGCCTGGTAGGCTACAGTCCATGGGGTCGAAAAGAGTCGGACATGACTGAGCGACTTCAGTTTCACTTTAAACTTAGCTACTGGTCCTTCTAACAACAATGACTGATATTTAAGAAGCCTACTGTCTGTCATCCAAATATTTTTTAATACAAATTTATTTATTTTAATTAGAGGCTAATTTCTTTACAATATTGTATTGGTTTTGCCATACATCAACATGAATCAGTCACGGGTGTACACGTGTTCCCCATCCTGATGCCTCCTCCCACCTCCCTTCCCATACCATGCCTCTGGGTCATCCCAGTGCACCAGCCCCGAACATCTTGTATCATGCATTGAACCTGGACTGGTGATTCGTTTCACATATGATATTATACATGTTTCAATGCCATTCTCCCAAATCATCCCACCCTCGCCCTCTTCCACAGAGTCCAATACTGTTCTATACATCTGTGTCTCTTTTGCTGTCTCACATACAGGGTTATTGTTACCATCTTTATAAATTCCATATATATGCATTAGTATATTGCATTGGTGTTTTTCTTTCTGGCTTACTTCACTCTGTATGATAGGCTCTAGTTTCATCCACCTCATTAGAACTGATTCAAATGTATTCTTTTTAATGGCTGAGTAATACTCCATTGTGTATATGTACCACAGCTTTCTTATCCATTCATCTGCTGATGAAAGAAATCAAAGAGGACACTAATAGATGGAGAAATATACCATGCCATCCAAATATTAACCTTAGAATTTAAGATTCCACTCACATCATAAGAAGTCAGTACAGTAAGGTTTCATCCATTAATTATTTTTAAAGCTTCAGGTGCAAATAAAGCCACTGCCCCAATTACTCTTAGGCAGTGGGGCCACCCATGTGAAATTACATCTAATTCTCTTCTTAGATAAGCAATAGGTTGCTGGTGAGGCCCTCGAGGTTGTGTCAAAACTCCCAAGGCTATACCTTTTCTTTCAGTGAAAAACAAATTAAATTCGGACCCTGTGGGCAAGCTCAAAGTGGGAGCTTGCAGGAGAGCAGTCTGAAGAACCTTAAAAGCCTTTTGAGTATCTGGAGACGAAACCAGTTTGCCGGTTTGGGTCTGCTGAGTTTCAGCTGCTGCTGCTGCTGCTAAGTCGCTTCAATCGTGTCCGACTCTGTGCGACCCCATAGACAGCAGCCCATCAGGCTCCCCCGTCCCTGGGATTCTCCAGGCAAGAACAGTGGAGTGGGTTGCCATTTCCTTCTCCAATGCATGAAAGTGAAAAGTGAAAGTGAAGTCGCTACAAGTTTATATAAAGGCCAGGAAAGTTCCCCATAACCCAGAATCCAAATGTGACAGTAGCCTGTGATTCCCAAAAGTCCTCTCAATAGTCTTAAAGTCATAGGTAGGGGATGATTTAGTATAGTTTTAATTCTCTCAGGGCCTATGGCCCTAGTCCCTTCTGATATGATTAGGCCCAGATATCTAACAGATTGTTGACAAAGCTGAACCTTTTCTCTTGATGCCTTGTAACCGCAGCCTGCCAGAAAGATTAAGAAATTTTCTGAGGCTTGTGAACAAGCTTCTTCTGTCTCAGCACAGAGCAAAATATCATCTACATATTGTAACACCACCACTTCAGGGCTATTAAAGTTTTGTAAATCCTATGACAAACTTTGTCCAAATAAGTGAGGACTGTCACGAAATCCTTGGGACAAAACTCTCCAGGTTAACTGAGAACCTGGCTGTGTACAGCATTCAAAAGCCAATAGAAATTGACTTTCCTCCACCAAAGGCACAGAATGGAAAGCGTCTTTCAAGTCAATTACTGAGAAATATTTGGCTCGTTCAGGAATTTCAGACAATAGAGTATAAGGATGAGGCACCACGGGGTGTAAAGGAACTACAGCCTCATTTATTATTCGTAAATCTTGAACTAGTCTCCATTTTCCATTGATTTCTTTATACCCAAAATAGGAGTGTTGCATGGACTGTTACAGGGAATTAATAGTCCCTGCTCCTTTAAATTTTGATGATGGGTTTTAACCCTTCCTTAACCACAGGTTTCAGTGGACACTGCTTCTTATGTGGAAATAAGTGTGGGTCTTTGAGCTTGACTACTACATTGTGTGCTCGATGCACATATTTTCCATCTGCGCATACTCTAGGATTTACATATTGTTCAAATAAAGGGAGAGAAAGGGAGTGCTCCATATTCATGAAAATAGAGGCATGGACCTTGTTCAGTATATCCCTCCCCAAAAGGGGTGAGGGAGATTCTGGCACAATCAGAAACTTGTGTGAAAATAGCACAGAATCTCACTTACAAGATAAAGAATAACTGAAATAATGCCTTTTGGCTTGGCCAGACAGTCCCATTATGGAAGTGGATCAGGAAGAAAGTGGGCCAGGAGCTTCAGTAAGCACAGAGTAAGTTGTCCCAGTATCTAAAAGGAAATGGATGGATTGGCCCCCCACAATTATTAACACCCAGGTTTCCTTAGGTGTAATTAAGACAAGAGCTTGTGTGGGGACCCCCGGGCACCTTCAGTTCTGATTGTCTTGAGAGTCTCACCCCAGAGACCTATGCCCCTGGGGGCAGTCTCTCTTCTGGTGTGGTCCTTTGCAGACCAGATATGAAGCTGAGGGCGCCTTAGATGCCTGAGCGCAATCCTACTTGAGGTGCTCCTCCTTTCCACAGTAATAGCAAGCCCATCCCTTTTTACCTGGGTCCCTCTGGGCATTTTTCTCAGGCTATTTAAGAACGTTTTTCATAGCTGTTGTGAAGGCTTCAGCCTTTTCCTTTGTCTTTATCTGCCTTTCTTTTTTTCCCTCATATTCCCTACCATAATAGACTGTCTGAGCCAGTTGTAACAGACTATCCATATGCCCGGTTTAATAAGATATCTGGAGCCAACTGAGTGAGAAATCTATCCTTTAAGATCACTTTTCCTTCTTCACTTTCAGGATCAATCTCAGTGAATCTGAGAAGGGCTTCTCTTAGTCTATCTAGGAATTTACCAGGAGCTTCCTTCTCCTCCTGTTCTATGTCTGCCAATTTGCCATAGTTTAAAGGCTTAGAATGCGCCTGCCTGAGTCCTTCAAGAATACATCTGACAAAATGACTCTGATCCCATCTTCCTTTAGCTGTGTTGTAGTCCCAGTCTGGTTCTGTAGTTGGGACCACCTGATTACCAATGGGGAGGGCCATTGTCTCATCCTCTCTCTTCCTTACTGATTCATTACCAAGCCATTCATCTCCATAAGCAATCACTTTCCCCTAAACTCGAGTCTTTGAGTTGGGAGTCAGCGTTTGTCCCAAGATACACATCACATCCTTCTGAGTAAGGTCATAAAGCAGAGTAACACCTTTAAAAGCTCTAATATATTTTTCTGGGTCCTCTAAATAGTCTCCCAGATCCTTTTTGATTGTTTGTATTTCTTGATAAGAAAAAAGGCTTATTAACTCTCATAGACTGATTATTTCTCCTGGTGGGTGCTTCATGAAGAGGTAGCAGCTTGTGTGGCTGTTCCTCAGTCTCTCTGGGTGCTCTGCGCATATGATCCACGGGATAGATTGGAGAAATCTGTTTTTCTTTTTTCTTTTTGTCTCCTGTCCTCCATCTCATTTCTTACTTCGACGGTCTGAGTTTCTACTGAAACCAGAGTAGTCTGAAGTCGTACTGAGACAGGAGTTGTTTGGACCTCCAAGTAGGCGGTTTGAATCTCAGTTTGGATTTCCACTGAGACCAAGACAGTTTGAATCTCAGTTTGGGTTTCCATTGAGACAAAGGCAACCCTTCTGGGGAGGGGAGGGTTTCTCTGGCTTTTGATTTGCTCAGTTTGGAGCCCCAGGTATAGGGGCAAAGTAGGAGGACAGGAGGGAGCTGAAGGTTTCACACCCAAATCTATACCCTTAGGACATAAGTCTAGCATATTTCACAGAGAGAAATAAGGCAACACATATGCTACTTCTATCCATTTCCCTTGTTCCTTATAGAACTGGTCTAATTGTAAAACAGTATTATAATTAAGAGACCCTCCAACTGGCCACCATTCGCCATCCTCCAATGGATACACTGGCCATGCAGTATCACATAGGAAGACCAGGTGTGTCTTCTTTAAGCCCTGGGGCTCAAATCTACCCCAGTTTTTCAGGATACTGTTCAAAGGAGGGAGGCTGGAATTGCTAGCTCCCATCTGTAAGAGAGAAAAAAAGCGACCAGTGCCATCTTTCTACTGGAGGCGTCCCTCCTTGCTCTAGAAGGTGGTGTAGATTATACCAAAGCTTTTCTTTCCTGATTGGACTTAATCTGTCCCTTACCAACGCAGACGCAGTACTCGTCACTCCTGGTTCTACCACAGAGACGGGGTGGGGATGTATCAGGGGTAGACCTTATGGCATCCCTACCTGACATCCTGCTCTTCACCATTAAAACCTTGCTTGCCTCTGATGCCATCTGGGGTGCAAACAGACTAACCTTCCAGAATGTCTCCCAAGGTAAGACCGCTAGGGGAAACATTTGTCACCTGAGTGCCTGTGCACGACCTGGAGTATATTCCTGACCACAATAAGACTGATATGAACATAAAACTGAGATGTTCCTTCCAAGCATCACCATAGCAGTATAAGAGCCTCCTCTGGTCCACTAAGAGCCAGCGTTACCAAAGGGGGAGAAACAAACAAACACACACACACACACAAAACATTGCAGTCCCAATCTAAGTAACCTTTAAACTCAGAGATGCTCTTGGAGCTAGAGCTCCATCTAGCTTCCAAACTTTTGATTCCTAGCAAGGCTAGGCACTTTCCTGATTACCAATCCCAGTTTGGGACTTAAGCCACAGTACACAGTAACAGCATAGACCACAAGTCCCTTGAAAGTCTATGATCAATAGATTAGGTTCAGATCAGATCAGATCAGTCGCTCAGTCATGTCCGACTCTTTGAGACCCCATGAATCGCAGCACGCCAGGCTTCCCTGTCCATCACCAACTCCCAGAGTTCACTCAGACTCACGTCCATCGAGTCAGTGATGCCATCCAGCCATCTCATCCTCTGTTGTCCCCCTCTCCTCTTGCCCCAAATTCCTCCCAGCATCAGAGTCTTTTCCAATGAGTCAACTCTTCGAATGAGGTGGCCAAAGTACTGCAGTTTCAGCTTTAGCACCAGTGCGTCCAAAGAAATCCCAGGGCTAATCTCCTTCAGAATGGACTGGTTGGATCTCCTTGCAGTCCAAGGGACTCTTAAGAGTCTTCTCCAACACCACAGTTCAAAAGCATCAATTCTTCGGTGCTCAGCCTTCTTCACAGTCCAACTCTCACATCCATACATGATCACTGGAAAAACCATAGACTTGACTAGACGAACCTTTGCTGGCAAAGTAATGTCTCTGCTTTTGAATATGCTATCTAGGTTGGTCATAACTTTCCTTCCAAGGAGTAAGCATTTTTTAATTTCATAGCTGCAGTCACCATCTGCAGTGGTTTTGGAGCCCCCCCAAAAATAAAGTCTGACACTGTTTCCACTGTTTCTCTATCTATTTCCCATGAAGTGATGGGACTGAATGCCATGATCTTTGTTTTCTGAATGTTGAGCCTTAAGCCTAATTTTTCACTCTCCACTTTCACTTTCATCAAGAGGCTTTTTAGTTCCTCTTCACTTTCTGCCATAAGGGTGGTGTTATCTGCATATCTGAGGTTATTGATATTTCTCCCGGTAATCTTGATTCCAGCTTGTGTTTCTTCCAGTCCAGCGTTTATCATGATGTACTCTGCATATAGGTTAAATAAACAGGATGACAATATACAGCCTTGATGTACTCCTTTTCCTATTTGGAACCAGTGTGTTGTTCCATGTCCAGTTCTAACTGTTGCTTCCTGACCTGCATAC
>NW_011494849.1:933681-934081 GCF_000754665.1 Bison bison bison
CATACAGATTTCTCAAGAGGCAGGTCAGGTGGTCTGGTATTCCCATCTCTTTCAGAATTTTCCACAGTTTATTGTGATACACATAGTCAAAGGCTATGGTTGAATCAATAAAGCAGAAATAGATGTTTTTCTGGAACTCTCTTGCTTTTTCCATGATCCAGCAGATGTTGGCAATTTGGTCTCTGGTTCTTCTGCCTTTTCTAAAACCAGCTTGAACATCAGGAAGTTCACGGTTCACATATTGCCGAACCCTGGCTTGGAGAATTTTGAGCATTACTTTACCACTGTGTGAGATGAGTGCAATTGTGCGGTAGTTTGAGCATTCTTTGGCATTGCCTTTCTTTGGGATTGGAATGAAAACTGACCTTTTCCAGTCCTGTGGCCACTGCTGAGTTTTCCA
>NW_011494849.1:934181-963096 GCF_000754665.1 Bison bison bison
TTCCAGTCCTGTGGCCACTGCTGAGTTTTCCAAATTTGCTGGCATATTGAGTGCAGCACTTTCACAGCATCATCTTTCAGGATTTGGAATAGCTCAACTGGAATTCTATCACTTCCACTAGCTTTGTTCTCAGTGATGCGTTCTAAGGCCCACTAGACTTCACATTCCAGAATGTCTGGCTCTAGGTCAGTGATCACATCATCGTGATTATCCGGGTCATGAAGATCTTTTTTGTACAGTTCTGTGTATTGCTGCCATCTCTTCCTAATATCTTCTGCTTCTGTTAGGTCCATACCATTTCTGTCCTTTATCGAGCCTATCTTTGCATGAAATGTTCCTTTGGTATCTCTGATTTTCTTGAAGAGATCCCTAGTCTTTCCCATTCTGTTGTTTTCCTCTATTTCTTTGCATTGATCGCTGAAGAAGGCTTTCTTATCCCTTCTTGCTATTCTTTGGAACTCTGCATTCAGATGCTTATATCTTTCCTTTTCTCCTTTGCTTTTCACTTATCTTCTTTTCACAGCTATTTGTAAGGCCTCCCCAGACAGCCATTTTGCTTTTTTGCATTTCTTTTCCATGGGGATGGTCTTGATCCGTGTCTGCTGTACAATGTCATGAACCTCATTCCTTAGTTCTTCAGGCACTCTATCTATCAGATCTAGGCCTTTAAATCTGTTTCTCACTCCCACTGTATAATCATAAGGGATTTGATTTAGGTCATACCTGAATGGTCTAGTGGTTTTCCCTACTTTCTTCAATTTAAGTCTGAATTTGGTAATAAGGAGTTCATGGTCTGAGCCACAGTTAGCTCCTGGTCTTGTTTTTGCTGCCTGTATAGAGCTTCTGTACCTTTGGCTGCAAAGAATATCTGATTTTGGTGTTACCATCTGGTGATGTCCATGTATAGAGTCTTCTCTTGTGTTGTTGGAAGAGGGTGTTTGTTATGACCAGTGCATTTTCTTGGCAAAACTCTATTAATCTTTGCCCTGCTTCATTCCATATTCCAAGGCCAAATTTACCTGTTACTCCAAGTGTTTCTTGACTTCCTACTTTTGCATTCCAGTCACCTATAATGAAAAGGACATCTTTTTTGGGTGTTAGTTCTAAAAGGTCTTGTCGGTCTTCATAGAACCATTCAACTTCAGCTTCTTCAGCATTACTGGTTGGGGCATAGACTTGGATTACTCTGATATTGAATCGTTTGCCTTGGAAACGAACAGAGATCATTCTGTCATTTTTGAGACTGCATCCAAGTACTGCATTTCGGACTCTTTTGTTGACCATGATGGCTACTCCATTTCTTCTGAGGGATTCCTGCCTGCAGTAGTAGATATAATGGTCATCTGAGTTAAATTCATCCATTCCAGTCCATTTGAGTTCACTGATTCCTAGAATGTCGACATTCACTCTTGCCATCTCTTGTTTGACCACTTCCAATTTGTCTGGATTCATGGACCTGGCATTCCAGGTTCCTATGCAATATTGCTCTTTACAGCATTGGACCTTGCTTCTATCACCAGTAACATTCACAGCTGGGTATGATTTTTGCTTTGGCTCCATCCCTTCATTCTTTCTGGAGTTATTTGTCCACTGATCTCCAGTAGCCTATGGGGCACCTACTGACCTGGGGAGTTTCTCTTTCAGTATCCTATCGTTTTGCCTTTTCATACTGTTCATGGGGTTCTCAAGGCAAGAATACTGAAGTGGTTTGCCATTTCCTTCTCCAGCGAATCAGATTCTGTCAGATCTCTCCACCATGACCCGCCCATCTTGGGTTGCTCCACAGACATGGCTTAGTTTCATTGAGTCAGACAAGGCTGTGGTCCTAGTGTGATTAGATTGACTAGTTTTCTGTGAATATGGTTTCAGTGTGTTTGCCCTCTACTTCTAATTCCCAAGGAGTTATGAAATGGTCAAAGAGACCAAAAAGTTTGACCTAGAAAGGAGAGTACGGTATACACTCCTTGCCCATTTCTGGTCGATTCCCCAAAGGAGTCACTGGGTGCCTCTTGGCATTGGCAGGTCGGTACAAACCCCCAACAGGTTTCTGCCATAAGCTGTATGAGATCACTGTGGAACCACAGAGCTGGGTTCCTCACTTTCTTCCAGGGTGTTTCATTCATTCATGCAAGCACACCGTAGAGTTAGTAAAGTACAACAAAACACATGTTCGCTAGGAGAACAACGAACTAGAGCTCCAAGCATCCTTGTCCTAAAGGATCCCAGATGAGCCCCCAAGATGGAAAGTTGTTGTTGAATGAAAAATGCTGGATTCCTAGCCTCTGGAAGAGAATTCAATCCGGGGCCAGAGACAAGGCTTGACCACTCAGAGCTTTTGTGTAATAAAGTTTTATTAAAGTATAAAGGAGATGGAGAAAGCTTCTGACATAGACATCAGAAGGGAGCAGAAAGAGTACCCCGCCTCACCCATACAATGCATTTTGGGATAATTTTGGCACCGGATGATTCATCCCAGGCCATAAAACGATGGCTTGAGTCTTGTAGAAGGGCAGATTACTATACAAATAATTTCATTTACACAGACTAGGGGAACAATATCTGAGTATAACATACTGGTTTGTCAAGTCAGTTCTGAGCCATTAAACAGAACCGATTTGAAGACAGAGGTCTGGGGTAAATGCATAGTACATTAACATAGCATAAGACAAACATTTCCATAAGAAAAATGCATTGGTTAACTTAAGGTTTGAGAATAGTTAATTTCAGGTGAAACCAGGTGTCATTATGGCAACACAGTATTTTAAGAGAAACCTCCTTTTAAATTTGTATAGAGAACGAAAAAATATATCACTAGTTTGTTTCCTCCTGCCGCTTAAAAGAGATAAAAGTGTCTGACACTTGCAGCCCATTTCCTCCATTTGGAGACCCTTGGCCTTCCTGCCTGTTACCCTCTCACAAAGATGGGAACAATAAAGGACAGAAATGGTATGGACCTAACAGAAGCAGAACATATTAGGAGGAGGTGGCAAGAATACAAAGAAGAACTATCCCCAAAAGATCTTCATGATCCAGATAACCACGATGTTGTGGTCACTCACATACAGCCAGACATCCTGGAGTGTGAAGTCAAGAGGGCCTTAGGATGCATCATTACAAACAAAGCTAGTATAGGTGATGGAATTCCAGCTGAACTATTTCAAATCCTAAAATATGGTGCTGTGAAATGCTGCACTTAATATGCCAGGAAATTTGGAAAACTCAGCAAGAGCCACAGGACTGGGAAAGGTCAGTTTTCATTCCAATCCCAAAGAAAGGCAATACCAGAGAGAGTTCAAACTACCACACAATAGCAGTCATCTCACATGCTAGTAAGCAATGATCAAAATTCTCCAAGCCAAGCTTCAACAGTATGTGAAATGTGTACTTCCAGATATTCTAACTGGATTTAGAAAAGGCAGAGCAACCAGAGATCAAATTGCCAACATCTGTTGGATCATCAGAAAAGCAAGGGAATTCCAGAAAAACATCTACTTCTGCTTTATTGACTATGCCAAAGCCTTTGACTGTGTAGATCACAACAAACAGTGGAATATTCATATATGGGGTGGCAGACGGTCTTACCTGTTTCCTCAGAAACCTATATGTAGGTCAGAAAGAAACAGTTAGAACTGGACATGGATCAAGGGACTAGTTCAAAATTATAAAAGGAGTACACTCTCTTTATTTATTTATATGCAGAGTACATCAGGTAAAATGCCTGGATGGATCCCAAGCTGGAATAAAGATGGTCAGGAGAAATACTAAAACCTCAGATATGCAAATGTCACCAATTTAATGGCAGAAAATGAAGATGAACTATAGAGATTCTTGATGAGGATGAAAGAGGAGAGTGAAAAAGCTGATTTGAAACTCAACTTTCAAAAAGCTAAGATCATGGCATCTGATCCCATCACTTCACAGCAAATGGAGAAAAAGTGGAATTAGTGACAGGTTTTATCTTCTTGGGGTCCAAAATCACTGCAAACGATGACTGCAGTCATGGAATTAAAAGACGCTTCTTCCTTGGGAGAAATGCTATGACAACCCTAGAGAGCATATTAAAAAGCAGAGACATCACTTTGACGACAAACGTCTGTCTAGTCAAAGCCATGATTTTTCAAGTAGTCATGTACAGATGTGAGAATTGGATCATAAAGAAGCCTGAGCACTGAAGAATGCAGGCTTTTGAACTGTGATGCTGGAGAAGACTTTTGAGAGTTCCTTGGCTACATGGATGTTAAACCAGTCAACTTGGAAGTATATCAACACTGAATATTCATTGGAAATCCTGCTGCTACAGCTGAAACTCCAATAATTTGGACAACAGATGGGAAGAACCAACTCTTTGGAAAAGACCCTGATGCTGGGAAAGATTGAAGGCAAAGGGAAGAAGGGGCTTACAGAGCATGAGATCGTTAGATAGCCTCACCATATCCATGGACATGAATTTGAGCAAATTCCAGGAAAAAGTGGAGGACAGAGAAGGCTGGCATGCTACATTTCATTGAGTCCTGAAAAGTCAAAGATGACTTATCAATTCAACAGCAACATCAATTTTCAAAGCTCTCCTACAGAGCTTTGATACCTCATTTAATACCTGTATCTTCACTGATACATAAGACAAGATAAGTATAAGTTACCGGTTTAGAGTTTCAAATTTTGAAGCTTGGAAAATTAATGTGACTCTCTAGAAAGCAAAAGAGCTACCACAACTTTTGACTCTAAGCTTAGGTCTCTTACTACCATTCCATAGTCTTGTGTTAAATTCTTTATTAACTGAAACACACAATTAACAACAAAAATGATTCCTAAATTTGTGTCATATCAGTGAGTTTACCTAAGCAGGTTTGGATCAATCAGATGAAATTTCTTCTGCCCTTGTTAGGAACTTCTGGTCTATCAATAGGTAGGTGCTACCCTTTGTGCTGTGCACTAAGTCGCTTCAGTCATCTCTGACTCTTTGTGACCCAATGGACTGTAGCCAACTAGATTCCTATGTCCATGGGGTTCTCCAGGAAAGAGTACAGGAGTTGGTTACCATGCCCTCCTCTATGGGATCTTCCTGATCCAGGGATGGAGGCTGTATCTCTTGCACTGCAGGTGGATTATTTACCCCTGAGCCACCAGGGAAACCGATGTACTACCCAACAGGAGTCTTTACCTCTGCTGCTACTGCTGCTGCTGCTAAGACACTTCAGTTGTGTCTGACTCTGTGTGACCCCATGAACTGTAGCTTACCAGGCTTCTCCATCCATGGGATTCTCCAGGCAAGAACACTGGAGTGGGTTTCCATTTCCTTCTCCAATTCATGAAAGTGGAAAGTGAAAGTGAAGTTGCTCAGTCATGTCTGACTCTTAGCGACCCCATGGACTGCAGCCTACCAGGCTCCTCCATCCATGGGATTTTCCATGGATGGGAATCACAGTACTGGAATGGGGTGCCATTGCCTTCTACCCTTTACCTCTGAACCATGGCCTAACCAGGCCCTAGACAGCCAATGATAACTTTCTGCTACTGTATAAAAGTGTTGGAGGCTGTCCAGAGAAGGCTTTCAAAACTCTCTTTCAAAGACAGAGGAGACTCCTGCAAAGACTGGAGAGGATTCCCCTGTCAAAACTACAGAGGAATCCCCCAGCACATTGAGCCTAGACAGGAGAATCTGTGCCACAAAAAGAGATGAGGCACCAGAAGTAACTCAAGAGTAGCCCCTCATAACTAGAGCAGAGGAACCCCATGAAAACTAATGAGGAGTTCCCAAAGCCACAAGTAGAGAGAACACACTCCCCCCAGAGATCCACCAGAGGAGGCACCAACAAAACTAGAGAGGAACCCCGAGTCCCCTCCTGAACTTGAGAGGATGCCTATGCCACAACTCAAGAGAAGTCCATTGCCACAACGAGAGAGGAGCCCACCCATCAAAACTGGTAAATGTCACCCCACCACAACTAGAGAGGTGATCCCGGACATCACACCTGGAGAGGGTCCCCTTCACTGAAAATAGAAAAAAGCCCCCTTCTACAAGTCAAGTAGATACCCCTACCACCATGAGAGAGGAGCAACCTTGCCTCATCTAGAGAGTAGAGCCCACACTACCACTAGAGAACAGTTGTCCTGAACATCGACACTTGAGAGGAGCATTCCTTCATATTGCAATTAGACAGAAGCCTCCTTCCACAACTAGAGAGGAGGCCCCCATGCCACAACTAAAGAGGAGGGGCCATGCCAAAATTAGAGAGTCGGCTTGTGCATATGGCACCTGGAAAGAATGCCTGTGCACATCGCTAATAGAGAGGAAACCCCCACCACAACCAGAAAGGAAAAATCAACCACAACTCTAAAGGTGCCACCTGCACACTAAAACTAGAGAGGAGCCACCCTAACACAATTTGAGAGGAGTTTGCACACCACAACAAGAGAGAAGCCCACCCAACATAACTACGAGTTCATCCCCCACACCAACTAGATAGGAGTCCCATACTGCAGGTAATGCAGCTATCCACACATCATAACTAAGCAGAAGCCACCGGGCACATTGCTACAAGAGGGGAGTCATCCCACCACAATACGTGGAGGCCCCATCTCAACTCGAGATGAGCCCCATGCCCCCTGATGCAACTCGAGAGGATTCCCAAGACCCCCACCACAACTCAAGAGGAAACATGAGAATCCACCTCAATTCAAGAGGAACCCTATTCTACATCATAAGGGGAGCCCCCAGCAACAAAGACAGAGGCACTCCCCCAGCAGAGCTGGAGAGGATCCCCTAACCACAGCTAGAGAGGAGCACCCAGGACATTGCACCTAAAATTGAGTCACTCTGCTGCAAATAGGGATAAGCTCGCTGAAATAATTCAAGAGGAGCCCCTCAAAATTAGAGAGCAACAATCCCACGAAAAACTAGTGAGGAGACTCCAGTGCCAAAAGTAGACAGGACTCACCATCCCATAGAAAAAAAATGACCACAACTTGAGAGGAGATGTGAGTCCCTGGGCTCAACTCAAGAGGACACTTTCACAACAAATCAAGAGGGACATCGACTTCCTCACTGTATTCCAGAGGAACACTGAGAACCCGTGGCAACTCGAGAGAAGCTCCGAATCCACTGCTGCAACTTGAGAGGAACCCCGAATTCCCTGCTATAACTGAAAAGGACCCTGAGCACCCTGCTACAACTCGAGAGGAGCTTCAAATCCACTGGTGCAATTTGAGAGGAATCACGAGTTCCCTGCCGTAACTCAGAAGGACTCTGAGCACCCTGCTGCAATTTGACAGGAGACCCCACCAGAACTCGAGAGAAGCTCTGAGTACCCTGCCTCAACTAAAGAGGAGCTCCCACAGCATATCGAGATAAGACCTCAACACAACTACAGAGGGGCACCACGCCACCACTAGAGGGAGCCCAGGCCCAAGTCACTATAAGAGAGGTGCACCCACGGCACAATTAGAGAAGTCCAGCTCGCCACAATTAGAGAGGAGCCCACACACCATAACTGGAGAAGAGCTCCACCGCACACTGCAACTATTGAGGAAAACCCCTGCACAATGCAACTAGAGAGGAGACCCCCACCACAAATAGAGACTTGATCACACACCACAACTAGAAAGTTGACTCCGACTGCAACTAGAAAGGAGACTTCTGGGTAAAACTAGATTGGAAATCCCACCACAACTAGGGAATAGTCCCTTGCCCACAACACCTAGAGTAACAACTTCAACAACTCGAAATAGTCACCACACCACAACTAGAGAGAAACCCCTAGTACAGGGCAACTAGAGAGAGCCCCTGACATCAACTAGTGTGTTGACCACATGCTATGCCACAACAAGAGAAGAGTCTGTACACCACATCTGGAGGACAGTCCCCCACATACTGTAAAGTTTGAGGAACACCACTGCCCAGTGCAACTATAGAGGAAACACCGAGTCCTTCGATGCAACATGAGAAGATCCACTGGCCACGATGACAGAGGAGACTTTCACCAAAACTGGAGAGTTTTGTGGAGATGTTTCCCCCACCACAAGTAGAGAGGAGTCCACCAAGACATCACACAAATGAGGGAGCCCCTCTGCCACAAATAGAGATGAGCCCCTTGAAGTAACTCGAGAGGAGGCCCTCAAAAGTAGAGAGGAGCAACCACACTATAATTTTTGAGGAACACCTAGTGCCAAAAGAAGAGAGGACTTCCCTGCTGAGGCCTCCCATCACAACCTAAGAGGAGGGACAACTACAAGTTGAGAGAGGCCCCAAGTCCACTGCCACAACTCAAAAGGAGGACTCCAGCACTACTCAAGAGAAGCCACCAGTCACAATGCGAGAGGATGCCACCAGACATTATACCTAGAAAGGAGTCATTCTGCAGTGAACATAGATGAGGCCCCCTGTCACAACCAGAAAGAAGGCCCTTGCACATTGAAATGAGAGAGGACTTCCCTCAGATATTGTAGCCAAAGAGCCCCTCACCATAACAAAAATGTAGCCCATACACTGCAGCTAGAGAGTATCCCACCAGCACACCACAACTAGAAAGAACCTTGCATACTAGAGGTAGAGAGGAGTCCCCAACTACAACTGGAGAGGAGCTCCCCACAGAGTCTCAACAGGAGCCACCTGTTTTATCTCAATAGGATCTGCTGCCTTCTTTTAGAGAAGCCCCACACCATCATATCAAATTGATATATGCCTCCTGAGACAAATAGAGAGGAGCCCACCACCACACATACAGAGATGTCCCCACCACAACTCCAAAGCCCTATGAACACTGAAACTAGCTTGGAGTCCCATGCCACAACAAGAAAGTTGCACCCTGCCACAAATAGAGAGGAACCAGCACATCATAACTAGGGAGAAGCTCCCCAAATCTAGACATGAGCCACTGAAAATCAACTTACAGAGAGCCCGCCAGCACAATAATAGACAAGCCTGAGGAGCCTGCATTCCTCATGTGGAGAAGAGCCCAGTACACACCCCACCACTATTAAGGAAATGCCCCATCCAATGCAACTAGAGAGGAGACTCCTCAGCACAACTAGACAGTTGACTAGCCATC
This sequence comes from Bison bison bison, assembly GCF_000754665.1. Classification (NCBI taxonomy): domain Eukaryota; kingdom Metazoa; phylum Chordata; class Mammalia; order Artiodactyla; family Bovidae; genus Bison; species Bison bison. The sequence goes on from NW_011494849.1 coordinate 943,229, forward strand.
ACAGCTAGAGAGGGTCAACTCCACCAAAATGTGTGAGGAACCCCTAGCACTAAAAGTAGAGAAGACCCCTCACTATGAAGCCTCTCACATGGCAAACGCAAGAGGAGGCATTACTGAACTCAAGAGGAGGCCCAAGTAACTCTGCAGCAACTAGAGAGAAGCCCTCTGAGGTAACTCGAGAGAAGCCACTGTCAAAAACGAAAGAGGACCCCTCTGGACATCACATATAGAGAGCAGCTCATTCACTGCATAAAGAAACAAGCCCCACATTACAACTAGAGTGGAGAACTCTGCACATCGCAATGAGAGAGGAGTCCTCTCAAACATCAGAACTAAAGAAGAGCACTTCACCACAACGAGAGAGGAACCTGCGCACTGCAACTACAAAGAGGGCCCCATATTACAGCTACAGAGGCATCCACCACCACACTTAGAGAGGAGCTGCCCAGTGAAACTTAACAGGAGCTCACCAGCACACCATAACTGGAAAGGAGGCACCACTCCACAGCTAGAGAGGAGTCCCTCACCACAATTACAGATGAGCCTGCCACAAAAACTCGAGACATGTCCCTTGCAGGAACTTGAGAGGTGCATCCCACTACAACTAGAGAGGACACCCCACCACAAGTTGAGAGCCACGTACACCCTGCAACTAGCTTAGAGCCCCCTGCCACAACTAGAAAGAAGCTCCCTTTCACAACTAGAGAGGAGCCTGAACACAACTATAGAAAAAGCCCCCACAGGTAGAAAGGAGCTCCCATTTGGATCGTAATAAGAGAGGAGCCCCACACTGCAACTAGAGGGGAGAAACCCACCACAAATATACACTACTCCCACTGAACATCACTACTAGAGAGGAGCACACCCATGCATCACAATTAAATGCAAGCCCCCTGCCATGAGTAGACAGGAGCCCAGCATTCTGCAACTAAATAGGACACCCCATGCAACAACTAGAGTGTATCCTCTTTCACATCACAACTGGAAAAAGTGCCCTTTCACATCACAACCACAGAAGTGCCACCCCAATCACAATTTGAGAATAACACACTACTCTAACTAGAGAAAAGCCCAATTACCACAACTAAAGAGGAGCTCCCCCCTGCCACAACTAGAGAGGAGTCTGCAGATGAAAACTAGAAAGGAGACAACCCACCACAAATAAAGAGTGGACCCCTACTACAACTAGAGTGGAGCCCCATTTAGCAACTAGAGAGTAGCCTCTCACTCACTGAAACTAGACAGGAGCCAGTCTGCAGATCGCTACTAGAGAGTATCTGCCCCTCTGAACTTTGAAAGGAGGCTCCACCACAATTCTAAAGGAAGCACAATTCACCTCTTGCAACTCACGATGAACCCCGAGTTCCCTGCTGCAATTGGACAGGAGCCATATGCTAAAACAAGAAAGGAGTCCCTGACCATGATGACAGAGCAGACCTGCTGCCAAAACTGAAGTGTATTCCCCCAGCACAACTACAGTGGAGTCCCCCAGGACATCACACCTAGAGAGAAGCCCCTGTGCTGCAAATAGAGATGAGCTCCCTGAAGGGAGTTGAGTGGAGTCCCTCACAACTAGAGAGAAGTAACCCCACTAATATTAGTGAGGAACCCCTGGCCCTAGTGCTTAATCTACAGAAGATCTCCTCCATGGAGCCACCCACACCCCAACCAGAGAGGACACAGCCCTGCACCTCTAGAGGAGCCCTCCACCACAACTCAATAGGAGCCTGCTAGATATCACATATAGAGAGGAGCCTGTATGCTGCTAAGAGAGATGAACCTCACACCACAACTAGAGAGAATCGAATCTACCACAACTACAGAGTTGACCCCGATCTCAATGATATAGAAGTCCCAGGTCAAAACTACTGAGTAGCTAACTGCACATTGCAGCAAGACAGGAACCACCCTGCATATCCGTGCTAGAGACAAGTCGCCCCAAGTCAACTTGAGCAGAGGCCCCGCTACAATTGAGAGAAACTCTGAGTATGCTCCCAACTTGAGAGGAACACTGAGTTCCCCACAAGTTTTAGGGGAACCCTGAGTCCTGTGCTGCACCTCGAGAGAAACACTGAGTTCTCACCACAACTCGAGAGGAGTTCTGAGTCCCCTGCTGCAACATGAGAGGAACCTTGAGTTCCCTCTGCAACTCTAGTGGAACCCCGAATTCCCAGCAAAACTCAAGTGGAACCCCAAGTCCCATGTTGCAACTCAAGAGGATTCTCAAGATCTCGGTTGCAACTCAAAAGGAACCCCAAGTTCCCTGCCTTAAATTGAGAGAAGGCCTGACTCCCATGCTGCAACCCAAGAGGGACACCAAGTTCCTTGTCAATTCAAGACGAGCCCCAAGCCCCCTGCTGCAACTCGAGACCCTCACCACAACTCAACAGGAACCATGAGAATCTGCCTCAATTCAAGAGGAGCCCTATTACACATCACGAGGAGAGTCCCCAGCAACAAAGACAGAGGCACTCCCCTGACAGAACTGGAGAGATTCCCCTCACCACAACTATAGAGGAGACGCAAAGACATCACACCTAAAAGGAGTCACTCTGCTGCAAATAGATTAAGCCCACTGAAGTAACTCGATAGAAGCCCCTCAAAGTTGGAGAGGAGCAATCACATGAAAACGTAGTGAAGAGACCCCAGTGCCAAAAGTAGAGAAGACTCCCCACCCTACGGAGACAAACCACCACAACTTGAGAGGAGGCATCACCGCCAATCAAGAGGAGGTATCACAGCAACTCGAGGGGGAGCTCTGGAGTCCCCTGCCTCAACTCAAGAGGAGCCTTCCATGGCAACACAAGAGGAGCTCCGAGTTGCATGCTGTATTTGAGGTGAATAATGACTACCCACCGCAACTCCAGAGGAGCCTCAAGTTCCCAGGTGCTACTCGAGTGGAGCCCCAAATCCCCTGTTGCAACTCAAGAGTAACCCCCAGTTCCCCGCTTCAACTAGAGAGGAGGTCTGACTCCTCTGCTGCAACTTGAGAGGAAATCTGATTTCCCCATCTCAACTCAAGGTGAACAAGCTCCATGGTGCAACTCAAGAGGATTCCCAAGACCCCTATTGCAACTCAAGAGGAACCATGAGTATCTGACTCAAATCAAGAGAAGCCCTATGCTGTTACAAGAAAGGAGCCCCTGGCGACAAAGTCAGATGATACCCACTCCAAAACTGGAGAGGATTCCCCTGCCAAAACTAGAGAGGAGCCCTCTGGCACATTTCACCTAGAGAGAAGCCCCTCTACCACAAATAGAGACAAGGCCCCTGAAGTAACTCAAGAGGATATCCTCACAACTACACTGGAACAACCCCGTGAAAACTAGTGAGGACTCCCAAATTGCACAAGTAGAGAGAACACCTTCTGCACAGAGAACTCCCAGAGGAGGGCACCACTGCAATTAGAGAGGAGCCACAAGTCCCCTCCTAAATCTGAGAGGAGGCCTATGCCACAACTCAAGAGAAGCTCATGGCCACAAGGAAAGAAGAGCCCACATGAGTAAACTGGAGAATGTCTCCCCACGAAAACTAGAGAGGAGACCCCAGACATTGCACATAGAGTAGGTCTCTCCACCACAGATAGAGATGAGTAATCTGCTCCAAGTCGAGTAGATCCCCCTACCACCACCAGAGGGAAGCAACCTCACAACAACTAGAGAGTAGACACAACGCCACAAGTAGTGAACAGCCCCCTGAACATTTCCACTTGAGAGGAGCATTCCCGCAAGTAGCAATTAGAGAGAAGCCTCCTGCCACAACTAGAGAGGAGTACCCCACACCACAACTAAAGACGAGGGGCCATGCCAAAATTAGACAGTAGGCTCACACATGTTGCACCTGCAGAGTGCCTGTGCACATTGCTACTGGAGAGGAAACCCCTACCAAAATTCAAGAAGAGCACTCCATGCAACTCTAGAGATGCCCCCCACACACCACAACTAGAGAAGAGCCCTGGTAACACAACTCAAGAGGAGCCTGAACACCAAAACTAGTGAGAACATGTGACACAACTAAGTTTTGACCCCACACACCAAATAGAGAGGAACCCCATGCCACAGATATTGTAGCCACCCACACATAGCAATGAAACAGAAGACACCCTGCACATTACTACTAGAGAGGAGTCAAACTACTTCAACTCCAGTGGAGGCCCCCCATTAACTCGAGAGGAACATCAAGTCCCCCGAGGCAACTTGAGAGGATTTCCCCACCACCACTTGAGAGGAACATGCTGGACATGGCACATTGAGTGAAGCTCCTCTGCTGCCAATATAGATGAACCTCACACAAGCTTAGAGATAAGCTTGTGCACCACAATTAGAGAGGATATAACCCACCACAGTTACAATTAGAAAAAAGATCCAGCCCAAAACTTCTGAGTATGCACCCAAATATTGCAACAAGACAGGAGCCAACCTGCACATCCCTGTTAGAGGTGAATCGCCCAAGACAACTCGAGAAGAGGCCCCACTGCAATTCGTGAAGAACCCTGAGTACCCCACCAACTCAAGAGAAATCTCAAATTCATTGCTAAAGCTCGAGTGGTACCCTGAGTCCCACGCTGCAACCGAGAGGAATACTGAGTTCCCACCGGAACTCGAGAGGAACTCTGAGTTCCATGATGAAACTTGAGAGGACTACCGAGTTTCCCGCCAAATTTGGAGAGGAACCTGAGTTCCCAGTGGCAACTTGAGTGGAGCTCTGAGTCCCCTATTGAAACTCGAGAGGAATCCCAAGTTCCCCATCACAACTTGAGACATGTCCCAAGTCCTCTGATGCAACTTGAGAGGATTCCCAATACCCCCACCACAACTCAAGAGGAACTGTGAGAACACACCTCAGTTCAAGTGGAGTCCTATTCCGTATCACGAGTGGAGTGCCCGGCAACAAACACAGGGGTACTCCCTGAGCAGAGCTGGAGAGGATCCCTTCACCACAGCTAGAGGGGAGCACCCAGGATATCACACCTAAAAAGGAGTCACTGTCACAAATAGAGATTAGCCCACTGAAGTAACTCGAGTGGAGCCCCTCAAATTAGACAGAAGCAACAATCCCGTGAAAAACTAGTGAAGAGATCCCAGTGCCAAAAGTATGGAGGACACCCCGTGGAGACAACCCACTACAACTCGAGAGGAGGCATCACCACAACTCAAGAGGAGCTCTGAGTCCCCTGCCTCAACACAGGAGAAGCCTTCCCGGGCAACTTGAGAGGCACTCTGAGTTGTGTGCTGGACTTGAAAGGAATACCAAGTACATGCTGCAACAAGACTCGCTCTGAGTCCACTGCTGCAACTCAAGAGGAGCTCTCACAGCAAATTGAGATATGACCTCAGCACAACTAGAGAGGAGCACCAAGTCACAAAAAGAGAGGAGCCCAGGTACACACCATACAAGAGAAGAGCAGCCATGGCACAATTAGAGAAGCACAGCTCACCAGAACTTGAGAGAAATCCACACACCATATCTGGAGAAGAGCCCCACCACACTCTGCAACTATTGAGGAAAACCCAGGCACAATGCAACTGGAGAGGAGAAACCATAAGCAGAGATGTATCCAACTACCGCAACTAGGATGTGGACCCCCACTGGAACTAGAGAAAGGCCTTCTGGGTAAAAGTATATTGGAAACACCATCAAAACTACAGAGTGGGACCTTATCCAAAGTAACTAGAGTAACGACTGCCACAAGTCAAAGGAGCCACCACACCACAATGAGAGAGAAACCCCCAGTACAATGCAAATAGAGTCCCTGGCCACAACTAGTGTGCTGCCCACGAATGACCATGAGAGAGGAGCCTGCACACTGCATTAGGAGAAGATTTCCCTGCATGCCACAATGATTGAGGAACATCACTGTGCAAAGCAACTAGAGATGAACCACCGAGTCCTTTGCTGCAACAGAAGAGGAGACACTGGCCACAGTGACAGAGGAGCCCTGAACCAAAACTGGAGAGGTTCCCCCTGCCACAAGTAGAGAGGAGTCTATACGTGATGAAGACATCATGTATAGAGAGAAGCCCCTTGGCTGAAAATAGAGATGAGCCCCTGAAGTAACTCAAGAGGAGACCATCACAAGTAGAGACGAGCAACCATGCTAAAATATGTGAGGAACACTTAGTGCCAAAGGAAGAGAGGAAGGAAGAGGAAGACCGAGGAAAACACTCGTGAAGAGTTCCCCATCACAACTTAAGAAAAGGGACCACTGCAACTCGAGAGGAGCCCCAAGTCCACTGACACGAATGAAGAGTAGGATTCCACCGCTATTTGAGAGAAGCCACATGCCACAATGCGAGAGGATACTCCCAGACATCATACCTAGAGGAGAATCGTTCTGTGGCAAATATAGATGAGTTTCCCCCACCACCACAACCAGAAAGAAGGCCATTGCACATTGTAGTGAGAGAGGACTCCACTCAGATATTGCACCTAAAGATCTCCTCACGGTAACTAGAAAGGAGCCTGCACACCACAATTAGAGAGTAGCCCACCAGCACACCACAACTAGAAAGGAGCAGCCTCACCACAGCTAGAGAAAATTCCCCACCACAACTAGAGAGGAGCCACCACTGATATTTGAGAGGAGCTTACCAGCACACCCCAACTAGAAGAAACCCCTATGCCACAGGGAGAGAGGAGTCTCCAACCACAACTAGAGAGAAGACCCCCAACAAAACTCAAGAGGAGCCCCCTGATTCATCTTGACAGGATCCTCTGCCTCCTTTAAGAGAATCCCCAAGCCCCCAGAGCAAATTGATATGTGCCTCCTGAGACAAATAGTGATGAGATAACCACCACAAGTACAGAGATGCCCCCACCACAATTCGAGAGCCCTGTGAACACTGCAACTTGCATGGAGTCACCTGCCACAATAAGAAATCATCTCTATTTGTGGCAGAGGATCTCCTCTCTAGGTTCAATGTACCAGAGAGCTCCACTCAAGTTTTGGCAGGGGAATCATCTTCAAATTTGGCCAGTGCCTCCTGTCTTTATCTCCTGGGGCTCCTACCTTGTGACAGCCTAGGGCTCCTATCGAATTGTGGTGGGGGACTCAGGATTCCTCTCGAGTTGCAACAGGTGACGTAGGGGTTCTTTTAGAGTTGTGAAGGAAACTCTCCTCAAGCTGCATGTAGCAGGTGTTCTCTAATATTGATTATCAGGCTAGCTCCTGTCTACTTGTGATATGCGGTAGGCTACTATAGGGGACTGGAATGCAAGAGTAGGAAGTCAAAAAACACCTGGAGTAACAGGCAAATTTGGCCTTGGAATATGGAATGAAGCAGGGCAAAGACTAATAGAGTTTTGCCAATAAAATTCACTGATCATAGCAAACACCCTCTTCCAACAACACAAGAGAAGACTCTACACATGGATATCACCAGATGGTCAACACTGAAATCAGATTGATTATATTTTTCTGCAGCCAAAGATGGAGAAGTTCTATACAGTCAACAGAAACAAGACCAGAAGCTGACTGTGGCTCAGATCATGAACACCTTATTGGCTAATTCAGACTTAAATTGAAGAAATTAGGGAAAACCATTAGACCATTCAGTTATGACCCAAATCAAATATCTTATGATTATACAGTGGAACTGATAAATAGATTTAAGGGACTAGATCTGACAGATAGAGTGCCTAATGAACTATGGACTGAGGTTCATGACATTGTACAGGAGACAGGGATCAAGACCATCCCTATGGAAAAGAAATGCAAAAAAGCAAAATGGCTGTCTGGGGAGGCCTTACAAATAGCTGTGAAAAGAAGAGAAGTGAAAAGCAATGGAGAAAAGGAAAGACATAAGCATCTGAATGCAGAGTTCCAAAGAATAGCAAGAAGAGATAAGAAAGCCTTCCTCTTTAATGAATGCAAAGAAATAGAGGAAAACAACGGAATGGAAAAGATTCAAGAACTCATCAAGAAAATTAGAGATACCAAGGGAACATTTCATGCAAAGATGGGCTCAATAAAGGGCAGAAATGGTATGGACCTAACAGAAGCAGAAGATATTAAGAAGAGGTGGCAAGAATACACAGAAAAACTGTACAAAAAACATCTTCATGACCCAGATAATCACGATGGTGTGATCACTCACCTAGAGTCAGACATCCTGGAATGTGAAGTCAAGTGGGCCTTAGAAAGCATCACTAAGAACAAAGCTAGTGGAGGTGATGGAATTCCAGTTGAGCTCTTTCAAATCCTGAAAGATGATGCTGTGAAAGTGCTGCACTCAGTATGCCAGCAAATTTGGAAAACTCAGCAGTGGCCACAGGACTGGAGAAGGTCAGTTTTCATTCCAATCCCAAAGAAAGGCAATGCCAGAGAATGCTCAAACTATAGCACAATCACACTCATCTCACATGCTAGTAAAGTAATGCTCAAAATTCTCCAAGCCAGGCTTCATCAATATGTGAACCATGAACTTCCAGACATTCAAGCTGGTTTTAGAAAAGGCAGAGGAACCAGAGACCAAATTGCCAACATCCGCTGGATCATGGAAAAAGCAAGAGAGTTCCAGAAAAAAAAACATCTATTTCTGCTTTATTGACTGTGCCAAAGGCTTTGACAGTGTGGATCACAATAAACTGTGGAAAATTCTTCAAGAGATGGGAATACCAGACCACCTGACATGCCTCTTGAGAAATTTGTATGCAGGTCAGGAAGCAACAGTTAGAACTGGACATGGAACAACAGGCTGGTTCCAAATAGGAAAAGGAGTACGTCAAGGCTGTATATTGTCACCCTGTTTATTTAACTTCTATGCAGAGTACATCATGAGAAACGCTGGGCTGGGAGAAGCACAGGCTGGAATCAAGATTGCTGGGAGAAATATCAGTAACCTCAGATATGCAGATGACACCACCCTTATGGCAGAAAGGGAAGAGGAATTAAAAAGCCTCTTGATGAAGGTGAAAGAGTAGAGTGAAAAAGTTGGCTTAAAACTCAACATTCAGAAAATGAAGATCATGGCATCTGGTCCCATCACTTCATGGGAAATAGATAGGGAAACAGTGGAAACAGTGTCAGACTTTATTTTTTTGGGGCTCCAAAATCACTCCAGATGGTGACTTCAGCCATGAAATTAAAAGACGCTTATTCCTTGGAAGAAAAGTTATGACCAAACTAGACAGCATATTGAAAAGCAGAGACATTACTTTGCCAACAAAGGTCCATCTAGTCAAGGCTATGGTTTTTCCAGTGGTCATGTATGGATGTGAGAGTTGGACTCTGAAGAAAGCTGAGGGCTAAAGAATTGATGCTTTTGAACTGTGGTGTTGGAGAAGACTCTTGAGAGTCCCTTGGACTGCAAGGAGATCCAACCAGTCTATTCTGAAGGAGATCAGCCCTGGGATTTCTTTGGAAGGAATGATGCTAAAGCCGAAACTGCAGTACTTTGGCCACCTCATGGAAAGAGTTGACTCATTGGAAAAGACTGATGGTGGGAGGGATTGGGGGCAGGAGGAGAAGAGGACGACAGAGGATGAGATGGCTGGATGGCATCACTGACTCGATGGACGTGAGTCTGAGTGAGCTCCGGGAATTGGTGATGGACAGGGAGGCCTGGTGTGCTGTGATTCATGGGGTCGCAAAGAGTCTGACATGACTAAGTGACTGAACTAAACTGAACTGTGTAGTTATGTCATGTGGCTCCACTTTAGTTGCCATGGGAATCAATGACATATTTGTTTCAGCTTGTCAGTAGTTTTGGTTTGCAGAGTCCTCTCTAGTTGTGGTGGGGGAAGCTCCCCTTTAGTTGCATTATGCAGATTTCTGTCTAGTAGTGGTGGAGTGCTCCTTTCAAATTGAGGCAGGGGTAACTCCTCTCTGTTTGTGATGTGAAGGGGTACTTTTTCCAGTTGTGATGTGAAGCAGCATACTCCCTAGTTAAGTCAGGAGGCACCCTCTTTAGTTGTGGTTTCTTGAGCTCCTCTATATTCAAGACAGAGGACTTACATTTAATTGTGATGTGTGGGTGTGCTCCTCCTAGTGGCAATGTTCAGCGTGGCTAATGCCTCCTTACAGTGGGATTCTGCCCTCTAGTTATGGTGTGGGGCTCCTCCTCTTATACTGCAGCAAAGGACCTGGTGGTTCCTCTCTAGGTGCGTTGGAGAGTGGTGTTCCTCTGTCATTGCAAGTATGTGGGGCACTCTTCTCCACATGCGCTGTGTAGGATCGTCTCTCATTCTGGCTCATAGTCAACACACTAGTTGAGGCCAGGGCTCTCTCTACTTGCCCTGTACTTGGGTTTTTCTCTACTTGTGGTGTGGTGGCTCCTTTGAGTTATTGCAGCTGTTACTGTAGTTGTAGTGGATAAGGGGCTGCTCTCTTGTTGTGTTGGGGTTTCCAATCCAGTTCTATTCAGAAGGCTCCTCTCTAGTTTCTTTGTGCATCAATTCTCTATTTGTGGTGTGTTGTCAAGTCTCTGGTTGTGATGGGGGTCTCCTCTCTAGTTGCATTGGGCAAGTTTCCTCAATAGTTTCAATGTGTGTGTGTTCTTCTCCACACGATGTGAGTGGGAGCTCTCTCTATTTGTGGGGACCTTATCTCTAGTTGTGATGTGCAAGCTCCTCTCTAGTTTTGGAGGGGTGCTCCTTTCTAGTTTTGGCAGGCGGCTCTAAAATAATTTCAGGGTACACTTGGCTCTCAATTTGTGGCTGGGACACCTCTCTAGTTGTAGTGAGAGGCACCTCTCGATTTGCTGTAGGTGGCTCTTCTCGAGTTTTTGTGGGAGACTCATCTGAAATTGTGGTGGGGGCTTGTCTCTAGTTGTAGTTGGGAACTCCTCTCTACCTGTTGCTTGGGGGTTTCTTTATAGTTCTGGTGTGCTGGTGAGCTCTTCTTGAATATCAGTGGGGGCTCCTCTCTAGTTGTGGTGGGGGATTATCTCTACTTGTGATGTAGCTGCTGCTTTGTATTTCTGGTGTGCTGATGTGCTACTCTCTATTTATGGTGTTTGGGGTCCTTTCTAGTTATGATGAGGGGCTCTTCAGTTGCAATATCTGTGGTGAGTCTTCTCATTGCAATGTGCAGGGGCCTTCTTTTATCTTCATGGGTGGGGGCTCATTTATACTTGTCACAATGTGACTTCTCTTTAGGTATGATGTTTGGGACATCCTCTCTCATTTTGGCTGGTGGCTTCTCTTGAGTAGCTGTGGAGTCCTCCTCTTGTGTAGTAGCAGTGGACTCTGGGCTCCTCGATTTGCAATGGTCCCTTCTCTTAGGTTGTGATGGGGGCTCTGCAGGGTGGGGGGATCCTCTCTTCTTTTGGCAGTAGTTGTTCCTCAAAACTATAGCATGATTGCTCCTCCACCCCTGAGGGCCACCTCTCGAGTCTCTTCAGGGGGCTCATCTCTATTTGCAGCAGAGGGGCTCCTCTATGTGTGAAGTCGTGGTGGATTCCTCTCTACTTGTGGCTGAGGAAACCTCTCCAGTTTTGGTGGATAGTTCCTCTGTCATTATGGCCAGTGGCTCCTCTTCTGTTGCAGCAAAGGACTTGATGGTTCCTCTCTAGTTGTGTTGGGCAGTGGTTTGCCTCCATGATTGAGGGATGTGGGGAATCTTGTCCAAATTGGATGTGGGGGCTCCTCTCTCATTTTTTCCCCTGATCAACACATTAGTTGTGGCCAGGGGCTCTCTAGTTGTACTGTACTAGGTGTTTCTCTCTAGTTGTGTTGAGGTGGCTTCTTCAAATTGTTACAGTCTTTACTCTAATTGCTGTTGGCAAGGGGCTACTCTCTAGTTGTGGTGGGGTCTCCAGTCTAGTTTTATCCACCCTTGTTACAGTGGGGATACCTCTCTATTTGTGGTGGGTGGTTAAGTCTCTAGTTGTGGTGGAGTTCTCCTCTCTAGTTGCATTGGGCAGGGGTTTCCATCAATAGTTGCAATGGTTCTCTTCTCCAGATATGGTGTGTGAGCACCTGTCTAATATGACAAGCTGTAAATCTATAATTTTACCATGAATGATATTCTTTTTTAGTGATGTGTGCCTGTGCATCTCTTTTGTGGTGGTGTGGTGCTGCTCTCTAGTTGTGTTGAGGTCTTATCTCAATTTGCCATGGGAGTTTCTCTTAAGTTGAGGCAGTGGACTCAGACCTCCTGTCTAGCTCTTCTGGCACCACCTGCTGAGTTGCAGCAAGGGGCTCTGGATCCTTTGTTGTAGTGAGGACTCGGGTTTTCTCTCAATTTGCAGCAGTGGACTTGGTACTCATCTCAAGTTGCAGTGGGTACTCGGTGTTCCTCTCATGTACAGAATGGAACTTGGAGTTCCTCTTGAGTTGCTGTGGAAGACTACACTTGAATTGAGGTAGGGTACTCAGAGCTCCTGTCTAGTTTCGGTCATGCCTACTCTCTATTTGTAGTGGGTTGTTTCTGTGGGTGGTGAGTCCTCGCTAGTTTTGTCACTGGGTTCTCCTCACTAGTGTCTCCTGGGATTGCTCCTCTTTAATTGTGAGAGGCTTCTCTCAGGTTATTTCAGTGGACTTATAACTATTTGCGGCACAGTGACTTCTTTATAGGTGTGATGTCCTTAGGGCTTTGCTCTAGTTGTGGTGAAGGGTTCCTCTCCAGCTCTGGCTGGGGAGTGCCACTTTCTTGTTGCCATTGGCTCCCCTTGTGATGTGGAATAGGGCTCCTCTTGAATTGGGGCAGATTCTCACGGTTCCACTTGAGTTTCTGTGAGGCCTTGGGAATCCTCTAGATTAGCATTATGGGGCTTGGGACTCGTCTCCAGTTGAGATGCGAAATTCGAGTTGCAGCAGGGGAATCGGGCCTCCTCTGGAGTTGTATCTGGGAACTTGGAGTTCCTCTCATATTACCACAGGGTATTTGGGAATCCTCTCGAATTGAAATGGAGAACTTGAGGTTCCTCTTGAGTTGCAGTGGGGAACTAGGGGTTCTTCTTGAATTGCAGCAGGGGAGTCGACCTCCTTTTGAGTTGCAGTGGGAAACTCGGGTTTCCTCTTGAGTTCAAACAGGGTACTTGAGGCTCCATTCGAGTTGCAGCTGGGAACGTAGGTGTCCTCTCGAGTTGTGGCAGGGGTCTCAGAGCTCCTCTAGGTTTTGGCAGGATCTCACTTTCCTCTTGAGTTGCAGGGCAGGACTCAGGTTTCCTCTCGAGCCATGGTCAGGAACTCTGGGTTCCTCTTGAGTTCGGGGGGTGGTTCAGGGTTCATCCCGAGTTGCCATGGGGCCGCCTGTCAAGTTGTCTTGGGGCATCTCGTTTCTTGCAGGTATGTGCAGGTTGGGTCTTGTCTTGTTGGAATATCAGGTTGCTACTCACTAGTTTGGCATGGGTCTTTAGATATGACCTGGGTCAAAACTGTAGTTATGGTGGGTTCAATTCTCTCTAGTTGTGGTGTGGTTCATGTCTGTTAGCATCAGAGGGGCTCTTCTCTATCCATAATGTCAAGCAGGCTCCTCTCAAGTTGGGGTGGAGGGCTCCTCTCTATTTACGGGGTTGTGTCCTCTCTGGTTGGGGTGGGTGGGTGCTCTGTGGAGGTTCTCTCTACCTTTGGCGCTAGGAGTTCCTCAGAAATTTTGGTTGTGTTTACCCTCTCTAGTTGTGATGGGTGGTCAATGTCTTGTTGTGGTTAGTGAGCTCATCTCTAGTTGCATAAGACAGGACTTTTCCTCAATGGTCGTGGTGTATGGGGCTCTACTCCACATGAGAATTGCAGGCTCCTCTGGAGCTATGGCTGGAGGATTGCCTATTGTTGTGCTTCTGCTCTCCTGTCTAAGTTGATTTCCCAGTTCTCCTGTCTAGTCGTCGTGGGCTTCTCTAGTTTTGATTTGCCTCTATGGCAGGATGCAACTTTCTTGTTGTGGCAGGGGACTCCAAGCTACTTGTAGTGTCTACGGGGCTCTTGAGTTGCGGTAGGGACAACTATGTACTTGCAGTGGTGTGCTCCCCTGTGTTTTTCTCAGGAGGAACATATCAATTTGGTGTGGGGGCTTGGGGCTCCTTTAAAGGAAATAGCAGAACCTATTGAGATGAAGCAGGGGTCTCCTCTAGAGTTTTGGTGGGGGTTTCCTCTCTAGTTGTGGTTAGGGACTCCTTTCTACCTTTGGCATGGGGGTTTCTTTATATTTGCCTTGTGCTGGTGAGATCCTTATGAGTATCAGTGGGGCCTCCTCTCTAGTTGTGCTGGGGGAATATCTCTAGCTGTGTGTGGCTGGTGGTGTTCTGGTGGCCTAATCTCTAGCTGTGCTATGCAGGCTCCTCTGTAATTATGGTGAAGGGACCTTTACTTGCTGTATCTGAAGGAAGTCCTCTATCCTTGCAATGTGCACGGGCTTCTTGTCGCAGTGGCAGGCTGGGGGGCCGAGGTGGGGGGACAGTTCTTCTATATTTGCTTCAGAGTGACTCTTCTCTGGGTATGATGTCTGGAGCATCCTCTCTTATAGTGGCCACTGACTTCTCTCTAGAAGCCTCAGAGTCCTCCTCTTGAGTTGTGGCAGTGAATTCAGGGCTCCTCTCAATTTGAAATGATGGCTTATTTTAGGTTGTGATGGGGGCCTCTGCAGGGGTGTCCACTCTTCTTTTGGTAGTAGGTGTTCGTCACAAATTTTAGCATGGGTTCTCCTCTCTACTTGTGAGGGCCTCCTCTTGAGTTGCTTCAGAGGGTTCTTTTCTATTTATAGCAGAGGGGTTCCTCTCTGTTTGATGTCTTGGTGGACTCCTGTCTACTGGTGGGAGGGGAAACTTCTCCAGTTTTGTTGGGGTCTCCTCTGTCACTGTGACCAGTGGCTCCTCCTATATTGCAGCAAAGGACCTAGTATTCCTCTCTAGGTGCATTGGACAGTGGTGTTCCTCAGTCATTGTGGTATGTGGGGGACTCTTCTCCACATGCGGTGTGTAGGATCGTCTCTCACTGTGGCTCATAGTCAACACACTAGTTGAGGCCATGGCTCTCTCTACTTGCCCTGTACTTGGGTTTTTCTCTGCTTGTAGTGTGGTGGCTCTTTTGAGTTATTGCCGTTGTTACTGTAGTTGTAGTAGGTAAGGGGCTGCTCTCTAGTTGTGTTGGGGTTTCCAACCTAGTTCTATCCAGAAGACTCCTCTCTAGTTTCTTTGTGGGTCAGTTCTCTAGTTGTGGTGTGTTTTCAAGTCTCTGGTTGTGGTGTGGGAGGTCTCCTCTCTAGTTGCATTGGGCAAGGGCTTTCCTCAATAGTTTCAATGTGTGGGTGTTCTCCAGATGTAGTGCGTGGGCTCCTCTCTAGGTGTGGTGAGCTGAACTTCTCTAATTGTGCCATGGGTGATCCTCTCTTGTAGTGATGTGTGTCTGGGCTCCTTTCTTGTGTTGGCGTGGTGCTTCTCTCTAATTCTGTTGAGATCTTATCTCGATTTGCCATGATAGCTACTCTTGAGATGAGGCAGGGGACTCAGAGCTCCTATCAAGTCCTGGTTTTTCCTCCTTTTGAGTTGCAGCAGGGATTTTGGTTTCCTCTCAAGTCGCAGAGGGGACTCGGGGCTCCTCTTGAGTTGCACTGGATACACAGTGTTCCTCTTGTGTACAGTGCACAACTCGCGTTTCCTCTCGTGTTGCCATTGAAGGTTTCTCTTGAGTTGAAACGGGGAACTCAGAGGTCCTATCGAGTTGTGGTGATGCCTCCTTTCGAGGTGTGGTGGGTTGTCTCGGTGGGGTGGGTCGTCCTTTGTACTTTTGGCATGGTAGTTTCCTCACTTGATTTTTGCAGAATTACTCCACTCTAATCTTGAGGGGCTCCTCTCAAGTTACTTCTGTGGAATCATCTCTATTTGTGGCAGAGTGACTCCTTTTTAGGTGCTATATCCTGGGGGCTCCTCTCTAGCTGTGGTCAGGGGATCCTCTCCAGCTCTTGTGTGGGAGGGCCTCTTTCGTTGTTGCCATGGACTCTTCTCATGGTGCAGAATTGGGTTCCTCTTCAACTGAGGTGGATTCTCACGGTTCCTCTTTAGTTGTGGTGGTGGCCTTGGAATCTTTCTGAGTTGCATCCTGGGACTTGAGGTTTGTCTCAAGTTGCAATGGGGAACAGAGTTCCTCTCGAGTTGTAGAAGGGGATTCAGGCCTCCTCTTGGCTTGAGGCAGGGAACTCGGGGCTCCTCTTGAGCCGTGGCATGGAATTCAGGGTTCCTCTTGAGTTGGGGGGTTTTCAGGTTTCCTCTCAATTTGCAGTGGGCCCTCCTCTCATGTTATCTTGGGGGACTCATCTCTAGCAGGGATGTGCAGGGTCGCTCCTGTGTTGTTGCAATGTGTGGGTGTCTACTCGCTAGTTTTGGCATGATCTTTACTCTAGTTGTGGTCGTGATCAACTCTGTATTTGTGGTCGATTCGATTCTATCTAGTTGTGTTGAGCAAAGTCCTCTATAGTTGTGCTGTGAGGTTCGTGTCTATTAGCAGTGCAAGGACTCCTCAATATATATATGATATCCAGTTTGCTCACCTTGAATTGTTGTGGAGGGCTCCTCTTGAGTTGCAGATCTTTGTCCACTCTAGTTGGGGTGTGGGTGGCTCCACGTGGGATGTTCTCTCTACCTTTGGAGCTATGACTTCCTCAGAAAGTTTGGTGGGTTTAACCCTGTCTAATGGTGACGGGTGTTTAAATCCCTAGTTGTGAGAAAGTTCCTCTGTAATTACATTGGGCAGGATTTCCTAAACAGCTGTGTGTATGGGGCTCTTCTCCACATTAGGAATACAGCTTCCTTTGGAGTTGTTTTTAGAGGCTTGTGTATTGTTGTGCCAGCAGGCTATTCTCTAAGTTGATTTCTAGGGTCTCCCGTCCAGATGTACAGGGTTTCTCTCAAGTTGTGATGTGTGGGCTCCTCTATAGTTGTGGCAGGGTGCAACTTTCTTGTTTTGACAGGGGACTACAATCTCATTGGAGTGTGGTGTTAATGGTGCTCTCAAGTTTTGGTAGGGGCATATCTGTACTTGTAGTGTTGGGTTCCTCTATATTTGTCTCAAGAAGCACATATCAGTTTGTGGTGGGGGCTTGGGGCTCCTCTAAAAGGAGTCAGCATGTCATACTTTGATGAAGCAGGAGTCTCCTCTCTAGTTTCAGTGGTAGGCTCCTCTGTCACTGCAGCCAGTGGCTCCTCTCATGTTGCAGCAAAGGATTTGGTGGTTCCTCTCTAGTTTCATCGGGGAGTAGTGTTCCTCAATCATTGTGGTATGCGGGGGACTCCTCCAGATGCAGTGTTCAGGTTCCTCTCCTGTTGCAGTGTGTGGTCAAAACACAAGTTGTGGCCAGGGGCTTTCATTAATTGCACTGTACTAGGGGTTTCTCTTCAGTTGTGGTGTGGTGGCTCTTTCAAGTTGATGCAGTAGTTACTATAGTTGCTATGGGCAAGGGGTTTCTCTTAAGTTATCCTGAGGTTTTCAATCTAGTTTTATCCAGAAAGTTCCAGTCTAGATGCAGTGGGAGTCAACTCTGAAATTGTAGTGAGTGGTCAAATCTCTAGTTGTGGGGGTCTCCTCTCTAGAAGCATTGGGCAGGGGTTTTCTGCAATGTGTGGTGTGGCCCTTCTCCAGATGTGGGGTGTGGGCTCCTCTCTAGCCTCTCTAGTTGTGGTGAGCTGGACTTCTCTAATTGTTCTGTGGGTGCTCCTCTCTTGTAGTGATGTGTGCCTGGGCTCCTCTCCTATAGTGGTATAGTGCTCCTCTGTAGTTGTGCTGAGGTCTTATCTTGATTTGCCATGAGAGCTCCTCTTGAGTTGAGGCAGGGGACTCAGAGCTCCTCTTGAGTTATGGTGGTGCCTCCTCTCAAAGTACAGCATGGGTCTCAGTGTCCTTTTGAGTTGCAGCAGGGAACTCGGGTTCCCCATTGAGTTGTATCAGTGGACTCAGGGCTCCTCTTGAGTTGCTGTGGGCACTCAGTTTCCCTCTTGAGTACAGTACACAACTCGGAGTTCCTCTTGAGTTGCCGTGGAAAGCTCCTTTTGAGCTGAGACAGGGAATCAGAGCTCCTCTCGATTTTTGGTGGTGACTCCTCTGGAGTTGCAGCAGGGGGCTCAGGGTCCTTGTGAGTAGCAGCGGAGAAATCAGGTTCCTCTTGAGTTGCAGTAGGTCACTTGGGACTCCTTTAGAGTTGTGGTGAAGCCTCCTCTCGAGCTTCAATGGGGAAGATCCTCTCTAGTAGCCATGTGTAGGCTGGATCCTGTATAGTTGCAGTGTGCAGGAGGCTACTCTCTAGAGGTACCATGGAGCTCCACTCTAGTTGCAGCATGGGTCCACTCTTTATTTTTGTAGGTCAGCTCCTCTCTAGTTGTTGTTTACAGGCTCTTTTATAGTTGTGACAAAGGGGGGCTCCTCTTTATTTGTGGAAGTTGGTATCCTCTCTATTTGTGGTAGTGTGCTCTTCTCAATTGTGCTGGGGATAGCTCTTCTCTTGTTGTGATGTGAAGGGGCACTTTTTCTAGTTGTGGTGTACAGGAACCTACACTCTAGTTGTGACATGGTGGGCTCCTCTCTACTCGTGGCAGGGGGCTACTATCTAATTGTGATATATAGGTAAGCTTCTCTCTAATGGCGATGTTCACAGGAGCTTATCTCTAGTTGTGGCAGGAGTCTCCTTTCTAGCAGTGCTGATGGCCTCCTCTTTCATTAGGATTCGTGTGGGAGTTCCAGTCTATTTGTTACGTTCATGGGAGCTTTTCTCTAATTTTGATGTGTGGGGCAGGCTCCTGTCTACCTGTGGCAGGAGTGTTCACTCTAGTTGTGTCAGTGGTTTTCCATTCAAAATGTGATATACGGGAGGTGGGGCACCTCTCTAGTTGCAGCAGTGTGCCCCTCACTAGTTTCACCTGAAAGTCAACCATCTAGTTGTGGCCTGTAGTCAACTCTTTAGGTTTGGGGGTTGGACTTCTCTCTATATGTGATGTGCTGGGGTGCTCCTCCCTAGTTGTGCTGTGCCTGGGGACGTTCTCTCTACTTGTGACGTTTGTACTCATGTCTTGTTGCATTATGATGTGTAGCTCTTCTTTAGGAGCAGTTTGCTGGCTCGTCTCTATTTGTGGTTTGAGGGTCTACTCTCTAGTGGTGTGGAACCTCAACTGTAGATATAGTGTGCGAGATTGCTCCTCTCTAGCTGTGGAGTGCGGGTCCTTCTTTTTACATGTGGTGTTTGGGTGGGCTTCTCTCTTGTTTCAGTGTGTCGACTCCTCTCTAGTTGTGGTGGGGGACACCTCTGGAGTTGCATCAGGGGCCTTAGTGTTACTCTCAAGCTGAGGTGGCTCCTTCTCTCGAATTGTGGTGGCATGGCATCTCTCAAGTAGCAATTTTCAGGATGGCTTCTGTTTAGTTGTGATGAGTAGTTGGCTACACACCTGTGGCATGGGGCTCCTCTACTTGGTGCAGTGGGTCAACTCTTAGTTATATTGGGTGGGCTCCTCCCTAGTTGTGGTGTACAAGCTTCTCTCTAGTATTGGAGGATTGATCCTTTCTAGTTTTGGCAGTAGGCTCTAAGATTGTTGCAGGGTGCATGGGGTTCTAAACTTGTGACTGGAGCTTCTCTCTAGTGTTAGCAGGAGGTACCTCTAGAGTTGCTGCAGGGGGCACCTCTAGAATTTTGTGGGAGGATCATCTGTAATTACAATGGGAGGCTCTTCTTTACATGAGGCATGGACCTCCTCTGGAGGTGTGGTGGGAGGATTGTGTATGGTTGTGCCAGCAGGCTCCTCTCTAAATTAATTTCCAGGTTCTCTGTCTACTTGTGGGTGTCTTCTCTCTAGTTGTGATGTGTGGGCTCCTCTCTAGTGATAGCAGAGTGCAACTTTTTTTTTTTTCAGTTTTATTTATTTACTTATTTTCTTTAAATATTTTATTGGGTTTGCCATACATTGACATGAATCCATCATGGGTTTACATGTGTTCCCCATCATGAACCCCCC
>NW_011494849.1:963196-974881 GCF_000754665.1 Bison bison bison
CCCCTCCCACCTCCCTCCCCATCCCATCCCTCTGGGTCATCCCAGTGCACCAGCCCTGAGCACCCTGTATCATGCATCGAACCTGGACTGGTGATTAATTTCACACATAATAATTTACATGTTTCAATGACATTCTCCCATATCACCGTGCCCTTGACTCTACCACAGAGTCCAAAAGACTGTTCTATACATCTGTGTCTCTTTTGCTATCTCGCATATAGGGTCATCATTACCATGTTTCTAAATTCCATATATATGCGTTAGTATACTGTATTGGTGTTTTTCTTTCTGGCTTACTTCACTGTGTATAATAGGTTCCCGTTTCATCCACTTCATTAGAACTGATTCAAATGTATTCTTTTTAATTGCTGAGTAATATTCCATTATGTATATGTACCACATTTTCTTATCCATTCGTGTGCTGATGGACATCTAGGTTGCTTCCAAGTTCTGGTTATTATAAACAGTGCTGTGATGAACATTGGGGTACACATGTCTCTCAATTCTGGTTTCCTTGGTGTGCATGTCTAGCAGTGGGATTGCTGTGTCATATGGCGGTTCTATTTCCAGTTTTTTTAAGGAATCTCCACACTGTTCTCAATAGTGGCTGTACTAGTTTGCATTCCCACCAAAAGTGTAAGAGGGATCCATTTTCTGCACACCCTCTCCAGCATTTATTATTTGTAGAATTTTGGATAGCAGCCATTCTGACTGATGTGAAATGGTACCTCACTGTGGTTTTGATTTGCATTTCTCTGATAATAAGTGATGTTGAGCATCTTTTCATGTGTTTGTTAGCCATCTGTATGACTTCTTTGGAGAAATGTCTGTTTAGTTCTTTGGCTCACTGTTTGATTGGGTCATTTATTTTTCTGGAATTGAGCTGCAGTAGTTGCTTGTATATTTTTTAGATTAGTTGTTTGTCATTTGCTTCATTTGCTATTATTTTCTCCCATTCTGAAGGCTGTCTTTTCACCTTGCTTATAGTTTCCTTTGTTGTGCAGAAGCTTTTAAGTTTAATTAGGTCCCATTTGTTTATTTTTGCTTTTATTTCCAATATTCTGGGAGGTGGGTCATAGAGGATCCTGCTGTGATTCATGTCAGAGAGTGTTTTGCCTATGTTTTCCTCCAAGAGTTTTACAGTTTCTGGTTTTTCGTTTAGATCTTTAATTAATTTGGAGTTTATTTTTGTGTATGGTGTTAGAAAGTGTTCTAGTTTCCTTTTTTTACAAGTGGTTGACCAGTTTTCCCAGCACCACTTGTTAAAGAAATTGTTTTTTTCTCCATTGTATATTCTTGACTCCTTTGTTGAAGATAAGGTGTCCATAGGTGCACGGATTTATCTCTGGGCTTTCTATTTTGTTCTGTTGATCTATGTTTTTGTCTTTGTGCCAGTACCATACTCTCTTGAAGACTGTGGCTTTGTAGTAGAGCATGAAGTCAGGCTGGTTGATTCCTCCAGTTCCATTCTTCTTTCTCAAAATTGCTTTCGCTATTTGAGTTTTTTTTTTGTATTTCCATACAAATTGTGAAATTATTTGTTCTAGTTCTCTAAAGAATTCCGTTGGTAGCTTGATAGGGATTGCATTGAATCTATAGATTGCTTTGGGTAGTATACTCATTTTCACTATATTGATTCTTCTGATCCAAGAATGCAGTATATTTCTCCATCTATTAGTGACCTCTTTGATTTCCTTCCCAGTGTTTTTATTGTTTTCTATATATAGGTATTTTGTTTCTTTAGGTAGATATATTCCTAGGTATTCTATTCTTTTCATTGCAATGGTGAATGGAATTGTTTCCTTAATTTCTCTTTCTGTTTTCTCATTGTTAGTGTGCAGGAATGCAGGAAATTTCTGTGTGTTGATTTTATATCCTGCAACTTTGCTATATTCATTGATTATCTCTGGTAATTTTCTGGTTGAGTCTTTAGGGTTTTCTATGTAGAGGATCATGTCATCTGCCAACAGTGAGAGTTTTACTTCTTCTTTTCCAATTTGGATTCCTTTTATTTCTTTTTCTGCTCTGATTGCTGTGGCCAAAACTTCCAAAACTGTGTTTAATAGTAGTGGTGAGAGTGGGCACCCTTGTCTTGTTCCTGATTTAAGGGGAAATGCTTTCAATTTTTCACCATTGAGGATAATGTTTGCTATGGGTTTGTCATATATAGCTTTTATTATGTTGAGGTATGTTCCTTCTATTCCTGCTTTCAGGAGGGTTTTTATCATAAATGGATGTTGAATTTTGTCAAAGGCTTTCTCTGCATCTATTGAGATAATCATATGGTTTTTATTTTTCATTCCTTTAATGTGTTGTATTACATTGATTGATTTGTGGATATTGAAGAATCCTTGCATCCCTGGGATAAAGCCCACTTGGTCATGATGTATGCTCTTTTTAATATGTTATTGGATTCTGTTTGCTAGAATTTTGTTAAGGATTTTGGATCTATGTTCATCAGTGATATTGGCCTGTCATTTAATTTTTTGTGTGTGACATCTTTGTCAGCTTTTGGTATTAAGATGATGGTGGCCTCATAGAATGAGTTTGGAAGTTTACCTTCCTCTGCAACTTTCTGGAAGAGTTTGAGTAGGATAGGTGTTAGCTCGTCTCTAAATTTTTGGTAGAATTCAGCTATGAAGCCATCTGGTCCTGGGCTTTTGTTTGCTGGAAGATTTCTGATTACAGTTTCAATTCCCATGCTTTTGATGGGTCTATTAAGATTTTCTATTTCTTCCTGGTTCAGTTTTGAAAAGTTGTCATTTTCTAAGAATTTGTCCATTTCTTCCAAGTTGTCCATTTTATTGTCATATAGTTGCTGATAATAGTCTCTTATGATCCTTTGTATTTCTGTGTTGTCTGTTGTGATTTCTCCATTTCCATTTCTAATTTTGTTGATTTGATTTTTCTCCCATTGTTTCTTGATGAGTCTGGCTAATGGTTTGTCTAGTTTATTTATCTTTTCTAAGAACCCACTTTTAGCTTTGTTGATTTTGGCTATGTTCACCTTTGTTTCTTTTGCATTTATTTCTGCCCTGATTTTTAAGATTTCTTTCCTTTTACTAACCCTGAGGTTCTTCATTTCTTCCTTTTCTAGTTGCTTAAGGAGTAGAGTTAGGTTATTTGTTTGACTTTTTTCTTGTTTCTTGAGGTATGCCTGTATTGCTATGAACCTTCCCGTTAGCACTGCTTTTACTCTGTCCCATAGGTTTTGGAGAAGGCAATGGCACTCCACTCCAGTACTCTTGTTTGGAAAATCTCATGGATGGAGGAGCCTGGTGGGCTACAGTCCATGGGGTTGCTAAGAGTTGGACACAGCTGAGCAAATTCACTTTCAATTTTCACTTTCATGCACTGGAGAAGGAAATGGCAACCCACTCCAGTGTTCTTGCCTAGAGAATCCCAAGGACAGGGGAGCTTGGTGGGCTGCCATCTATGGGGTCACACAGAGTCGGACATGACTGAAGCAACTTAGCAGCAGCATAGGTTTTGGTTTGTTGTGTTTTCATTTTCATTTGTTTCTATGTATTTTAAAATTTCTTCTGTGATTTGTTGGTTATTCAGCAGAATGTTTTTCAGCCTCCATATGTTAGAATTTTTAATAGTTTTTCTCCTGTAATTGAGATCTGATCTTGCTGCATTGTGGTCAGAAAAGATGCTTGGAATGATTTCAATTCTTTTGAATTTACCAAGGCTAGATTTATGGCCCAGGATATGATCTATCCTGGAGAAGGTTCCGTGTGCACTTGATAAAAAGGTGAAATTCATTATTTTGGGGTGAAATGTCCTAAAGATATCAATTAGGTCTAACTGGTCCATTGTATCATTTTAAGTTTGTGTTTCCTTGTTAATTTTCTGTTTAGTTGATCTATCCATAGGTATGAGTGGGGTATCAAAGTCGCCCACTATTGTATTATTGTTAATTTCCCCTTTCATATTTGTTAGCATTTGTCTTACATATTGCAGTGTTCCTATGTTGGGTGCATATATATTTATAATTGTTATATCTTCTTCTTGAATTGATCCTTTGATTATTATTTAGTGTCCATCTTTGTCTCTTTTCACAGCCTTTGTTTTAAAGTCTATTTTACCTGATATGAGTATTGCTACTCCTGCTTTCTTTTGATCTCTATTTGCATGGAATATCTTTTTCCAGCCCTTCACTTTCAGTCTGTATGTGTCCCTTGTTTTGAGGTGGGTCTCTTGTAGACAACATATATAGAGGTCTTATTTTTGTATCCATCCAGCCAATCTTTGTTTTTTGGTTGAGGAATTCAACCCATTTACATTTAAGGTAATTATTGATAAGTGTGATCCCATTGCCATTTACTTAATTGTTTTGGGTTCGAGTTTATACACCCTTTCTGTGTTTCCTGTCTAGAGAAGATCCTTTAGTATTTGTTGGAGAGCTGATTTGGTGATGCTGAATTATCTCAGCTTTTGCTTCTCTGTAAAGTTTTTAATTTCTCTTTCATATTTGAATGAGATCCTTGCTGGGTACAGTAATCTGGGCTGTAGGTTATTTTCTTTCATCACTTTAAGTATGTCCTGCCATTCCCTTCTCTCCTGAAGAGTTTCTATTGAAAGATCAGCTGTTATCCTTATGGGAATCCCCTTGTGTGCTATTTGTTTTTTTTTTTTTTCCCTTGTTGCTTTTAATATTTGTTCTTTAAGTTTGACCTTTGTTAATTTGAATAATATGTGTCTTGGGGTGTTTCACCTTGGGTTTATCCTGTTTGGGGCTCTCTGTGTTTCTTGGGCTTGGGTGATTATTTCCTTCTCCATTTTAGGGAAGTTTTCAACTATTATCTCCTCAAGTATTTTCATGGTCTGTCTTTTGGTCTTCTTCTGGGACTCCTATGCTTTGAATATTGGGGTGTTGAACATTGTCCCAGAGGTCTCTAAGGTTGTCCTCATTTCTTTTAATTCTTTTTCCTGTTTCATTTATTTCTACCATTCTATCTTCTACCTCACTTATCCTAACTTCTGCCTCCATTATTCTACTGTTGGTTCCTTCCAGAGTATTTTTGATCTCGTTTATTGCATTATTCATTATATATTGACTCTTTTTTATTTCTTCTAGGCCCTTGTTAAACCTTTCTTGGATCTTCTCGATCCTTGTCTCCAGGCTATTTATCTGTAACTCTAGTCTTTTTCAAGATTTTGGATCATTTTCACTATTATTATTTGAAATTCTTTATCAGGTAGATTCCCTATCTCTTCCTCTTTTTTTTTTTTTTTTTGGTTTGATGGATATTTATGCTGTTCCTTTACCTGCTGGGTATTTTTATGCCTTTTCCTCTTGTTTAGATTGCTGTGTTTGGGGTCGCCTTTCTGCATTCTGGAAGTTTGTGGTTCCTCTTTATTGTGGAGGTTCCTCACTGTGGGTGGGGTTGGAGACGAGGCTTGTCAAGATTTCCCAGTTAGGGAAGCTTGTGTCGGTGTTTGGGAGGGTGGAGCTGGATTTCTTCTCTCTGTAGTGCAATGAAGTGTCCTGTAATGAGTTATGAGATGTCATTGGGTTTGGTGTGACTTTGGGCAGCCTGTATATTGAAGCTCAGGGCTATGTTCCTGTGTTGCTGGAGAATTTGCATGGTATGTCTTTCTCTGGAACTTCTTGGCTCTTGGGTGGTGCTTGGTTTCAGTGTAGGTATGCAGGCATTTGATGAGCTCCTGGAGAAGACAATGGCATTCCACTCCACTACTCTGGCCTGGAAAATCCCATGGATGGAGGAGCCTGGTAGGCTGCAGTTCATGGGGTCGCTAAGAGTCGGATACGACTGAGCAACTTCACTTTCACTTTTCACTTTCATGCATTGGAGAAAGAAATGGCAACCCACTCCAGTGTTCTTGCCTGGAGAATCCCAGGGACGGGGGAGCCTGATGGGCTGCCGTCTATGGTGTCCCACAGAGTCAGACATGACTGAAGTGACTTAGCAATGTTGATTAATATTCCCTGGATTCAGGAATTCTCTGGTGTTCTCAGGATTTGGTCATAAGCCTCCTGCCTCTTGTTTTCAGTCTTATTCTTAAAGTAGCCTCAAGCCTTCTCCATCCATACAGCACCAATGATAAAATATCTAGGTTAATGATGAAAAGTTTCTCCATAGTAAGGGACACCCAGAGAGGTACACAGAGTTACATGGAGAAGAGAAGAGGGAGGAGGGAGATAGATGTGACCAGGAGGAGAAGAGTGGGAATCAAAAGGGGAGAGAGCATGCTAGCCAGTAATCACTTCCTTATGTGCTCTCCACATTCTGGATCCCTCAGAGATATTTATGGAATTACACAAAGAAGAAAAGAGGGAGGAAAGAGATAGCGGTGGCCAGCAGGATAAAAGGGGGAATCAAAAGGAGAGAGACAGATCCAGTCAGTAATCAGTTCCCTAAGTGTTCTCCACAGCCCAGAACACACAAAGATATTCACAGAGTTGGGTAGAGAAGAAAAAGGGGAGGTAGGATTTAGAAGAGACCTGGTGGAGAAAAAGGAGGGTCAAAAGGGGGAGAGAGCAATCAGGACAGTGATCTCACTCCCACATAAAAATGGTTACTGAAGATAGGGTTCTTAAAGGTATAAAGTTGATAACAAATACCAAAAAGCAAAGATGAAACATCTAGAGTAGAGGTTAGATTCTCAAAAATACAATATCAAAACAAAACAAACAAACAAAAAGAAAGCAAAGTCACAAAAATTATATATATACATATATATATATGTATATATATATATATATAAAGTTTGCTTTAAAAATAGGCTATTTTTTGCAAGGTAATAGTAGGTTATAAAAGTGAAAATTAAAGGAGTAATAGGGGACTTAAAAATTAAAAAAAGTAATTAAAAATGATAATAGCAAAAATATATCTAGGGCTTTGTCTGGAGCTGTTGCAGACAGTGTGGAGTCAGTTCATTTTCAGATAGTTCCTTGGTCCAGCTTGTGCTTCTCAAGGTCTATAAGCTCCTTCCCATGTAGTCAGTGCTAACTACAGGGTTTTAATCTATTGCACCTGTCACTTCCAAAGAGGTTCCCTCTGTTTATTTTAGCTTCTTCTGTTTGCTGGTCTCTTCAGTGTCTAACTTCTGCCCTGACACAAGATTGGCGGTGGTGGTCACTTTTTTTAGGCTTGCTTGTTCAGTAGTGCTGTGAGGAGGTAGGAACACTACAAACAAATATCACTAGCATGTGCTCACAGTGATTCAGCCACACTGGATTAGCCCCTGCTCACAGCAGGTGTGCTTTCCCAGTCTACACTGCTCAGGATCTAGGTTGCTCTGCTGGGAACTCTCTGATTCTGGCCCTGGGTTGCATGCATTCCCCAGGTTTAAGACCCTCAGGTTCAGGTTCTTGGGTACTCCACAAAGGCATTGTTTCAGCCGCTTGGTTTTCTAGGTGTACAATGGGCATGCCTTCTCAGGTGTGCTGTGTGTCTCTTCTCGGGAGCTGATTCTGGCTGCGACCCTCCCAGTGGATGTCGACCAAGAAGTCTTGGTTAGCAAAGAAGCCTGCTTGAAGTTTGGTAGAGGATGCCTCTCTGGGGCCGCAGTTGCCCCCCTTCTGCCTCTGGCTGCACTCGCCTGTCCGTCTCCAGCGGGGGATGTGCCGATCCACAGCGAGCTAGCTCTGTTCGGGCCTGGCGATGTCTTCAATTCAGTTCAGTTCATTTGCTCAGTCATGTCCAACTCTTTGCGACCCCATGAATCACAGCACACCAGGCCTCCCTGCCCATCACCAACTCCCGGAGTTCACTCAGACTCACGTCCATCAACTCAGTGATGCCATCCAGCCATCTCATCCTCTGTCGTCCCCTTTTCCTCCTGTCTACAATCCCTCCCAGCATCAGTCTTTTCCAATGAGTCAACTCTTCCCATGAGGTGGCCAAAGTATTGGAGTTTCAGCTTTAGCATCAGTCCTTCCAAATAAATCCCAGGACTGATCTCCTTCAGAATGGACTGGTTGGATCTCCTTGCAGTCCAAGGGACTCTCAAGAGTCTTCTCCAACACCACAGTTCAAAAGCATCAATTCTTCAGCGCTCAGCCTTCTTCACAGTCCAACTCTCACATCCATACTTGACCACAGGAAAAACCATAGCCTTGACTAGATGAATCTTTGTTGGCAAAGTAATGTCTCTGCTTTTGAATATGCTATCTAGGTTGGTCATAACTTTTCTTCCAAGGACTAAGGGTCTTTTAATTTCATGGCTGCAGTCACCATCTGCAGTGATTTTGGAGCCCAAAAAGATAAAGTCTGACACTGTTTTCACTGTTTCCAGATCTATTTGCCATGAAGGGATGGGATCAGATGCCATGAGCTTCGTTTTCTGAATGTTGAGCTTTAAGCCAACTTTTTCACTCTCCTCTTTCACTTTCATAAAGAGGCTTTTTAGTTTCTCTTCCCTTTCTGCCATAAGCGTGGTGTCATCTGCATATCTGAGGTTAATGATATTTCTCCCAGCAATCTTGATTCCAGCTTGTGCTTCTTCCAGTCCAGCGTTTCTCATGATGTACTCTGCATAGAAGTTAAACAAGCAGGGTGACAATATACAGCCTGGACGCGCTAAAGCACAAGCGGCTGTGACGGGCGCACTAAAGCGCAGGCGGCTGCGACGGGCGCGCTAAAGCACGGCCGAGAAGAGCCACCCCACGTCCGAGGTCAGGGTCAGAAGCTGGGAGGACCCCATGCCCAAAGGGCGGCAGCAAAGAGGAGCTACCCCACATCCGAGGTCGGGGAGGAGGGGGTGGGCGGCCAAGAGGAGATACCCAGCGTCCGAGGTCAGGGACGGTGACGAGAGGAGTTACCCAGTGTCCGAGGTCAGGGGCGGCGGGCGGGAGGAGATACCCCACGCCCCAAGTCCAAGGCCAGGGGTGGTGGGTGGGAGGAGCTACCCCACGCCCCCACACCTGAGGCCAAGGGCAGCAGCCGGGAGGAGCAACCCCATGCCCGAGGCCAGGGGCGGTGGCCGGGAAGACCAACCCCACGTCCAAGGAGCCCTGGCTGCACGGGCGCAGGAGGGCCTAGAGGAACTATCCCATGTTGAAGGTCAGGAAGGGCAGTGGTGAGGAGATACCCCTCGTCCAAGGTAAGGAGCAATGGCTGCTCTTTGCTGGAGCAGCAGTGAAGAGATACCCCATGCCCAAGGTAAGAGAAACCCAAGTAAGATGTTAGGTATTGCAAGAGGGCATCAGAGCACAAACACACTGAAACCATACTCACAGAAAATTAGTCAATCTAATCACACTAGAACCAGAGCCTTGTCTAACTCAATGAAACTAAGCAATGCGCTTGGGACAATCCAAGATGGGTGGGCCATGGTGGAGAGATCTGACAGAATGTGGTCCACTGGAGAAGGGAATGACAAACCACTTCAGTATTCTTGCCTTGAGAACCCCATGAACAGTATGAAAAGCCAAAATGATAGGATGCTGAAAGAGAAACTCCCCAGGTCAGTAGGTGCCCAATATGCTACTGGAGATCAGTGGACAAATAACTCCAGAAAGAATGAAGGGATGGAGCCAAAGCAAAAACAATACCCAGCTGTGGATGTGACTGGTGATAGAATCAAGGTCCGATGCTGTAAAGAGCAATATTGCATAGGAACTTGGAATGTCAGGTCCATGAATCAAGGCAAATTGGAAGTGGTCAAAAAAGAGATGGCAAGAGTGAATGTCGACATTCTAGGAATCAGCAAACTGAAATGGACTGGAATGGGTGAATTTAACTCAGATGACCATTATATCTACTACTGCCAGCAGGAATCCCTCAGAAGAAATGGAGTGGCCATCCTGGTCAACAAAAGAGTCTGAAACAGTACTTGGACGCTATCTCAAAAATGACAGAATGATCTCTGTTCTTTTCCAAGGCAAACCATTCAATATCACAGTAATCCAAGTCTATGCCCCAACCAGTAACGCTGAAGAAGCTGAAGTCGAACGGTCCTATGAAAGACCTACAAGACCTTTTAGAATTAACAACCCAAAAAAAGATGTCCTTTTCATTATAGGGGACTGGAATGCAAAAGTAGGAAGTCAAGAAACACCTGGAGTAACAGGCAAATTTGGCCTTGGAATACGGAATGAAGCAGGGCAAAGACTAATAGAGTTTTGCCAAGAAAATGCACTGGTCATAACAAACACCCTCTTCCAACAACACAAGAGAAGACTCTATACATGGTCAACACCGAAATCAGATTGATTATATTCTTTGCAGTCAAAGATGGAGAAGCTCTATACAGTCAGCAAAAACAAGACCAGGAGCTGACTGTGGCTCAGACCATGAACTCCTTATTGCCAAATTCAGACTGAAATTGAAGAAAGTAGGGAAAACCACTAGACCATTCAGGTATGACCTAAATCAAATCCCTTATGATTATACAGTGGAAATGAGAAATAGATTTATGGGCCTAGATCTGATAGACAGAGTGCCTGATGAACTATGGAATGAGGTTCGTGACATTGTACAGGAGACAGGGATCAAGACCATCCCCATGGAAAAGAAATGCAAAAAAGCAAAATGGCTTTCTGGGGAGGCCCTACAAATAGCTGTGAAAAGAAGAGAAGTGAAAAGCAAAGGAGGAAAGGAAAGATATAAACACCTGAATGCAGAGTTCCAAAGAATAGCAAGAAGAGATAAGAAAGCCTTCTTCAGTGATCAATGCAAAGAATAGGAAAACAACAGAATGGGAAAGACTAGGGATCTCTTCAAGAAAATCAGAGATACCAAAGGAACATTTCATGCAAAGATGGGCTCCATAAAGGACAGAAGGACCTAACTGAAGCAGAAGATATTAAGAAGAGATGGCAAGAATACACAGAAGAACTGCACAAAAAAGATCTTCATGACCCAAATAATCACAATGGTGTGATCACTGACCTAGACCCAGACATCCTGGAATGTGAAGTCAAGTGGGCCTTAGAAAGCATCACTAAGAACAAAGCTAGTGGAGGTGAAAGAATTCCAGTTGAGCTATTCCAAATCCTGAAAGGTGATGGTGTGAAAGTGCTGCACTCAATATGCCAGCAAATTTGGAAAACTCAGCAGTGGCCACAGGACTGGAAAAGGTCAGTTTTCATTCCAATCCCAAAGAAAGGCAATGCCAAAGAATGCTCAAACTACTGCACAATTGCACTCATCTCATGCTAGTAAAGTAATGCTCAAAATTCTCCAAGCCAGGTTTCAGCAATACACGAACCATGAACTTCCTGATGTTCAAGCTGGTTTTAGAAAAGGAAGAGGAACCAGAGATCAAATTGCCAACATCCACTGGATCATGGAAAAAGCAAGAGAGTTCCAGAAAGGCATCTATTTCTGCTTTGTTGACTATGCCAAAGCCTTTGACTGTGGATCACAATAAACTGGAAAATTCTGAAAGAGATGGGAATACCAGACCACCTGATCTGCCTTAAGAAATTTGTATGCAGGTCAGGAAGCAACAGTTAGAACTGGACATGCAACAGACTGGTTCCAAATAGGAAAAGGAGTTCTTTAAGGCTGTATATTGTCACCCTGTTTATTTAACTTATATGCAGAGTACATCATGAGAAATGCTGGACTGGAAGAAACACAAGTTGGAATCAAGATTGACAGGAGAAATATCAATAACCTCAGATATGCAGATGACACCACTCTTATGGCAGAAAGTGAAGAGGAACTAAAAAGCCTCTTGATGAAAGTGAAAGTGGAGAGTGAAAAA
>NW_011494849.1:975057-998808 GCF_000754665.1 Bison bison bison
AGACATTACTTTGCCAACAAAGGTTTGTCTAGTCAAGGCTATGGTTTTTCCTGTGGTCATGTATGGATGTGAGATTTGGACTGTGAAGAAGGCTGAGCACCAAAGAATTGATGCTTTTGAACTGTGGTGTTGGAGAAGACTCTTGAGAGTCCCTTGGACTGCAAGGAGATCCAACCAGTCCATTCTGAAGGAGATCAGCCCTGGGATTTCTTTGGAAGGAATGATGCTAAAGCTGAAACTCCAGTACTTTGGCCACCTCATGGAAAGAGTTGACTCATTGGAAAAGACTCTGATGCTGGGTGGGATTGGGGGCAAGAGGAGAAGGGGACGACAGAGGATGAGATGGCTGGATGGCATCACTGAGTCGGTGGACGTGAGTCTGAGTGAACTCCAGGAGTTGGTGATGGACAGGGATGCCTGGCGTGCTGCGATTCATGGGGTCGCAAAATGTTGGACACGACTGAGCGACTGATCTGATGTGATGTACTCCTTTTCCCATTTGGAACCAGTCTTTTGTTCCATGTCCGGTTCTAACTTTTGCTTCCTGACCTGCATACAGTGGTGTCTTAAGTTCAGGCTTTTCACGGGATTGCTATCCCACAGTCTGGGTTGCTATTTCAAGCCACTTCCCTCAGATTGCCCTCAGGTCATTCAGGCCCGGTCCTTCCCCAAAGCAATGCACCCCGCACCTCTCGGTCCAGCCCCCATTTGCAAGTGGGGGATGCGAGCGTCTGGGCTGCTGCTTTGCTGGGAGTTTCTGTTAGGCACGTAATCTGTGGGTTTTCATTATTTATTTATTTTTCTTCCAGGTTATTTTGCCCTCTGAGATTCCAAGGCTCACCACAGACCCGCTGGAGAGTGTTTCCTGGTGCCTGGAAACTTCTCTTTTTTTTTTTAAGACTCTCTTCCTGGGACAGATCTCTGTCCCTATTCCTTTTGTCTCTTTTTTTATCTTTTATATTTTGTCCTACCTCCTTTCAAAAACAATGGGCTTCCTTTCTGGGTGCCTGATGTCCTCTGCCAGCATTCAGAAGTTGTTTTGTGGAATTTGCTCAGCGTTCAAATGTTCTTTTGATGAATTTGTGGGGGAGAAAATGGTCTCCCCATCCTAATCTTTTGCCATCTTAGGACCACCTCGCTCCTCTAAAGGATTCCTAGTTAGTTGTGGTGTTCACTGAGCTCTCGAGTTGTTGTGGGGGCCTCTATTTTTGCTGTTGTGGGATCCTCTCTATTTGTCTCAGGAGATACATATCAATTTGCTGTGGGGCCTCGGGGCTCCTCTGAAAGAAAGCAGTGGATCCCATCAAAATGAAGCAGGGGGCTCCTCTCGAGTATCAGTGAGGGTTCCTCTCTAGTGGTGGGGGATTTTCTCCACCTGTGGTGTGGATGCTACTTTCTAGTTGTGGTGTGCTGGCAGGCTACTCTCTAGTTGTGGTGTGTGGGTTCTTTTCTAGCTATGGTGAGGGTCTCTTTAGTTGCAATATCTGCAGTGAGTCCTCTCTCATTGCAATGTACAGGGGCCTCCTTTGTTTTTTGGTGGGGGTCTCATCTATATTTGCTGCAGAGACTCCTTCTGGCTATGATGTCTGGCCATCCTTTCACATTGTGGCTGGTGGCTTCTCTCGAGTAGCAGTGAAGGCCTCCTCTTCAGTTGTGGCAGTTGACTTGGGGCTTCTCCATTTGCAATGTTCCCACCTCTTAGGTTGTGATGGAGGGATTTGCAGGGGGGCTCCTCTCTTCTTTGGGCACTAGGTGTTCCTCAAAATTGTAGTGCGATTGCTCCTGTCTACTTGTGAGGGCCTCCTGTTGAGTTACTTCAGGGGGCTCATCTCTATTTGCATCAGAGGGTCTCCTTCTCTATATGTGAAGTTGTGGTGGATTCCTCTCTATTTGTGGCTGAGGAAACCTCTCCAGTTTTTGTGGGTAGCTCCTCTGTCATTATGGCCAGTGGCTCCTCTTGTGTTGCAGCAAAGGTCTCGTTGGTTCTTCTATAGTTGTTTTGGGCAGTTTTGTTCCTCAGTCACTGTGGGATGTGGGGAACTCTTGTCCATGCTGTATGCAGGCTCCTCTCTCATTGTGTCACCTGGTCAACACACTAGTTGTGGCCAGGGGCTCTCTGTAGTTGCACTCTACTGGGGGTTCTCACTAGCTGTAGTGTGGATGATCCTTTGATTTGCTACAGTCATTACTCTAGTTGCTGTTGGCAAGGGGCTGATCTCTAGTTGTTGTGTAGTTTCCAATCTAGTTTTATCCAGAACGCTCCTCTCTTATTACAATGGGGGTAACTCTCTATTTCTAGTGTCTCATCAAGTCTCTAGTTAAAGTGGAGGCTTCCTCTCTAATTGCATTGGGGATGGGTTTTCTGAAATAGTTGCAATGCATTTTTTTCAGATGTGGTGTGTGGGCTCCTCTATAGTTGTGGTCAGCTGCACAGCTTTATTTGTGCTGTGGGTGCTCCTCTTTTGTAGTGATATGTGCCTGTGTTCCACTCTTGTGCTGACGTGGTGCTCCTCTCTAGTTGTGCTGAAGTCTTATCTCGATTTGCTGTTAGAGCTCCTATTGAATTTAGGCAGGGGTCTCAGAGCTCCTCTCAAGTTCTTTTCGTGCCACCCCTTGATTTGCAGCAGTGTACTTGGGGTACTCTTGAGTTGCAACAGGTACTCAGTATTCCTTTCGAGTACAACTCAGAGCATGGAGTTCCTCTGGAGTCGCTGTGGAAGGCTCCACTTGAGTGGAGGCAGGAGACTCAGAGCTCCTCACGAGTTTCAGTGATGCCTCCTCTAATGTTGTGGTGGGTTATCTCTTCGAGTGGGAGTTCTCTCTAATTTTGGCATTGGGTTCTCCTCACTAGTTTTTCATGGGGTTGCTTCTCTGTATTCTGGTTACTTCAGTGGGCTCATATCTATTTGGGGCACAGTGACTCCTTTTTAAGTATGATGTCTTGGAGCTCCTCTCTAGTTGTGGTGAGGGGATCCTCTCCAGCTGTGGTGGGGGAGTGCCACCGACTTGTTGTCGGGGGCTCCCCTCATGATGTGGGGTATGGCCCTTCTTGAATTAGGGAGGATTCTCACGGTTTATCTTGAGTTATGTTGGGGGGCTTGGGAATCCTCTAGAGAAACATTATGGGGCTTGGGACTGGTCTCCAGTTGTAACGTGGAACTCAGAGTTCCTCTTGAGTTAAAGCAGGGGAGTCGAGCCTCCTCTAGAGTTTCATTGGGAAACTCGGTATTTCTATCGTGTTGTAGCTCTGGACTCAGGGTTACACTCGAGCCTTAGTGGGGCTCCATGTTCCTCTCGGTTTGAGGTGGGTGTTCCTCTCGTGTTGCGTGGGGGCTTCCTGTAGAGTTGTATTGGGGAGTTTCATCTCTTGCAGGGATGTAAAGGGTGGGTCCTTTCTTGTAGCAATATTGGGTGGCTACTTATTAGTTTTGGTGTGGGTCTTTATTCTGGATATGGTCGGAGTGAACTCTGTAGTTGTGGTAGGGTTGATTCTCTCTAATTGTGGTGTGCAAGCTCCTCTCTTGTTGTGGTGTGAGGCTCATCTCTATTAGCAACAGAGGAGCTCCTCTCTATCAGTGATGTCCAGTGGGCTCCTCTTGAGTTGTGGTGTAAGGATTCTCTGAACTTATGGGGCTGTGTCCACTCTGGTTGGGGTGTGGGTGGCTGCACTGGGGAGGTTCTCTCTACCTTTGGTGCTAGGAGTTCCTCGAAATGTTGGTGGAGTTTACCCTCTTTAGTTGTGACGGGTGGTTAATCTCTAGTTGTGGTGAGTGAGCTCCTCTCTATTTGAATAGGGTGGTGCTTTTCCTCAGCAGTTGCAGTTGCAGTGTATGAGGCTCCTCTCCACATGAGGAATGCAGGCTCTTCTGGAGCTATGGCCAGAGGCTTGCCTATTGTGCCACCAGACTTGTCTCAGAGTCGATTTCCTGGGGTTCCTGTCTAGTTGTCAGGGGCTTCTCTCTAGTTTTGATGTGCAGGATATGCTCTAGTTCTGTCAGGGTGCAACTTTTTTATTGTGGCAGGTGACTCCAAGCTACTTGTGGTGTTCACGGGGCTCTCGAGTTGTGATAGGGACAGCTATATACTTGCGGTGGTGGTCTCCTTTCTGCTTCTCTCAGGGGGAGCATATCAATTTGGTGTGGGGGCTCGGGGCTCTTCTAAAGGAGGCAGCAGAACCTGTCAAGATGAAGCAGGGTGCTTCTGTCAAGTTTCAGTAGCTTGTTCCTCTCTAGTTGTGGTCGGGGCCTCCTCTCTACCTGTGGCATGGGTGTTTCTTTCAAGTTGTGGTGTGGTGGTGAGCTCCTCACGTGTATCATTGGTGGCTCCTCTCTAGTTGTGGTGGGGTATTATCTCTAGCTGCGGTGTGGCTGCTCTTTACTAATTGTGTGCTGGTGGGCTAATCTCTGGTTGTGATATGCAGGCTTCTTTCTAGTTATGGTGAGGGACACTTTCGTTGCAGTATCTGAGGGAGGTCCTGTCTCATTAAAATCTGCAAGGGCCTCCTTTCTTGTTGTGGTGGGGGGCTCCTCTATATTTGTCACAGAGTGACTCCTCTTTAGGTGTGATATCTTGGGGTCATCCTCTCTCATTGTGGCTGCCGGTTTCTCTCAAGTAGAGACAGAGTCCTCCTCTTTAGTTTTGGTCTTGGACTCGGGGCTCTTCTGGAGTTGCAATGGTCCCTCCTCTTAGGTTGTGATGGAAGCCTCTTCAGGGGCATCCACTCTTCTTTTGGTAGTAGGTGTTCTTCACAAAATTTAGTGTGGTTACTCCTCTCTACTTGTGAGGGCCTCCTCACGAGTTACTTCAGGGAGGTCTTCTCTAGTTGAGGCAGAGGGGTTCCTCTCTATGTTTTATGTCTTGGTGGACTCCTCTCTACTGGTTGTGGGGGAAATTTCTCCAGTTTTGTTGGCGTCTCCCCTATCATTGTGGCCAGATACTCCTCTTGTGTTGCAGCAAAGGTCTCAGTGGTTCTTCTCAATTTGTGTTGGTTAGTGGTATTCCTCAGTCATTGCATTATGCATGGGCCTCTTCTCCAGATGCAGTGTGCAGGCTCATCTCTCGCTGTGGCTCATGGTCAACACACTACTTGATTTAGGGGCTTTCTCTACTTGCACTGTTTTTGTGTTTCTCTCTAGCTGTGGTGTGGTAGCTCCTTCGAGTTGTTGCAATCATTACTGTAGTTGTAGTTGGCAAGGGGCTACTCTCTTGTTGTGGTGGGGTTTACAATTGAGTTTAATCCTGAAGGCTTCTCTCTAGTTTCACTGTGGGTCTGTGGGTCAGTTCTCTAGTTGTGGTTGGGGTCTCCTCTCTAGTTGCATTTTGCAGGGGTTTTCCTCAATAGTTTCAATGTGTGAGGGGCTATTCTCCAGATGTGGTGTGTGGGCTCCTTTCTAATTCTGACAAGCTGCACTTCTCTAATTGTTCCGTGGGTGCTCCTCTCTTGCAGTGATGTGTGCCTGGGCTCCTCTCTTGTGGCTGTGTGGTGCTCCTCTCTAATTTTGTTGAGATCTTATCTCAGTTTGCCGTGATAGCCCCTCTTTATTTTATTTTTTAGTTTATTTTAATTAGAGGCTAATTACTTTACAATATTGTGGTGGTCTTTGCCATACATTCACATGAATAAGCCATGGGTGTACATGTGTTCTCCATCCTGAATCTCTCTCCCACCTCCCTCCCCATCCCATCCCTCAGGGTCATCTCAGTGCACCAGCCCTGAGCACCCTGTCTCATGCATCTAACCTGGACTGCCAAGGGTGGGATGATTTGAGAGAATAGAATTGAAATATGTGTATTATCATATGTGAAATAGATCACCAGTCCAGGATAGCTCCTCTTCAGATGAGGCAGGAGACTCAGAGCTCCTCTTGAGTTCTGGTGTTGCCTCCTTTCTAGTTGCAGCAGGGGGCTCAGGGTCGTTTCAAGTTGCACCAGGGAATTAGGGGCTCCTCTCAAGTTACTTCAGTGGACTCGTTTCTATTTTCAGCAGAGTGACTCCTTTTTAGGTGCAGTATCTTGAGGACTCCTCTCTAGATGATGTGAGGGGAACCTCTCCGGCTGTGCCAGGGGAGTGCTTCTTTCTGTGTTGCCTGGGGCTCTTCTCATGATGCGGAATAGGTTGCCTCTTCAGTTGAGGCAGATTTTCACAGTTCCTATTTAGTTGCCTTGGCGGTCTTGGAAATCCTCTCGAATTGCATCAGGGGGCTTGGGGCTCGGCTCAAGTTGCAATGGAGAACTCAGTTTCCTTCTTGAGTTGCAGCTGGGGAGTCAGTCCTCCTCTCGGGTTCAGGTGGGGATCTCAGGGTTCCTCTCGAGTTGCAGAAGGGGACTCAGGGTCCTATCGAGGTCTGACAGTGCCTCCTCTAGAGTTGCAACAGGGGACTTAGGGTCCTTTCGAATTGTGTCAGGGAACTTGAGGTTCATCTCTAGTTGCAGCAGTAGGCTCTGGGCTCCTCTCAAATTGTGGTGGGAACTCAAGTGTTCCTCTCAATTACAGTGTGGAACTTGGAGTTCCTCTGGAGTTGCTATGGAATGCTCCTTTCAGGTTGAGTTAGGAGACTCAGAACCCTTCTTGAGTTGTGACAGGGAACTCAGAATACCTTTCAAGTTGCAGCGCAGGACCCAGGATTCCACTTGAGCCATAGTGAGGAATTCAGTGTGCCTCTCGAGTTGTCATGTGGCTTCCTCTAGAATCGTCTAGGGTCAACTCATCTCTAGCAAGGATGTGCAGGATGGCTCCTGTCTTGTGGCAATGTGTGGGTGGCTACTCACTAGTTCCAGCATGAGTCTTTTTTCTAGGTATGGTCTGGGTCAACTCTATATTTGGGGTGGGTTTGATTATCTCTGTAGTTGTAGTGTGCAAGATCCTCTATAGTTGTGATATAATGTCCGTCTCTATTAGCAGAGAGGCTCCTCTGTATTTGTGATGTCCAGAATGTTCCTCTTGAGTTGTGGTGGAAGACTCCTCTTGAGTTGTGGGGCTATGTCCTCTCTGGTTGGAGTATGGGTGGCTCCAGAAGGGAGGTTGTTTCTACTTTTGGTGCTAGGGGTTCCTCACTAATATTAGTGGGGTTGCTTCTCTCTAGTTTTGAGGGACTCCAGTTGACTTACTTCAGGGAGCTCATCTCTGTTTGTGGCAGAAGGGCTTCTAGTTGTGATGTGCATGGGAACTTTTCTCTATTATGATATGTGGGAAGGGCTCATATCTACCTGTGGCAGGGGTGTCCACTCTAGTTGTAGCACTGATACTCCACTCTAGTTTTGATGTACGAGGGTGTGGCACCTCTCCAGTTTTGGTGATGTGTTCATTAGTTACGCCTGAGGGTCACCTATCTAGTTGTGAAATGTATTCAACACTTGAGTTGTGACTTTGACTCGGAGCTGCTCCTGAGTTGCAGTGGTCCCTGTTTTTAGGTTGTGATGAGGGTATCTTCAATAGGGGTCCTCACTTCTTTTGGCACTAGGTGTTCCTCACAAATTTTAGCATGATTGTTCCTCTCTACTTGTGAGGACCTCATCAAGAGTTATTTCAAGTGGCTTATCTCTATTGAAGCAAAGAGGCTCCTCTATGTGTGATGTCTTGGTGGACTCCTCTCAACTTGTGGTGGGGGAAACCTCTCCAGTTTTGGTGGGGGCTCCTCTGTCATTGTGGCCAGTGGCTCCTCTCCTGTTGTGACAAAGGACTCGGTGGTTCCTCTCTAGTTGCATTGGGCAGTGGTGTTCCTCAATCATTGTGTTATGCAGGGGTCTCATCTCCAGATGTAGTGTGCAGGCCAAGTATGCGGCCTGGGTCTCTCTCTAGTTGCACTGTACTAGGGGTTTCTCTCTAGTTGTGTGGTGGCTCCTTCGAGTTGTTGCAGTCATTACTCTAGTTGCTGTTGGCAAGGGTCTACTTTCTAGTTGTGGGTTTTCCAATCTAGTTTTATCCAGCATGCTCCTCTCTAGTTTCACTGGAGGTCAACTATCTAGTTGTCATGGGTGGTCAAGGCTCTAGTTGTGGTGAGTATCTCCTCTTTAATTGTATTGTGCAAGGGTTTTCCTCAACAGTAGCCATGTGGGGTGGGGCACTTCTCCAGATGTGGTGTGTGGGCTCCTCTCTAGTTGTCTCGAGCTGCACTTCTATATTTGTGCCATGGGTGCTCCTCTTTTTTAGTGATGTGTGCTTGCACTTCTCTCTTGTGATGGCATGGTGCTCCTCTCTAGTTGTGCTGAGGTCTTATCTCATTTTTCCATGAGAGGTCCTCTTGAATTGTGGCAGGGGACTCAGAGTTCCTCTCGAGTTCTGATGGTGCCTCCTCTTGCATTGTAGTAGGGTGGTCTGGGTCCTTTCGAGTTGTGGCAGTGATCTCAGGGTTCCTCTAGAGTTTCAGCAGGGCCTCAGCATCCTTTTGAGTTCCAGCAGTGAACTCTAGGTTCCTCTTGTGTTGCAGCAGTGGACTCAGGGCTCCTCTCGAGTCGCACGCTTATTCGGTATTCCTCTTGAGTACAGTGCATGTCTTAGAGTTCCTCTCAAGGTGCTGTGGAAGGCTCCTCTTAAGTTGAGGCAGGAGACTCAGAGCTCCCCTTGAATTGTGATAATGCCACCTCTCATATTGTGATGGGTGTCTTCATGGGGTGGGCAATTCTCTCTACTTTTGGTACAGGGGTCTCCTCAGTAGTTTTTGGTGGGATTGCTACTCTAATTTTGAGGGGCTTCTCTCGAGTTACTTCAGTTTACTCAGCTCTATTGAGGCAGAGGGACTTCTTTTTAGGTGTGATGTCCTGGGGTCACCACTCTAGTTGTTGTGACTGGAATTTCTCCAGCTCTTGTGGGGGAGTGCCTCTGTCTTTGTTGTCAGGGGCTCCCCTCTTGATGTTGAATAGGGATCCTCTTGAATTGAGGCAGATTCTCACAGTTCCTTTTGATTTGCAGCGAGGTTAATCCTCACGAGTTGCATCAGGGGGATTGGGGCTCATCTTGAGTTGCAATGGTGAAACTGGGGTTCCTCTCGAGTGGCAGCAAGGGTGTCTGACCTTCTCTCAAGTTTCCCCTGGGAATGTGGGGTTCCTCCCGAGTTGCAATGGGAAGTTCTGGGTTCCTCTTGATTTACAGCATGGAACTCAGGGTTCCACTCGAGCTTTGTTGGGGATCTCAGGTTTCCTCTTGGTTTGGGTGGTTCTCAGGATTTTTCTCGAGTTGTGATGGGGCCTCCTCTGCAGTTGTCTTGGGTCGATTTGTCTCTAGCTAGGATGTGCAGGGTGACTCCTGTCTTCTTTCAATGTGAAAGTGGCTACTCACTAGTTTTGACATGAATCTTTGCTCTAGTTGTGGTCAGGGTCAACTCTAGTTTGGTGGGTTCGATTCTCTCTAGTTATGGTGTGCAAACTCCTCTCAAGTTCTGGTGTGAGGTTCAACTCCTCTCTATATGTGATATGCAGCAGGCTCCTCTCGAGTTATGGGGCTGTGTCCTTCCTGGTTGGGGTGTGGGTGGCTGTACAGGGGAGATCCTCTCTAATATTAACTTTATGGTTTCCCCAGTAATATTAGTGGAATTGCTTCTCTCTAATTGTGAGGGACTTCACTCAATGTACTTTAGGGGCCTTGTCTCTATTTGCGGCAGAGGGGCTCCTCTCTAGGCACAATGTGCCAGAGGGCTCCTCTCTAGTTCTGGCAGGGGAGTCCTCTCCAGTTTTGACGGGGAACTCCTGTGTCTTTGTCGCCAAGGGCTCCTTCCTTGTGACACCATTGGGCTCCTGTTGAGATGTGGTGGATGCCCGGGGTTCCACTCGAATTTCCACCGTTGACTTGGCGTTCCTTTACAGTTGTGGTTGAGCCTCCTCATGAGCTGCGTGGTGTAGCTCCTCTACAGGAGTGATCAGCAGGCTGGCTCCTGTCTAGTTATGATGGGCAGTAGGCTACTGTATTGTTAAGGCATGGGGATTCACTATAGATACAGTGGGGGTCTGATTTTTTTTCTGCTTATCTGTTATTGTGGTTTGCTGACTCCTCTCTAGTTGTGGCAGGGACAGTTCCTCTTCGGTTGTGCTATGGGGTTTCCTCTCTAGTTGGAGTAGAGTGCTCCTCTCAATCTGTGGTGGGGGTGGTTTCTCTCTGCTTGTCATGTGAAGACGTACATTTTCCAGTTGTGAAATGAAGGAGGACACTCTCTAGCTGTGGCAGGGGGCATCTTCTTTATTTGTGGCATGTTGGGCTCTTTCTCTACTCATTGCATGGGGTGTATATTTAATTGTGAGGTGTAGATGTGCTCGTCTCTAGTGGCAATGTTCAGTGAGGCTAAATTATAGTTGCAGTGGGGTTCTCCCCTCAAGATGCGGTGTTTGGCTCCACTCTTACCCCGAACCAAGTGGGAGCTCCTCTCTATTTTGGGGGACTTTTCTCTAGTTGTGGTGAACAGGCTCATCTCTAGTTGTAAATGGGTGCTCCTTTCTAGTTGTGGCAGGGGGCTCTAAGCTTGTTGCAAGGTGCATGATGCTCTTAATTTGTGGCTGGGGCTCCTCTCTAGTTGTAGTAGGAGGCACCTCTTGAGTTGTTGCACAGGGCATTTCTCAAGTTTCTTTGGGGAGCTCCTCTAGAGTTGCTGCACGTACTCGGGCCTCCTCCTGAGTTGCAGTTGTGCCTGCTATCGCGTTTGTCATGTGGAGATCAGGGCACCACAGTGATGGGTCTTCTGTACTTGTAGTGCTAGGGGTTCCTCACTAATTTTGGTGGGGTTGAACCTCTCTAATTGTGATGGGTGTTCAACACTCTAGTTATGATGAGGAAGATCC
The DNA here is from genome assembly GCF_000754665.1 of Bison bison bison. Classification (NCBI taxonomy): domain Eukaryota; kingdom Metazoa; phylum Chordata; class Mammalia; order Artiodactyla; family Bovidae; genus Bison; species Bison bison. The sequence goes on from NW_011494849.1 coordinate 985,822, forward strand.
ATTCTAGTTGCATCGGGAGGGGCTTTTGCTCTATAGTTGCAAATGTGTATGGGGCTCTTCTTCACATGATTGCAGGCTCTTCTGGAGTTGTGGTGGGAGGCTTGTGTATTGTTCTGCTGGCAGGCTTCTCTCTAAGTCGAATTCCAGAAGCTCCTGTCTAGTTGTGGGGGGGCTTCTCTCTAGTTGTGATGTGTGTGTTCCACTCTAGTTGTGGCAGGGTGCAACTTTCTTGTTGTGGCAGGGACTCCATGCTAGCTTCATTGCTCACAGGGCTCTCAGGTTGTGGTGTGGGCATCTCTGTACTTGAGGTGGTGGTCTCCTCTCTATCTTAGGAGGCACATATCAATTTGCTGTCAGGATGTGGGGTCTTCTAAGATGAGGCAGTGTATTCTGTCAAGATGATGCAGGGGGCTCCTCTCGAGTTTCAGTGGGGGACTCTAATTGTGGTTGAGGACTACATATGTCATGGGGTTTCTTTCTAATTGCAGTGTGCTGGTGAGTTCCTCTTGAGTATCAGTGGGAGCTCCTGTCTAGCTGTGGTGGGAGATTATCCCTGGCTGTGATTCGGCTACTCCTTTCTAGTTGTGGTGTGCTGATGGGTTACTCTCTAGTTGCCGTGTGTGGGCTCCTTTCTAGTTATGGTGAGGAGCTCTTTAGTTGCAATATCTATGGGGAGTCCTCTCTCTCATTGCAATATGCAGGGGCCTCCTTTCTTGTTGTTGTGGTTGGGGGGGCTCATCTATATTTGCCACACAGTGACTTCTCTCTATGTATAATATCTGGAGCCATTCTCTCACATTGTGTCCATTGGCATCTCTTGAGAAGCAGTGGAGTCCTCCTCTTGAGTTGTTGCAGTGGCATCAGGGTTCCTCTAGAGTTGCAGTGGGCCTTCCTCTTAGGTTGCCATGGGGGTCTCTGCAGGGGGTCCTCTCTTTTTTGGCATGCAGTGTTCCTCACACGTTTTAGCATGCTTCTTTCTTTCTACTTGTGAGGGCCTCCTCTCAAGTTACTTCGGGGGGCTCATCTCTATATCCAGGAGAGGCACTCCTCAATATGCATAATGCCTTGGTGAACTCCTCTCTACTTGTGACGGGGAAACCTCTCCAGTTTTGGTGAAGGGCTCCTCAGTCATTCTGGCCATTTGCTCCTCTCATATTGTAGCAAAGGCCTCTGTTTTTCCTCTCTAGTTTCATTGGGCCATGGTGTTCTCACTGTGGTTTTTGGGGAACTATTTTTCCAGAAGCAGCTTGCAAGCTCCTCATGCTGTGGCATGTTGTCCACACACTAGGTGTGGCCAGGGGCTCTCTCTAGTTGCACTGTACTAGCGGTTGCTCTCTAATTGTGGTGTGGTAGGTCCTTGGAACTGCTTCAGTTGTTACTCTAGTTGCTGAGGGCAAGGGCCTACTCTGTAGTTGTGGTGGAGTTTGGCATCTTGTTTTATCCAGAAGGATCCTCTCTAGTTGCAGTAGGGGTCAATAATCTTATTGTGGTGTATGGTCAAGTCTCTAGTTGTGGTGGGGGTCTCCTCTCTAGTTGCATTGGGCAGGGGATTTCCTCAATAGTTGCAATGTGTTGTGGGTCTATTCTTCAGATGTGGTGCATGGGCTCCTCTCTAGTTGTGTCAAGTTGCACTTCTCTAATTGTGCCATGGGTGCTCCTCTCTTGTAGTGATGTGTGCCTGGGCTCCTCTCTTGTGGTGGTGTGGTGCTCCTCTCTAATTGTGCTGAGGTCTTATCTCAATTTGCCATGAGAACTCCTCAGGTTGAGGCAGGTAATTCAGAGTTCCACTCGTGGTCTGGTGGTGCTACCTCTTGAGTTGCAGCAGGGGGCACGGGGACCTTTCGAGTTGCTGTGGGCAACTCATGGTTTTGCTCGAGTTCTAGCAGTTGACTCAACTTTCCTCTCGAATTGTGCCAGGTACTCGGTGTTCCTCTCGTGTATAGCATGGAACTAGGAGTTCCTCTTGAACTGAGGTGGAAGTCCTCATTGGAAGTCCACTTCAGTTGAAGTAGGGGACTCAGGGCTCCTCTCGAGTTGTGGTGATGCCTCCTTTTGTGCTTTGGTTTGTGGTCTCTGCAGGGTAGGACATCCTCTCTAATTTTCCACTGGGCTCTTCTCACTAGTTTTCCACAGGATTGCTTCTCTCTCATTTTGAAGGGATCCTCTCGAGTTACTATAGTGGGCTTATCTCTATTTGCAGCAATATGATTCCTTTTAAGTTGTGATGTCTTGGGGCCTGCTCCCTAGTTGTGCTGAGGGGATCCTCTACAGCTCTGGTGGGGGAGTGCCTCTGTTTTTGTTGCTGGGAGCTCTCCTTGTGATGAGGAATAGGGCTCCTCTTCAATTTAGGCAGATTCTCACAATTCCTCTTGTGTTACAGTCAGGGTCTTGGGAATTCTCTCCATTTTCATCAAGGGGCTTGGGGCTTGTATTGAGTTGAAACAGGTAACACTGTGTTCCTCTTTCGTTGCAGGAGAGAAGATGGAATTCCTCACAAGTTGATTCAGGGAACTAGGTGTTCCTTTCGAATTGCAGCTGGGAACATGACAGTTATCTCGAGTTGCAACACGGGACTTGGGCCTCCACGAGAGTTGAATCTGGGAACACAGGGTTCCTCTCAAGTTGCAGCAGAGGACTCAGAGCCTCTCTCAAGTTGAGGCGGGAACTCAGGGTTCCTCTAGCATTGCAATGTGGGACTCAGAGTTCTACTCGAGCTATGGAGGGGAACTCAGGATTCCTCTTGAGTTGGGGAGTCATCAGTGTTCCTAGCAAGTTGTGGTGAGGCCTCATCTTGAGTTGTGTTGGAGTGACTCATCTCTAGCAGGGATGTACAGCATGGCTCCTGTCTTGTTGCAATGTGTGGGTGGCTGCTCACTAGTTTTGGCATGGGTCATTATTCTAAGTGAGGTCTGGGTCAACTATGTAGTTGAGGTGGGTTCATTTCTCTCTAGTTGTGGTGTGCAAGCTCCTCTTTACTTGTGGTGTGAGGCTCATCTCTATTAGCAGCAGAGGGGCTCCTCTCTTTGTGTGATGTCCAGCGGTCTCCTCACTTCTCGAGGTGCAAGTCTGTGTCCTCTCTGGTTGGCTTATGGGTGGCTTCACGGGGGAGGTCCTCTCTACTTTTGGCACTATGGGGGTTCCTCACTAAAACTAGTAGGATTTCTACTCTCTAGCTGTGAGGGACTCCACTCGACTTACTTCAGGGAGCTCATCTCTATTTGTGGCAGAAGGTCTGCTCTCTATGTGTGACATCCTTGGGTACTCCACTCTAGTTGTGCCAGGGGAATGAGCTTCAGATTTGGCCAGCAAGCCCCACCATCATTTTGGCCAGTGACCCCTTTGCTTGTTACAGCCTAGGACTCCAGTCAAATGCAGTGGGGAAGTCAGTGTGTCTCTAGAGTTGCAGCAGGTTATTTGAGGTTCCTTTGGAGTTGTGGTGGAGCCTCCTCTAGAGTTGCAGTGGGGCACACCCTCTCTAGTAGCGATGTGTAGGCTGGCCCCTCTCTAGTTGCATTGTGCGGTAGGTACTCTCTAGTTGAAACTTGGGCTCTACTCTAATTGCAGTGAGGGTCCACTCTTTATTTGTGGTGGGTCAGCTCCTCTCCAGTTGTCATTTGCAGACTACCCTCTTGTTGTGGCAGGGGGCCTCTTTTTAGCTGTGGTATTTGGGCTCCTCTCTAGCTGTGCTAGAGTGCTCTTCTCAAATTGTGATGGGGTGACTCCTCTTTGGTTGTGAAGAGAAGGGATGCTTTTTCCAGTTGTGATGTGCAGGAGGCTACTCTAGAGTTGTAGCAGTAGGAGTTCTCTTTACCTGTAGCATGGTGGGCTCCACTCTACTCGTGGGTGGGACTTCTGTCTAATTGTTATGTGTGGATTTCCTCCTCTCTAATGCCAATATTCAGGGGGGCTTATCTCTTATTGTAGCTTGGGTCTCCTCTCTAATAACGGTGTTGGCCTCCTCTTTCATTATGAACTGCTGGGAGTTCTACTGTAGTTGTGATTTGTATGGGCACTTTTATTTAATTGTGATGTGTGGGGCAGGCTCTTATGTACCTGTTCCAGGGGTGCCCACTCTCGTGTGTCAGTGGTTCTAGACTCTAGATGTGATATATGGGATGGGGGCACCTCTCTAGTTTTGGCTGTGTGCTCCTCACTAGTTGCACCAGAGGGTCAACTATCTAATTGTGGCATGTATTCAACTCTCTGGTTTTGGCAGATGAGCTTCTCTCTTGTTGTGTTGTGCCAGGGTGCTCCTCTCTAGTTGTGCTGTGCCTTTGGGAGTCCTCTCTAGTTGTGGAGTTGTAACTCCTGTCTTGTTGCATTATGCTGTGTGGCTCTTCTCTAGGTGCAGCTTGCTGGCTCTCCTCTAGTTGTGGTTTGAGGGGCTATTTTCTAGTAGTGGTGTGAAGCATCCTCTCTGGATCTGGTGTGCAAGATTGCTCCTTTGAAGTTGTGGGATGCATGTCTTCCTTTCTGTATGTGGTGTCTGGGTGGGCTCTTCTCTTGGTGTAGTGTGTAGGCTCCTCTCTCGTTGTGGTGGGGGACTCCTCTGGAGTTGCATCAGGGACCTTGGTGTTACTCTTGAGCTGAGGTGGGTCTTCCTCTTGAGATGTGGTGGGGTGGCTCCTCTCTAGTAGCAATGTGCAGGGTGGCTTCTGTTTAGCTGTGATGTGTGTTTGGCTACACAACCTGTGGCATGGGGCTCCTCTCTAGTTGGTGTTAGGGCTCAACTCTTAATTTTGTCAGGTGAGCTTCTCTCTGGTTGTGGTGTGCAGACTCTTCTCTAGTTGTGGAGTACTGATCCTTTCTAAGTGGCAGTAAGCTCATTGCAGGGTGCACAGGGTTCTCAGCTTGTTGTAGCAGTAGGCAACTCTCAAGTTGCTGCAGGGGGCACCTCTCAAATTTTTGTTCGGGGATCATCTATAGTTATGGTGAGGGACTGCTCTCTAGCTGTGGTGTGGGTCCGCCTTTCTAGTTGTGTGCTTGTGATCTCCTCTTAAGTTTCAGTGATGGTGAGGCTTTACCTCAATAGTTGAGATATGTATGGGGTCTTCTTCACATGAGGAATGCAGGCTCCTCTGGAGTTGTGGCAGAAGGCTTGTCTATTATTTTGTCAGTGGGCTCCTCTCTAAGTCTATTTCTAGGGGCTCCTGTCTAGTTGTGGGGGCATTCTCTCTAGTTGTGATGCTTGGGCTCCTCTCTAGTGGTTACAGGCTGCAACTTTCTTATTGTGGCAATGGACTCCAAGCTAGTTGCAGTGTTCACAGGGCCCTTGAGTTGTGGTGAGGCACTCTTTGTATTTGTGGTGGTGGTCTCCTCTCTATTTGTCTCAGGAAACACATATCAATTTGGTGTGGCAGCTCAGGACTCCTCTAAAAGGAGGCAGCAGACCCTGTCGTGATGAAGCAAGTGGCTCCTCTAGAGTTTTGGTGGTGGGCTCCTCTCTAGTTGTGGTTGGGGCCTCTTGTCTACCTGTGGCATGGGGCTTTCTTTCTATTTGTGGTGTTCTCATGAGTTCCTTTCAAGTATCATCGGGGGCTCCTCTCTAGTTGTGGTAGGGGATTTTCTCCTGCTGTGGTGTGTCTGCTTCTTTCTAGCTGAGGTGTTCTGGTGAGCTACTCTCTAGTTGTGGTGTGCACCTTTCTAGTTACACTGAAGGTCTCTTTAGTTGCAACATCTGAGGACAGTCTTCTCTAATTGCAATTATCAGGGGCTTCCTTTCTTGTTGTGGGGGTGGGTCTTCATCTATATTTGCCACAGAGTAATTCCTGTCTAGGTACTATATCTGGGTGCATCCTCTCACATTGTGGCTTGTGGCTTCTCTTGAGTATTGTTGGAGTCCTTCTCTTGAGTTGTGGCAGAGGACTCAGGGCTCCTGTCAAGTTGCAGTGGTCCCTGCTCTTATATTGTGATGGGGGGCTCTGCAAGAAAGTCCTCTCTTCTATTGGCACTAGATTTTCCTCACAAATTTTAGCATGGTTGCTTCTCTCTCTTTGTGATGGCCTCCTCTCAAGTTGCTTTCCGGGGCTTGTGTCTATTTTTGACTGTGGGATTCCTCTATTTGTGATGTCTTGGTGGTCTCCTCTCTACTTGTGGTGAGGGAAAACTCCCAAGTTTTGGTGGTGGCATCCTCTGTTGTTGTGGTCAGTCGCTCCTCTCCTTTCAGCAAAGGACTCAGTGGTTCCTCTCTAGTTGCCTTGGGCAGTGGTGTTTCTCAATCATTGTGGTATGTGGGGGAGTCTTCTCCAGATGCTGTGTGAAGTCTCCTCCCTACTTTTGGAGAGCTGCACTTATCTAACTGTGCTGTGGGAGCTCCTCTCTGGATGTGATGTCGAGAGGGCTCCTCTCTTGTGGATGGTGTGAGGCTGTGTCCTCTCTGGTTGGGGTATGGTTGGCTATACGGGGGATGTTCTCTCGATCTTGGTGCTAGGCATTCTTCATTAATATTAGTGGGGATGTTTCTCTTTAGTTGTGAGGGACTCCCTTCAAGTTACTTCAGGGAGCTCATCTGTATTTGTGGGAGAAAGGCTTCTCTTTAAGTGTGATATCTTGGGGGACACCACTCTAGTTATGCCAGGGAATTCCCCTTCAGTTTTGGCTGGGGAGCTCATCTGTCATTTTCTCCAATGGCCCCTTTTCTGGTTACAGTGTAGTGCCGGGAGCCAGCGTGAGGACCTCCGCCCATGGCAAAGGTCATGAGGGAGGCTCGGCATACGAAAGGGTGGGATCAAGCCTCAGGAGTCCTCCTGGATATTCTTGAGAATCTACCCCCCAAAACCAGAGTCTGCCTACTTTACTGCTTTGTGCTTTCACCTCTGACTTTACTGGGGGCTGTCCCCCACCACCATCTCGCTCTCTCTGACAAGGTGTTAACTTACAGCTCCAGTTAATAAGTTCCTGGGCATTAGGAGTGTTTAAATCCAAACCCCTCAGATAGCTCTCTAACTTGCCTGACAAGTTTACCCGGACTCCTACAGCTATGCATATGATTGTTTACAGTCTCTCAGCCATGAGAGGCACAGGAAGCTTAAGATATTCAAATAGCTTAAAGCCTCTCAGAGAGTTAGAGACTGTCAGAATAAAACTAGTAAAAGATTTCATTGATGAGCCAATGCTTGCTACCAAGTTTCCATATCCCTGTATTGTATCCTTGAATGTATATTAATTAATATAGTTGGTATGTATAAAAAATAAGTAGTGGCCTTGGTGTTAGCAACTTTAGACCCTTAAGATAATAAATTCTTTCCTTTGTTGTAAACCCACTGCACCTCTGCCCTATAGGAATGCAACTTTATGTAACACCTCTGGAGGATGGCGCCAAACCTTAAAATAATTACTCTTAGAGAAAATAAGTCTTATGGTTGACAAACCTTTGTCAAGAGTCATAAAATGTTAATAGGCCTTCTGGCCAGAAGATGATGTAAATCACCTAAACCATTTGTATACGATAAATTTGCAGGAAAGAAACCTTGGTTTTGATAAGGATCAAAGACTGCTGACTTTGCATGGTTTCACGCCGCCTATTATCCTCTATGTACAACTTATGGTATAAAAGCCCCTATTGAAAATAAAGCTGCGGACCTTGCTCACTGAAGCTTGGTCTCCCCATGTCATTCTTTCTTTTCACATTCTGGCTGAAGTTTCCATCTGGAGTGTGGAGGTCCTCTGCAACCATTTATTTGCCTGGGCTTCTAAGACTCACTCGAGAAGGTGCCTAAGGTGGGGCACCTTCTGCTATTCGAGAGGGCGCCTGCGGCCTCCATGGTCAGAGCTAACCTGATGTCACAGGTTATATTGATTTTCCGCGTAAACCAAGCTACTCAGCCTCTTTTCTCTGCTGAATTTTCCTCCTGAGCTATCCTCATGCTATTACTCTTTATATCTTTGATGAATATTTAAATTAATCGCGACGCCGTCTCCCCTTCAAACTCCCTGGATCAGCCGGGGCTGTACCTCGGCAGTGTAGGGCTCCTGTGAAATTGCAGGAGGGAACTTGGGATGCCTCTTGAGTTGCAGCCTGTGTCTTGGGGTTCCTTTAGAGTTGTGGTGGAGCCTCCTCTTGAGCTGCAGTGGGGCAGATCCTCTTTAGTAGCGATGTGCAGTGTGTGACCTCTCCAGTTGCACTGTGTGGAGGCTGCTCTCTAGTTGTGGCAGGGGAACTCCTCTTTAATTGTGGTAGTTCGGCTCCTCTAGGTGCTGTACAGTGCTCTTCTCAAATTCGGAGGTGGGTGACTCCTCTGTGGTTGTAAAGAGAAGAGACTCTTTTTCCAGCTGTGATGTGCAGGAAGTTCCTGTCTCTTTGTGTCAGGGTGGGCTTCCTTCTTAGTTGTGGTATGAAGCTTCCTCTCTTGTTGCGGTAGAGTGCTCCTCTGGAATTGTGGTAGGGTAGATTCCTCTTGGAAATCCTCTGCAGTCACATCAGGGTCTTGGGGCTTGTGTCTAGTTGGGATGGGGAACTTAGGGTACCTTTTGAGGCACTACTGGGGAATTGGGCCACATCTTGAATTGAGGTGGGGAACTCGGGTTCTTCTCAAGTTGTGGTGGGAAGCTTGGAGTTTCTTTCAAGTTGTAATGGGGAACATAGAGACCCGGCTGAGTTGCAACTAGTAAGCCAGGCCTCCTCTTGAGTTTCAATGCGGAATTCAGGATTCTTCTCTAAACAGGAGAATCCAGCCTCATCTCGAGTTGAGGTGGGGAATATGGGGTTCTTCTTGAGTTGCAGCAGGAAACTCGGGGTTCCTCTCAAGTTGCCATGGTTATCTCGGGGAACCACTCGAGTTGCAAAAGGGAATCAAGCCTCCTTTCATGTTGCTGGGGGAACTCAGGATTCCTCTCGAGTCACTGCAGGGGAATCAGGCCTCATCTATGGTTGAGGCAGGAAATCGGGGTTTCTCTCAAGGTGTGGCGGGTATCTCTGTGGGTACCTCTCCAATTGAACCTGGAATGTCAGAGAAACTGTTGAGTTGCCTTTTTGGAGTCAGGACTCATTTTGTGCTGCAAGGGGAAACTCGGGATTCCTCTTGAGTCACTGCAGGGGAATTGGGCCTCATCTCAGGTTGAGGCGGAACCTTGGGGATACCTCTCCAGTTGTGACAGGGATCTCGGGTTTCCTCTCGAGTTGCAACAGTGTAGTCAGACCTCCTCTTGAGCTGAGGCATGGAACTCCAGTTTCCTCCTGAGTTGTAAAAGGAGTGTCAGGCCTCATCTTGGATTGAGATGCGGAACTCGGGTTTTTTCTTGAGTTGCAACAGGGGAGCCAGACCTCCACTTGTGTTGTGAGGGGAAACTAGGGGTTCCATTCCAGTTGTTGCAGGGAAATCAGGACTTTTTTCGAGTTGAGGGGGAACTCCATGTTCTTTTGACTTGTGGTGGGAAATTCGGGGTTCCTCTAGAGTTGCAATGGGGATCTCAGGATTCCACTCAAATGGCAACACGGGGGTCAGGAATCCTTTTGAGGTGAGGTGGGGAACTCATATTTTTTCTCGAGCTGCAGCAGGGGAGTTGGTCCTCCTCTCAAGTTGAAGCAGAAACTCTGGGGTTCCTCTCTAGTTGTTACTTGAAACTTGGGGTTTCCTCTAGAGTTGTCACAGTGGACTTAGAGCTCCTCTCCAAGAGCAGTGGGAAATCAGTGTTCTGCTGGAGGTGCAGAGCGGGTACAGGATTTCACTGGAGTCATGGCGGGGAACTTGGTTCTTTTCAACCTTGGTTGGTCCTCAGGGTTCCTGGTTACTTGCTGCAGCCTTGCTTCAGAGCCTCCTCTCAAGTAAACTTGGGGTGACTGGTTTCTAGAAGGAATGTGCAGGGTGGCTCCTGTTTTGTTGCAATGACAGGAGACTGCTAACTAGTTTTGGCAAGGGACTATTCTCTCATTGTGGTCGGGTCAACTCTGTAGTTGCAGACATTTTGCTTCTCTCTAGGGGTGGTGTGCAAGCTTCTCTCTCCTTGTAGTGGGAGGTTCTCCTGTATTAGCAGAAGAGGGTCTCCTCTCTCCATGTGATATTCAGCGGGCTGCTCTCAAGTTGTGGTGGATGGCTCCTCACGAAGTGTGAGGCTGTGTCCTCTCTGGTTGGGGTGTGCATGTCTCCAGGGAGGGAGGTCCTCTCTACTTTTTGCCCTATAGTTTCCTCACAAATATTAGTGGGATTGCTGTTCTTTAGTTGTGAGGGCCTCCACTCAACTTCCTTCAGGGAGCTCATTTCCGTTTGAGGCAGGAGGTCTTCTCTCAAGGTATGATATCCTGGGGGACACCACTCTAGTTGTGCCTGGGCAATAAACTTCAGTTTTAGCTGGGGAGGCCGTCTGTTATTGGTCCAGTGGTCCATTTCCCTGTTAAAGCCTCAGGATCCTGTGAATTGCAGCAGGGAACTCAGGCTGTCTCTTGAGTTGCAGCATGTGACTTTGGGTTCCTTTAGAGTTGTGGTGGAGACTGCTCTTGAGCTGCATTGGGGCAGATGCTCTCTAGTAGCACTGTTCAGGCTGGTCCCTGTCTAAGTGTAATGTGTGGGAGGCTACTCTCTAATTACAGCATGGGATCCACTCGAATTGCAGTGGGGGTCTGCTCTTTATTTGCTGTGTTGGTTCGTCTCTAGTTGTTGTTTGAAGCCACCTCTCTAGTTGTGGCAGGGGAACTCGTCTTCACTGTGGTAGTTGGGCTCCTCTCCAGATGCGGTAGGTTGCTCTTCTCAAATTGGGAGGTGGGTGACTCTTCTACGGTTTTAATGATAAGTGGTGCTTTTTATAGTTTCAAAGTGCAGGAAGCTTCTGTCTATTTGTCACAGTGCTGGCCTCCTGCTTAGTTGTGGCATGAGGCTTCCTCTCTTGTTGCGGTAGAGTGCTCCTCTGGAATTGTGGTAGGGTAGGCTCCTCTTGGGAATCCTCTGCAGTTGCATCAGGGTCTTGGGGAACTCAGGGTTCCTCTTGAGTCCCTGAAGGGGAATTGGGCCACATCTTGAATTGAGGCAGGGAACTCAGGGGTCCTCTCAAGTTTCAATTGGTGAGTCAGGCCTCCTCTTGAGGTGGGAGGGGCAACTCGGGATTCCTCTCAATTCGAAGCAGGGTAATCAGGCCTCATCTCGAGATGAGGTGGGGAACATGGAGTTCTTCTTGAGTTGCGATGGGGATTTGGGGGAACTTCTTGAGTTACAAAAAGGGAGTCAAGCTTCCTTTTGAATTGTGAGGGGGGACTTGGGGTTGCTCTTGAGTTGCTGCAGGGGAATTGCACCTCATCTCAGGGTGAGGGGCGATCACATGGTTTTTCTTGAGTTGTGGCAGGAAGCTCTGAGTTCCTCTTGAGTTAGAACAGGAAAGTCAGGGAACCTCTTGAGTTGCCTCAGGAAAGTCAGGCCTCATTTCCAGTTGTGAGGGGGACCTCAGGACTCCTCTTGAGTTACTGCAGGGTAATTGGTCCTCATTTTGAGTTGAGGCGGGAAACTCAGTGTTCCTCTCGAGTTGAACTGTGGATCTCGGGGTTCCTCTCGAGTTTATATGGGGATCTCAGGGAACCACTTGAGTTGCCTCAGGGGAGTCAGGCCTCCTTTCCAGGGGAACCTTGGGGTTCCTCTTGAGTCACTGCAGAGTAATTGGTCCTCATTTTGAGTAGAGGAGGGAAATTCGGGGTTGCTCTCCAGTTGCGACAGGGATCTTGGGGTCCTTCTCTAGTTGCAACAGGAGAACCAGGCCTCCTCTCACGTTGAGGCATGAAACTCTTGAGTTGTAAAACAGAAGTCAGGACTCCTCTCGAGTTGAGGCGAGGAACTTGGGCTTTTTCTCGAGTTGCAACTGTCATCCTTTCGAGTTGCAAGGGGGAACTCGAGATTCCTCTCGAGTTGCTGTAGGGGACTTGCACCTCATCTCGAATTGAGGTGGGAAAGTTGGGCTTCCTTTTGAGTTGGGACAGGGATCTCAGGGAGCCTCTCAGGTTGCCTCAGGGGAGTCAGGCCTCATCTTGTGTTGAGGAATGGAACTCAGCTTTCCTCTCGAGTGGTGAAAGGGGTGTCAGGTCTCCTGTCGAGGTGAGGCAGGGAACTCGGGATTTTTCTTGAGCTGCACAGGGGAGTCAGACTTCCCCATGTGTCATGAGGGAAAACTCGGTGTTCCATTAGAGTCACTGCAGTGGAATCAGGTCTCATCTCGAGTTGAGGGGAAACTCAGTGTTTTTTCGACTTCTGGCGGGAAACTCAGTGTTCCTCTTGAGTTGTGGTGGGTATCTCTGTATTCCTCTCCAATGGCAACAGGGGAGTCAGAATTCCTCTCTAGTTGAGGTGGGAAACCCGTGTTTCCTCTAGAATTTCAGCAGGGGAATTAGGGTTCCTCTGGAGTTGCAGCAGAAACTCAGAGTTCCTCTCTAGTTGTTGCTGGAAACTCGGGGTTTCTTCTAGAGTTGCCACAGGGGACTCAGAGCACCTGTTGAAGTGCAGCAGGAAATCAGTGTTCCTCTGTGTTTGTAGCACAGGCTGAAGGATTTCACTGGAGCCGATGTAGGGAACTCAGGATTCTTCTCTAGTTTAGTTAGCACTCAGGGTTCAATGCGACTTGTGGTGGGGCCTCCTGTTGAGTTCTGTCGGTGTGACTCGTTTCTAGCAGTTATGTGCAGGGTGGCTCCTGTCTTGTTGCAAGGACGGGTGGCTGCTCACTAGTTTTGGCAAGGCATTTCTCTATCATTATGGTGGGGGCCCACTCTGTAGTTGTGGGGGTTTTATTCTCTCTAATGGTAGAAAATGAAGAGGAACTAAAAAGCCTCTTGATGAAAGTGAAAGTGGAGAGTGAAAAAGTTGGCTTGAAGCTCAACATTCAGAAAACGAAGATCATGGCATCCAGTCCCATCACTTCATGGGAAATAGATGGGGAAACAGTGGAAACAGTGTCAGACTTTATTTTTTTGGGCTCCAAAATCACTGCAAATGGTGACTGCAGCCATGAAATTAAAAACGCTTACTCCTTAGAAGGAAAGTTATGACCAACCTAGATAGCATATTCAAAAGCAGAGAC
>NW_011494849.1:998908-1105106 GCF_000754665.1 Bison bison bison
ATGAGAGTTGGACTGTGAAGAAGGCTGAGCACCGAAGAATTGATGCTTTTGAACTGTGGTGTTGGAGAAGACTCTTGAGAATCCCTTGGACTGCAAGGAGATCCATTCAATCCATTCTGAAGGAGATCAGCCCTGGGATTTCTTTGGAAGGAATGATGCTAAAGCTGAAAGTCCAGTACTTTGGCCACCTCATGCGAAGTGTTGACTCATTGGAAAAGACTCTGATGCTGGGAGGGATTGTGGGCAGGAGGAAAAGGGGACGACAGAGGATGAGATGGCTGGATGGCATCACTGACTCGATGAACGTGAGTCTGAGTGAACTCTGGGAGTTGGTGATGGACAGGGAGGCCTGGCTTGCTATGATTCATGGGGTCACAAAGAGTCGGACACGACTGAGCGACTGAACTGAACTGAACTGAATGGTGGTGTGCAAGCTCCTCTGTCCTCGTGGTGTGATGTTCATCTGTATTAAAAGAAGAGGGGCTCCTCTCTCTGTTTGATGTCCAACAGGCTCTTCTCAAGTTGTGGTGGAGGGCTTTTCTCGAGGGGTGAGGCTGTGTCCTCTCTGTTTGGGGTGTTCGTGTCTCCACTGGGGAGGTCCTCTCGGCTTTTGGCACTATGAGTTCCTCACTATTATTTGTGGGATTTCTGCTCTGTAGTTGTGAGGCCCTCCACTCGACTTCCTTCAGGGAACTTATCTCCATTGGAGGCAGAAGGTCTTCGCTTAAGGTGTGTGATTTCCTAGTGAACACCACTCTAGTTGTGCCTATGGAATCAGCTTCAGTTTTGGCCGGGGAGCCACCCTTCATTTGGCCCAGTGGCCCCTTTACTTGCCCCAGCCTAGGGATCCTGTGAAATTGCAGTGGGGAGCTTGGGGTGCCCCTTGAGTTGCAGCATGTGACTCGGGGTTCCTTTAGAGCTGTGGTGGAGATTCCTCTTGACCTGTAGTGGGGCAGATCCTCTCTAGTAGCACTGTGCAGACTGGGCCCTGCCTAAATACAATATGTGAGAGAATACTATCTATTTGCGGCATGGACTCCACTCTAATTGCAGTGGAAGTCCTCTCTTTATTTTCTGTGGGTTGGCTCATCTCTAGTTGTCGTTTGCAGCCACTTCTCTAATTGTGGCGGGGAACTCCTCTTTAATTGTAGTTGGGCTCCTCTCTAGATGTGGTAGAGTGATCTCAAATTTGGAAGTGGGTGATTCCTCTATGGTTGGAATGAGAAGTGGTGCTTTTTCTAGAGGTGATGTGCAGGAAGGTCCTGTCTATTTGTGGCAGGGTGGGCCTCCTGCTTAGTTGTGGTATGAGGCTTCCTCTCTTGTGGTAGAGTCCTCCTCTGGAATTGTGGTGGTGCAGGCTCCTCTTGGAAATCCTCTGCAGTTGGATCAGGGTCTGAAGGCTCATTTCAAGATGTGATGGGGAAGTTAGGGTTCCTCTTGAGGCATGGCAGGAGAACCGGGTCACATCTTGATTTAAGGTGTGGAACTCAGTGTTCTTCTCAAGTTGTGACAGGAACTTCAGGGTTTCTCTCAAGTTGCAGTGGGGAACTCTGGGATCCTCTCAACTTGAAACTAGTGAGTCAGGCCTCCTCTTGAGGTGTGAGGGGGAACCTGGATTCCTCTTGAGTCGAAGCAGGGGAATTGGGCCTCATCTCTAGATGAGGTGGGGGACACGGGGTTCTTCTCGAGTTGTGATGGGGACCTGGGTGAACCTCTCAAATTGCTAAAGGTAGTCAAGCCTCCTTTCGAGTTGCAAGGGGGAACTCTGGATTGCTCTGGAGTGGCTGCAGGGGAATTGGGCCTCATCTTGGTTTGAGGGGAGATTTCGTGCCTTTTCTCAGATTGTGGTGGAAAGCTATGGGTTCCTTTCAAGCTGTGACAGGAATCTCAGGGAACCTCTCTAGTTGCCTCAGGAGAGTCAGGCCTCCTTTCTAGTTTTGAGGGGCACTCATGATTCCTCTCTAGTCCCTGCAGGGGAATCGGGCCTCATCTTGAGCTGAGGCAGGAAACTCAGAGTTTCTCTCGAATTGCAACCGGGATCTCGGGTTTCCTCACGAGTTTAAATGGGGATCTCAGGGAACCTCTCGATTTGCCTCAGGGGGATCAGGCTTCCTTTCGATTTGTGAGGGCTATCTCGGGATTCCTCTCTAGTCCCTGCAGGGCAATTGGCCCTCACCTTGCATTGAGGTGGGAAATTTGGGGTTCTTCTTAAGTTCCAGTGGAGATCTTGGGGTTCCTCTCGAGTTGCACAGTGGAGTTATGACTCCTCTCATGTTGAGATGGAGAACTTGGGTTTCCTCTCAAGTTGTTACAGGAGAGTTGGGTTTCCTCTCTGGTTGCAGAAGGGGAGTTGGGCCTCATTCCAGTTGCAGCAATGAGCTTGGTGTTTTTCTTGAGTTGTGGCAAGAACCTCGGGGTTCCTCTCGAGTTGTGACAGGGATCTCTGGGTTTCTCTCAATTTGTGACAAGGGATTCGGTCCTCCTCTGGAGTTGCAGCAGGGGTCTCTGGGCTCCTCTTGAGATGCAGTGGGAAATTAGGGGTTCCATTCTTCTTGCGGTGTGAAACTTGAGTTTCCTCTTGAGTGCTGCAGGGAAACTGAGCCTCATCTCAAGTTGAGGTAGAGACCTTGGTATTTTTCTCGAGCTGTGGAGGAAAACTCAGGGTTCCTCTCAAGTTGCAACGGGGTCTAAAGGTTCCTTTCGAGTTGCAGCAGTGGAATTAGGACTCCTCTCAAGTTGAGAAGGATAACAAGGGCTTCCTCTTGAGTTGTAACAGGGGAGTTGGGTATCCTCTCGAGTTGTGGGGGAAACTCAGGCTTACTTTCATGTTTTCAGGGGCGGGGGGGGGGAGGTTGGGCCTCCTGTTGAGTTGCAGCAGGGAACTCGGAGTTCCTCTGGAACTGTGGTAGGGCCACCTCTCTAGTTGTCTTGGGACAACTTGTTTCTAGCAGGGATGTGCAGGATGGCTCCTTTCTTGTTTCAATGTTAGGTGGCTACTCACTAGTTTTTACATGGAATTTCTCTATCATTGTGGTCAGGGTCAACTCTGTATTTGTGGTGAGTTCAGTTTTCTCTGTATTTGTGGTGAGTTCAGTTTTCTCTCGGAGAAGGCAATGGCACCCCACTCAAGTACTCTTGCCTGGAAAATCCCATGGATGGAGGAGCCTGGTAGGCTGCAGTCCATGGGGTCTGTAAGAGTTGGACACGACTGAGAGACTTCACTTTCACTTTTCACTTTCATGCATTGGAGAAGGAAATGGCAACCCACTCCAGTGTTCTTGCCTGGAGAATCCCATGGACGGGGGAGCCTGGTGGGCTGCCAACCCTGGGGTTGCACAGAGTCAGACATGACTGAAGCGACTTAGCAGCAGCAGCAGCAGTAGTTTTCTCTAGTGGTGGTGTGCAAGCTCCTCTCTTCTTGTGGTGTGAGGTTAGTCTCTATTTGCAGCAGAGAGGCTTCACTCTATGTGTGATGTTCAGGGGGTCGAGTTGTGGTGGAGGGCTCCTCTTGAGTTGAGGGGCTGTGTCCTCTCTGGTTTTGGTGCTGGTGGCTGCACAGGGGAGGTCCTCTCTACTTTAGGCCCTAGGTGATCCTCACTAATATTAGTGGGGTTGCTTCTCTCTAGTTGTGAGGGACTCCAGTCGACTTACTTCCGGGAGCTTGTCTCTATTTGTGGCAGAAGGGCTTCACTCTAGGTTTTATATATTGGGAGACTCCACTCTAGTTGTGCCGAAGGAATCTGCTTCAGTTTTGGGTGGGAAGCCACTTCGACATTTTGGCCAGTGGCCCCTTTTATTGATACAGCCTAGGGCTCTTGTCAAATTGCAGCAGGGAACTCGGGGTACCTATTGAATTGCAGCAGGTGACACAGGATTTCTTTAGAGTTGTGGTGTAGCCTCCTCTCGTGCTAGTGTGGGGCAGATCCTCCCTAGTAGCCATGCACAGGTTGGCCCTTGTTTAGTTTCAATGTGCTGTAGGCTACTCTCTAGTTGCATCATGGGGCTCCACTCTAATCGCAGTGAGGATTCACTCTTTATTGGTGGTGGGTCGGCTCCTGTCTAGTTGTCATTTGTAGACTCCTCTCTAGCTGTGGCATGGGACCTCGTCTTTAGTTGTGGTAGTTGAGCTCATCTTTAGTTGTGGTAGAGTGCTGTTCTCAAATTGTGAGGGGGTTGACTCCTCTTTGGTTGTGATGAGAAGGGGCACTTTTTCTAGTTGCAATCACAGGAGATATCTCTAGTTGTGAAACGGGGTGCCCCCTCTTTAGTTGTGGTATGGGGCTTCCTCTCTTGTTGCTGGAGTGTGCTCCTCTCAAATTGTGGTCAGGTAGGCTTCTCTTGGGAATATTCTCGAGTTGCATCAGGGGGCTTGGAGTTTATTTCGTGTTACATTGGGGAACTTGGGGATACCCTCTAGTCGAGGCAGGGGAATCAGGCCTCCCTTTGGGGCATGGAAAGAGTTTTTCTTGAAATGTGGTGGGAAACTCAAGGTTCTTCTTAAGTTGCAGCCAAAAACTCGGGGTTCCTCTCGAGAAACAACAGGGATTCTTGGGGTTCCTCTCAAATTGCAACAAGGGAGTCAGTCTTCCTCTTGAGTTGAGGCAGGGAAATTGGGTTTCCTCCCAAGTTGCAGCAGCAGAGTCAGGCATCCTCTCGAGGTTCAGTGAGGAACTAGGGGTTCCTCTCGAGTTACAGCAGGGGACTCAGATCTCCTCATGAGTTGCAATGGTTAAGTCAGTTTTAGTCTCAAGCGCAGAACTCAGGCTTCCACTTGAGACATGTTGGGACACATGGGGTTCACCTCAAGTTGGGGGAATACTCATGGTTCCTCTCAAATTGTGGTCGGCCCTCCTTTCTAATTATCTTGAGGAGCCTCATCTCCAGCAAGGATGTGCAGGGGGGCTCCTGTCTTATTGTGATGTCGGGTGACTACTCACTAGTTTTGGCCTGGGATTTCTCTATCATTGTGGTCTTGGTCACATTTGTAGTTGTGGTGGGTTTGATAATCTCTAGTGGTGGTGTGCAATCTCCTCTCTACTTGTGGTGTGAGGTTCGTCTCTTTTAGCAGCAGAGGGGCTCCTTTCTATGTGTGATGTCCAGTGGGATCCAAGTTGTGGTGAAGGGCTTCTCTCGAGGTGTGGGTCTGTGTTCTCTCTGGTTGGGATGTGGGTGGCTCCACGTCGGAGGTCCTCTCTACTTTGGGCGCTAGGGGTTCCTCACTGATATTAGTGAGATTGATTCTCTCTAGTTGTGAGGGACTCCACTCGACTTACATCAGGGAGCTCATCTCTATTTGCAGCAGAAGGGCATCTCTCTAGGTGTGATAAGCTGGGGGACTCCAGTCTAGTTGGGCTGAGGTAATCAGCTTGCATTTTGGATGGGGATCCCCTCTGTCATTGTGGCCAGTGGCCCCTTTTCTTTTTAGAGCCCAGGGATCCTGTCAAGTTGCAGTGGTGATATTGGGGTGTCTCTTAAGTTGCAGTAAGTGACTGCAGGTACCCTTGGGTTGTGGTGGAGCCTCCTCTCGAGCTGCAGTGGGGCAGGTCCTCTCTAGTAGCGATATGCAGGCTGCCCTCTGTCTAGTTGCAATGTATGAGAAGATACTCTCTAGTTGTGTGTGTGTGTGTGTGGGGGGCTCCTCTTTAGTTTTGGAGTGGGGCTTCTCTCTTGTAGAGTGCTCCTCTCGAATTGTGATGGGGTAGGCTTCTTTTGGGAATCTTGTGGAGTTGCATCAGGGGGCTCAGGTCTTGTCTTGAGTTGCTATGGGTAACTCGGGGTTACTCTTGTGTTGCTGCAGTGGACTTGGAACTTATCTCTAATTGAGGTGGGGAGCTCGGGATTCTTCTCAAGTTGCAGTGGGAAACTTGGGGTTCCTCTTGAGTTGTAATGCTGATCTCGTGTTTTCTCTAGAGTTTCAATAGGGGATTCAGGCCTCCTCTCAAGTTGAGGAGGGGAAATCGGGTTGCCTATCTAGTTGCAACAGTGGAGCCGGGCCTCCTCTCAAGTTGTGAGAGGGAACTCGAAATTCCTCTTGAATTGCAACCGGAGAGTTGGACCTCCTCCTGAGGTGCAGCAAAGAACTCGGGATTCCTCTGAAGTTGCAACGAGGATCTCAGGTTTCCTCTCTAGTTGCAACAAGGGCATTAGGCCTCCTGTCTAGTTGTGGTGGGGAACTTGCATTTTCTCTCGAGCTGCAACAGGGGATTAGAGCCTTGTGTCGAGTTGCCTGGGGGAACTCTGGGATCCTCTAGTTTTGTAACAGGGGAGTTGGGCCTCCTTTGAGTTGCAGGGAGGAATTCAGGTCTAGAGTTGCAGTGGGAAACTCAGGGTTCCTCTCGAGTTGCAGCAAAGGACTCGGGGCTACTCTAGAATTGCAGCAGGGACTTAATGTTCCTCTCGAGTTGCAGTTTGGGACTCAGTGTTCCACTCAAACCGTGGCGCTTAACTCAGGGTTCCTCTTGAGTTGGGGTGGTACTCAGGATTCCTCTCAACTTGTGGTAGGGCATCCTCTCGAGTTGCCTTGCAACGATTCATCATTAGCAAGGTTGTGCAGTGTGATTCCTGTCTCGTTGCCATGTCGGGTGGCTACTCTCTAGTTTTGGCATGGGAGTCCTCTATCATTTTGTTAGGGTTCAACTCTGTAGTTGTGATGAGTTCGACTCCCTCTAGTTGTGGTGTGCAAGCTCATTTAAACTTGTGATGTGAGGTTCATCTCTATTAGCAACAGAGGGGCTCCTCTCTCTGTGTGATGCCCAGTGGGCTCCTCTCGAGTTGTGGTGGAGGGCTCCTCTTGAGGTGTGGGGCTGTGTCCTCTCTGGTTGGGGTATGGATGGCTCCACAAGGGAGGTCCTCTCTACTTTTGGTGCTAGGGTTTCCTCACTAATATTAATAGGATTGCTTCTATCAAGTTGCAAGGGACTCCACTCAATTTACTTCAGGGAGCTCATCTCTATTTACCACAGAAGGGCTTCTCTCTAGATGTGATATCCTGGGGGACACCACTCTAACTGTGCTGGAGGAATCCCCTTCAGATTTGGCTGGGGTGTCCCTCTGTCATTTTGGCCAGTGACCCCTTTTCTTGCTACAGCCTAGGGTTCCTGTGAAATTGCAGTGGGAATCTCGGGGTGACTATTGAGTTGCAGCAGGTAATTTAGGGTTCCTTTACAGTTTTGGTGGAGCCTCCTTTCGAGCTTCAGTAGGACAGATCCTCACTATGATCCATGTGCAGGCTGGACCCTATCTAGTTGCAATGTGTATTAGGATATCCTCTAGTTGCAGCACAGAGATCCACTCTAATTGAAGTGAGTTTCCACTCTTTATTTGGGTGTGTTGACTCCTGTCTAGTTGTCATTTGCAGACTCCTCTCTAGTTGTGGCATGGTGGCTCCTCTTTAATTGTGGTAGTTTGGCTCCTCTCTAGTTGTAGTAGTGTGCTTTTCTGATATTTTGATGGTGGTGGCTCCTTTCTGTTTGTGTTGAGAAGGAGTGGTTTTTCTTGTTGTGTAGGAGGCCACTCTCATTGTCCTTCTCTTTAGTTGTGGTATGGGGCTTCCTCTCTTGTTGCAGTAGAGTACTCCTCTTGAGTTGTGGTGGGGTAGGATCCTCTTGGGAATCCCCTGGAGTTGCATCAGAGGGCTTGGGGCTCATCTCGAGTTGTGATGGGGGACTCAGAATTCCTCTCAAGTTGTGATGGGGAACTTGTTCCTCTCAAGTTGAGGCGGGGAATTAGGTGTTCCTCTCCAGTTGTAACAGAGGAGTCATGTCTCCTCTCCAGTTGGGAGGGGGAACTCGGGGTTACTCTCAATTTCCCGTGGAATGTTCCTCTTTAGTTGAGCCAGGGGACTCAGATCTCCTTTCGAGCTGTGGTGATGCCTCCTCTCGTGTTGTGATGGGTTGTCTCCGTGGGGTTGGGCATATCTCTACATTTGGCACTGGGATCTCCTCACTAGTTTTTCAAGAGATTGCTCCTCTCTAATTTTGAGGGGTTCCTCTTAAGATACTTCAGTGGGCTCATCTTTACTTGTTGCAGAGTGACTCCTTTTTAGGTGTGATGTTCTGGGGTCTCCACTCTGGTTGTCGTGAGGGGAATCCTCTCCAGCTCTCTCGGGGGTTTGCCTCTGTCTCTGTTGCTGGGGCCTCTCCCCATGATGTGGAATAAGGGTTCTCTTGAATTGAGGTGGATTCTCATGGTTCCTCTTGAGTTGTGGTGGTGGTCTTGGGAATCTTCTCAAGTTGCATCAGGGGCGTGGGGCTGTTCTCAAGTTGCAGCGGGAAACTTGGGGCTCCTCTCTAGTTGCAACAGGATACTTGGGAGCTGTACTCGAGTTGCATATGGGAATTCAGGTTTCCTCTTGAGTTGCGGCAGGAACTCAGGGTTCCTCTTGAGCTGTGGCAGGGAATACAGGGATCCTCTCGAGTTGGGACATCTGAGAATTCCTTCAAGTTGTGGTGGGTTCTCTTCTCGATTTGTCTCGGGGTGACTCATCTCTAGCAGTCATGTTCAGGTTGCCTCCTGTTTTGTTTCAATGTGTGGGTGGCTACTCTTTTTTTTCCCATGGGACTTTTCTCTAGTTGTGGTCGTGGTCAACTCTTTAGTTGTGGTGGGTTCGAGTCTCTCTAGTTGTAGTGTGCAAGCTCCTCTCTAGTTGTAGTGAAAGGTTCACCTCTATTAGCAGCAGAAGTTCTCCTCTCTATCTGTGATGTCCAGTGTGCTACTCTAAAGTTTTGCTGCAGGGATCGTCTTGATTTGTGGGTCTGTGTCCTCTCTGGTTGTGGTGTGTGTGGCTCCCCCAGGGAGGTTGTCTCTACCTTGGGTACTAGGGGTTCTCCAGTAATTTTGGTGGGATTGACCCCCCCTAGATGTGAAGGTTGGTCAAACCTCTAGTTCTGGTAAGGGAGCTCCACTCTAGTTATGGTGAGTGGGGCTTTTCCTCAATAATTGTGGTGTGTATGGGGCTCTTCTCCACATGAGGAATGTAGGCTCCTGTGGAGTTGTGGCTGGAGGCTTGTGTATTGTTCTGCTAGAGAACTCCTCTCTAAGTCGATTTCCAGGGTCTCCTGTCTGTTTGTGGGTGGCTTCTCTCTAGTTTTTATGTGTGGGCTCCCCTCTAGTCTTTGCTGGGTGCAAATTTCTCCTTGTGAAAGAGGACTCCAAGTTCATTGCAGTGTTCACTGGGCTCTCGAGTTGTGATGGGGGCATCTCTGTACTTGAGGTGGTGGGCTCATCTCTTTTTGTCTCAGGAGGCACATATTTATTTGCTGTGTCATCTGGAGGTTCCTCTAAAAGGAGGCAGCTGATCCTGTCTAGATGAAACAGGGGGCTCCTCTTGAGATTCAGTGGGGTCTTCTCTCTAGTTGTAGTTGAGGACTCATCTCTATTTGTGGCATGGGTCTTTCTAGTTTCAGTGTGCTGGTGAGCTCATCTTGAGTATCAGTGGGGGTTCCTCTGTAGTCGTGGTGGTGGATTATCTCTAGCTGTAGTGTGGTTTCTCCTTTCAAAATGTGGTGTGCTGGTGAGCTAATCTCTAGTTGCATTGTGCTGGCTCCATTCTAGTTATGGTGAGGGGCGCTTTAGTTGCAAAATTTGAGGGAAGTCCTCTCTCATTGCAATGTGGAGGAGCCTCGTTTCTTGTTGAGGTGGTGGGGGGCTCATCTATATTTGCTGTGGAGTGACTCCACTCTAGGTATGATATCTGGGAGCATCCTGTGGCATTCTGGTCAGTGGTTTCTCTTGAGTAGTGCTGGAGTCCTCCTCTTGAGTTTTGGCAATGGACTCGTAGATCTTCTCAAGTTTCAGTGGTCCTTCCTCTTAGGTTATGATTGGGGTCTCTGCATGGGGGTCCTCTCTTCTTTTGATACTAGATATTCCTCACACATTTAAGCATGGTTTATCCTCTCTACTTCTGAGGGCCTCCTCTTGACTTACCTCAGGGAGCTTGTCTCTATTTGTGGCAGAGGGGCTCCTCTCTATGTGTGATGTCTTGGTGGGCTCCTCTCTACTTGTGCAGGGGAAACCTCTCCAGTTTTGGTGGGGGCCTCCTCTCTCATCGTAGCTGGTGGCTCCACTTATGTTGCAGAAAAGGACTAAGTTGTTCCTCTCTAGTTGCATAAGGCAGTGGTGTTCCTCAATAATTGTGGTATGCAAGAGACTCTTCTCGAGAAGTGGTGTGCAGGCTCCTTTCTCATTGTGGTGCATAGTCAACACACTAGCTGTGGCCAGGGCCTTTCTCTAGTTGCACTTGAAAGGTTGGTGCTGAACCACACAAAGACACCGGGATTCTTGGCCTCCAGAGGAGAAGAATTCAATCCGGGGCCAGAGATGAGGCTTGATCACTCAGAGCTTTTGTGTAACCAAGTTTTATTAAAATATAAAGGAGACAGAGAAAGCTTTTGACATAGGTATCAGAAGGGCACAGAAAGAGTACCCCCTTGCTAGTGTTAGCCATGGAGTTATATACTCTCTAATTAGTTATTACAGTGAATCAAAAGAATGTCTGGAGGTTGTAAAGACCTCACTAGACTTACTCCCATAATTTACACCTTAAGATGACAGGATTATCCAGAAGGTTTTTTTCCAGAGGCTGTCCTCAAGCAGGACACATTATTGTTATATAATCCTAAGGAATGTCGAGGGACAAAAAAATTTGTCCTTTCTTCTTCCTTGAGAATTCCAGACCCCTCTCTCCTTGGGGACCCCTGGACTTCTTGTCAATCTGCCTAGGATTTGACTCTCACACTGTACTAGGGGTTTCTCTCTAGTTGTGGTGTGGTGGCTACTTTGAGTTTTTTCAGTCATTCCTCTAGTTGCTGTGGACAAGGGTCTACTCTCTAGTTGTGGGGGGGTTTCCAATCTTGTTTTATCGAGAAGGCTCCTCCTCTTTAGTTGAAGTGGGGGCCAACCCTTTTGTTGTGGTGGGTGTCTCCTCTCTAGTTACGTGTGGCAGAGGTTTTCCTCAATACAGCCAATGTGCAGTGGGGTTCTTCTCCAAATGTGGTGCATGGGCTCCTCTCCAGTTGTGGTGATCTGCACTTCTTTAATTGTGCCATAGGTGCTCCTCTCTTGTAGTGCTGTGTTCCTGGGCTCCTCTCTTGTGGTGGCGTTGTGCTCCTCTCCAGTTTTTCTGAGGTCTTAACTCGATTTGCCATGAGACCTCCTCTTGAGTTCAGGCAGGGGACTCAGGGTTCTTTCAGGTTATGGCGAGGAACTCAGGGTTACTCTTGAGTTGCAGCAGTGTACTCGGGGCTCTGCTCAAGTTGGAACAGGTACTCAGTGTTCCTCTCATGTACAGTGTGGAACTCGGAGTTTCTCTCGAGTTGCCATGGGAGGCTTCTCTTGAGCTGAGGCATGGGACTCCGAGCTCTTCTTGAGTTGAGGTGATACTTTCTCTCGAGTTGTGGTGGGTTTTCTCCATGGGTTAGAGTGCCTTCTCTACTTTTGGTACTGTGGTTTCCTCACTAGTTTTTCGCGGGATTTCTCCTATCTAGTTTTGAGGGGCTGCCCTTGAGTTACTTCAGTGGGCCACTCTCTATTTGCAGAAGGGTGACTCCTTTTTTGGTGTGATGTCCTGGGGGTTTCTCTCCGGTTGTGATGAGGGGATCATTTCCAGCTCTCTCGGGGGAGTGTCTATTGTCTTTTTTCTCGAGGTCTACCCTCGTGATGCAAAATAGGGCTCCTCTTGAATTGAGGTGGATTCTCATGGTTTCTCTTGAGTTGCAGTGGGGTCTTGTGAATCCTCTTGAGTTGCACCAGGGGGCTTGGGGCTCATCTCAAGTTGTGGCAGAGAACTCGGGGTTCCTCTCAAGTTGTAACAGTGGAGTCAGGTCTACTCTTGACTTGAGGTGGGGAATTCGGGGTTCCTCTCGAGTTGCAACAGGGGATTTGGGGTTCCACTCTATTTTCAGCTGGGAACCCAGGCTTCCTTTCTAGTTGCAGTGGGAATCTCGATGTTCTTCTTGAGTTACAGAATAGAGCTCCTCTCGATTTGCTACAAGAATTCTGGTTTCCTCTTGAGATGCAACATGGGACTCAATGTTCCACTTGAGCCATGGTGGGGAACTCAGGTTTCCTTTCGAGTTGGGGGGGGGTGTACACAGGGTTCCTCTCAACTTGTGGTGGGGCCTCCTCTCAAGCTGTCTTGGGGCTACTCGTTTCTAGCAGGGATGTGCACGATGGCTCCTGTCAGGTTGCAGTGTGCCAGTGGCTACTCACTAGTATTGGCATGGTGTTTACTTTAGTTGTGGTTGGGGTCAACTCTGTAGCTGTGGTTGGTTCAATTCTCTCTATTTGTGGTGTGCAATCTCCTCTCCAGTTGTGGTGTGAGGTTCGTCTCTATTAGCAGCAGAGGGGCTCCTCTCCGTGTGTGATGTCCATCTGGCTCCTCTCGAGTTGTGGTGGAGGGCCACTATCAGGTTGTGGGACTGTGCCCTCTCTGGTTGAGGTATGGGTGGCTCCACGGGGGAGGTCCTTTCTATCTTTGGTCCTAGTGGTTCCTCAGTAACTTTTGTGGAGTTGATCCTTTCTAGTTGTGATAGGTGCTCAACTCTCTAGTTGTGGTGATGGAGCTCCTCTCTGTTTGTGTTGGGCTGGGCTTTTCCTCAATAGTTGCTGTGTGTATGGGGCTCTTCTCCACATGAGGAATGCAGGCTCCCCTGGAATTGTGGTGGGAGACTTCTCTATGTTGAGCCTGTGGGTTCCTCTCTAAGTTGATTTCCAGGGGCTCCTGTCTAGTTGCAGGGAGCTTCTCTCCAGTTGTGATGTGCTGACTCTTTTCTAGTTGTGGCAAGGTGCAACTTTCTTGTTGTGCCAGGGGACTCCAAGCTAATTGTCATATGGTATCCATGGGACGCTCGAGTTGTTGTGGGGGCATCTATGTACTTGCAGTGGTGGACTCCTCTCTATTTGTCTCAGGAGGTGGTTATGAATTTACTGTGGGGTTTGGGCCTCCTCTAAAAGGAGGCAGCAGATCCTGTTGAGATGAAGCAGGGGGTTCCTCTTGAGTTTTTGTGGGGTCTCCTATCTAGTTATGGTTAGGGCTCCTCTCTACCTGGGGTATGGGGCTTTCTTTCTACTTGTGGTGGGCTGGTGCGATCCTCTTAAGTATCAGTGGGAGCTTCTCTCTAGTTGTGGTGGGGGATTATCTCTAGCTGTGGTATGTCTGCTCATTTCTAGTTTTGGTTTTCTAGTTGGCTACTCTCTAGTTGCAGTGTACAGGCTCCTGTCTAGTTATGGTGAGGGGCTCTTTAGTTGCAATATCTGAGGGGAGTCCTTTCTAATTGCAAGATACAGAGGCTTCCTTTCTTGTTGTGGGGGTGGGGGTGGTGGTGGGACTCATCTATATTTGTCGGAGAGTGACTTCTCTCTAGGTATGGTGTCTGGGAGCATTCTCTCGCATTGTGGCCGGTGGCTTTTCTCGAGTAGCAGAAGAGTCCTCCCCCTGAGTTGTGGAAGTGGACTCTGCGCTCCTCTCTATTTGCAGTGGTCCCTCCTCTTAGGTTGTGATGGTGGGCTCTTCAGGGGTTCCCTCTCCTTTTGGCATTAGGTTTTCCTCACAAATTATAGCGTGGTTGTTCCTCTCTAATTCTGAGGGCCTCCTCTCGAGTTACGTCAGGGGGCTTGTCTGTATTTGCGGCAAAGGGTTTCCTCTGTATGACTTCTCTCTACTTGTGGAATGGAAAATTTCTCCAGTTTTTGTGGGGACTCTGCTGTCATTGTGGCCAGTGTCTCCTGTCGTGTTGCAGCAAAGATTCAGTTGTTCGTGTCTAGTTGCGTTGGGCAGTTGTGTTCTTCAATCATTGTGGTGTGTGGGGAACTCGTATCCAGTTGCAGTGTGCAGGGTCCTCTCTCGTTGTGACATGTGGTAAACACATTAGTTGTGGCCATTAGCTCTCTCTAGTTGCACTCTACTAGTGGTTTCTCTCTAGTTATGGTGTTGTGGGTCCTTCAAGTTGTTGTAGTCATTACCCTAGTTGCTGTGGGCAAGGGGCTACTCTCTAATTGTGGTGGGGTTGCCAACCTAGTTTTATCTAGAAGGCTCCTCTCTAGTTGCAGTTGCGGTCATCTCCCTAGTTATTTTGGGTGGTCTAGTCTCTAGCTGTGGTGGGGGTTTCCTCTCTAGTTGCATTGGGCGGGAGTTTTCCTCAATAGTTTCAATGTGC
This sequence comes from Bison bison bison, assembly GCF_000754665.1. Taxonomy (NCBI): domain Eukaryota; kingdom Metazoa; phylum Chordata; class Mammalia; order Artiodactyla; family Bovidae; genus Bison; species Bison bison. The sequence goes on from NW_011494849.1 coordinate 1,013,062, forward strand.
GGTAGGGCTCTTCTCCAGATGTGGTGTGTGGGCACCTCTCTAGTTGTGGCGAGCTGCACTTCTCTAGTTGTGCCATGGATGCTCCTCTCTTCTAGTGATGTGTGCCTGGGCTCCTCATTTGTGGTATCATGGTGCTCTTCTCTAATTGTGCTGAGGTCTTATCTTGATTTGCTGTGAGACCTCCACTTCAGTTGAGGCAGAGGACTCAGAGTGCCCCTAATGTTCTGGTTATGCCTCCTCTTGAGTTGTAGTGGTGGACTTGGTGTTCCTGTCGAGTACAGCATGCAACTCAGATTTCCACTCGAGTTGCTTTGCAAGGCTCCTTTTGAGTTGATGCAAGGGAATCAGAGCTCCTCTCGAGTTGCAGTGATGCCTCCCCTAGAGTTGTGTTGGGTTGTCTACATGGGATGGATTGTCCTCTCTCCTTTTGTCACTGGGGTCTCCTCACTAGTTTTTCTTGGGATTGCTCTTCTCTGATTTTGACAGGCTCCTCTCGAGTTACTTCAGTGGGCTCATTTCTATTTACAGCAGAGTGACACCTTTTTAGGTTCGATGTCCTGGGTGTTCCTCTCTAGTTGTGGTGAAGGGATCCTTACTAGCTCTGGAGGGGCAGTGCCTCTGTTTTTGTTGCTGGGGGCTCGCCTCGTGATGCAGCATAGGGCTCTTTTTAAATTGAGGCAGATTATCATGGTTTCTCTTGAGTTGCAGTGGGGGTCTCTGGAATCCTCTCAAGTTGCATCAGGGGGTTTGGGGCTGATCTTGAGTTGCAACAGGAAACTCAGGTTTCCTCTCTAGTTGAAACAGGTGACATGGGGCTCCACTCAATTTGTGGCTGGGAACTCAGGGTTCCTCTTGAGTTGTGGTTTGAAACTTGGGGCTCCTCTCGAGTTGCAGCTGATGACTCAGAGCTCCTCTTGAGTTGTGCTGGGTACTCAGGGTTTGTCTCAAGCTGAAGCTTGGGACTCAGGCTTCCAGTCAGCCATGGCAGGGAACTTGGTGTTCCTCTCGAGTTGAGGGGGGTACTCATTGTTCCTCCCGAGTTGTAGTCAGGCCTCCTCTCGAACTGTCTCGGGGCGACTCATCTCTAGCAGGGATGTACAGGGTTGCTCCTGTCTTGTAATGTGTGGGTGGCTACTCACTAGTTTTGGGACTTCTCTATCATTGTAGTCAGGGTCAACTCCGTAGCTGTGGTAGTTTCAATTCTCTCTGGTTGTGGTGTGCAAGCTGCTCTCTAGTTTTGGTTTGCAAACTACTCTCTAGTTGTGCCAGGGGTGGCTCCTCTTCAGTTGTGGAACAAAGGTTCCTGTCTTGTTGAGGTAGACGTCTCCTCTGGAATTGTGGTGGGTGTGGCTCCTCTCTTCTTGTGATGTGAAGGGGCAGTTTCTCCAGTTGTGATGTGAAGGATACTCTCTAGTTGTGGAAGGGGGTGTGCTCTTTAGTTGTGGCATATTGGGCTCCTCTCTACTCATGGCAGGGTTCTTGTGTTTAATTGTGCTATGTGGGTTTGTTCCTCTCTAGTGACGATGTTCAGAGGGGCCAATGTCTGGTTGCAGTGGGGTTCTCCTCTCTAGTTGAGTTGTAGGACACCTCTGTTATTATGATCCAAGCCAGAGCTCCTCTCTAGTGTGGGGCCCTTTTCTCTGGTTGTAGTGTGGAGAGAATCAATTCCTAGGCAGGTTGATAAGAAGTCCAGGGGTCCCCACGGAGTGAGGGGTCTGGAATTCTCAAGGAGTAAAAAAGGACAAATGTTGTTATTGTTGTTGTTGTTTTTCTCTCTCTCTCTACAATCCTTAGGATTATATAACAATAATGTATCCTGCTTGAGGACAGTCTCTGGAAAAAAGCCTTCTGGCTAATCCTGTTATCTCAAAATGAAAATTATGGGAGTGGGTCTAGTGAGGTCTTTACAACCTCCAGACATTCTTTTGATTCACTGTAATAAGTAATTTTAAAAGTATATAATTCCATTGCTAACACTACTGTAGGGGTACTCTTTCTGCCCTCTTCTGATGTCTATGTAAGAAGCTTTCCCAATCCCTTTTATACTTTAATAAAACTCTATTACACAAAACTTCTGAGTGATCAAGCCTCTGGCTCCAGATTGAATTCTTTTCCTTTGGAGGCCAAGAATCCTGGCATCTTCCGTGGTTCTGCAACAACCTTTCAGTGTGAGGGCTCCTCTCTAATTGTGGAGGGGTGCTCCTTTCTAGTTGTGACAGGGGTATCTAAGTACTTTAAGGGTTCAAGGGGCTCACAACTTGTGGCTGAGGCTCCTCTCTAGTTGTAGCAGGAGGCATCTCTCAAATTGCTGCATGGGGCACCTCTTAAGTTTTGGTGGGGGGCTCATCTATAATTGTGGTGAGGGACTCCTCTCTAACTGTGGTGTGGTGCCTCCTTTCTAGTTGTGGTGTGCTGGTGAGCTCCTCTTAAGTTTCAGTGGGCAGCTCCTCTCTATGTGTGGTGGTGGACTCCTCTATGGCTGTATACTGGGAGCTGCTTTCTAGTTGCAGTATGCAGGCTCCTCTCTAGTTGTGGTGAGTTGCTCTTCTTTAGTTGTGATGTCTGAGGTAATTCCTCTCTCATTGCAATGTGAAGGGGATCACCTCTATTGCTGTGGTGTGGGGCTTGTCTCTATTTGCTGTGGATGGGCTCCTCTCTAGGTGTGATGTCCAGAGAGCTCCTCTCTCATTGTGGATGGTGATTTCTCTCGAGTTGCTTTGGAGGACTTCTCTGCAGTTGCCACAGGGTACTTGGGCCTCCTCTTGAGTTCAGTAATGCCTCCTCTCATGTTTTTCATGTGGGGGGCTCCATGGTGAGGGGGTCTTCTCTACTTTCAGTGTTAGGGGTTCCTCATTAATTATGGGGGGGTGATGCTCTCTAGTTGTGACAGGTGCTCAACTCCCTAGTTGTGGTGAGGGAGCTCCTCTCCAGTTGCTTTGGGTGGGGCTTTTCCTCAATAGTTGTGGTGTGTATGGGGCTCCTCTCCACATGAGGAATGCAGGCTCCTCTGGAGTTGTAGCAGGAGCCTTGTCTATTGTTGTGCCAGCGGGCTCCTCTCTAAGTTGATTTCCAGGGGCTCCTGTCCTTTTATGGGGGCTTCTCTCTAGTTGTGATGTGTGGGCTCCTCTCTAGTTTTGGCAGGGTGCTACTTTCTTGTTGTGTCAGGGGACTCCAAGCTAGTTGAGGTGTCCAAAGGACTCTCGAGTTATGGTGGGGGCATCTCTGTACTTGCAGTGGTGGGCTCCTCTCTGTCTCAGGAAGCACATATCAAATAGCTGTGGGGGCTTGGGGCTCCTCTAGAAGGAGGCAGCGGATCCTGTCGAGATGGAGCAGGGGTTTCCTCTCGAGTTTCAGTGGGAGTCCTCTCTGGTTGTGGTTGAGGACTCCTCTCTACCTGTTACATGCAGTTTCCTTTCTAGTTGCAGTATGCTGGTGAGCTCCTTTGGAGTATCACTGGGGGCTCCTCTCTAGTTGTGGTGGGGGATTAATTCTTGCTGCATTGTTGCTGCTACTTTTTAGTTTTGGTGTGCTGGTGGGCTTCCCTCTAGTTTTGGTGTGTGTGCTCCCTTCTAGTTATGGTGAGGGGCTCTTTAGTTGCTATATCCGAGGGAAGTCCACTGTTATTGCAATGTGTAGGGCCCTCCTTTCTTGTTGTGGTGGGGAGGCTCATCTATATTTCTCACAGTGTGATTCCTCTCTAGGTATGATGTCTGGGGCATCATCTCTTATTGTGGCAGGGGGCTTCTCTCGAATAGCAGCTGAGTCCTCCACTTGAGCTGTGGCAGTGCACTCAGTGCTCCTCTTGAGTTGCAGTGGTCCCCCCTCTTAAGTTGTGATGGGGGACTCTGCATGGGTGTCGTTTCTTCTTTTGGCACAAGGTGTTTATCACAAGTTTTAGCATTATTGTTCCTACAATAACGACTGCAACAACTCGAAAGAGCCATCACACCACAACTAGATAGAAACCCCTAGTACAGTGCAACAAGAGAGTGGCTTTGGCTACAACTAGTGTGTTGACCATGCACCAATATGAAAGAAGAGCCTGCACACCGAATCTGGAGAAGTGTGTCCTGCATACCACAATGACTGAAGATCACCACCGCCCAACACAACTAGAGAGGAACATTTGAGTCCTTTGCTGCAACATTAGAGTATCTATGGGCCACAATCCAAATGAGCCCCCTATCTGAACAGGAGATGTTCACCCTACACAAGTAGAGAGGAGTCCCCAAAACATCACACGTAGAGAGATGACCCTCTACCTCAGATAGAGACAAGCCCCCTGAAGTAACTCTAGAGGAGCCCCTCACAAGTAGAGAGGAACAACTATGCTAAAATTTGTGAGGAACACCTAGTGCCAAAAGAAGAGAGTACCCCCTGAAGAGCCCCCCATCACAACCTAAAAAAGTTGTGATGACACAACAGTCCACTGACACAACTCAAGAAGTGGACTCTGCCTCTACTCGAGAGAAGCCACCAGCCACCGTTTGAGAGGAGCTCTCCAGGCATCACATCTAGAGAGGAGCACATCCTCTCCAAACAGAGACCACCCCCAACTAGAGAGGGTAAATACTGCACATCACAATGAGAGAGGAGTCCCCTCAGACATCCCAACTAAAGAAGAGCACTACAACTAGAGAGTAGCCTGAACATTGCAACTAGAAAAAAGCCCCAATATTACAGCTATAAAGGAGTCCATCACCACACCTTGAGAACAGCTGCCTACTGAAATTTAAGAGGAGCTTGACAGCACACCACAGCTACAAAGGAGGCATCACGCCACAGCTAAAGAGGAATCCACCACAAGTACAGATGAGCCCGTCTATAAACTCGAGAGGTGCCTCCCACTACGACTAGAGAGAATCCCCAGCCACAAGTTGAGAGTCCTGTGCAACCTGCAACTAGTTTAGAGCCTCCTGCCACAACTAGAAAGGAGCACCCCTCCACAACTAGAGAGGAACCTGTACACCACAACTAGAGAAAAGGCCCCCACAACTAGAGAGGAGCCTCATACTGCAACTAGAAGGGAAAACCCCACCACAACTAAACATTAGCCCCACTGAATATTGCCAGTAGAGAGGAGCACACCCACACATCACAATTAAACATAAGTCCTCTCACAAGCTCTTTCACTTCTTTGCACAGCATCACATGCCCTTTCGTAATTTCAGTGCCCTCGATCAATCTTGAAAGCCATCATAGGCCCTTGCATTCTCTCCAACTTCTTCCTATGGCCTCGTATGCTCAACCATGCCCTCACCCTTACAGGCTCTCACACACCCTCACATGCCCTAGCACACCCGTTCATGTCCTTGCATGGTTTTACACACCCTCACACATCCTCGCATGCCATTGAATGTGCTCCCACGCTCTCACAATATCTCTCACATCCTCGCACACATGCTGTCACATGCCAGCACACACACTCAGACACTCCAGCACACCCTCACTCACCTTTTCATGCTCTCACATGCCCTCGTAAGCTCTAGCAAGCCCAAGCACATCCTCACATGATCTCATACGCCTTCGCATGCCCTAGCACAACGGTGCACACTCTTGCACACCCTCGCACACTCTCAAAGTCCCTCACAAGCCCTCACATGCACTCCATGCACTCACTTGCCCTCATATGTATTTTGTGCGGTCTCATACTACCTGTCACAACCTCGCACACACACCACACCCTCACATGCCGACACACTCACTTGCAGACTCTCACATGCCCTCATATGCTCTCACACAACCTTACACACCCTCTCACACCTTTGCACACCCTCGCATGTTCTTGCACACTCTATCACATCCTTGTACACCCTTGGACACCCCTGCATGCTCTCACACACTCTTGCAAGTCCGTGGATGCTCTCACACTCCCTCATGTGCTCTTTCATGGCCTTGGACACCACTGCACACCTTTGCACACCCTTGCATGTCCACGCACACCTTCACACAGACTTGTAGGTTCTCGCATGCCCTTTCATGCTATGTCAGGCATTCACACATTCTCACACACCTTCACAAGCCCTTGTGCATCCTCACACACCCTCGCACAGCCTCACACTCTCACACACACTCATTTGCCCTCACATGCACTCGCACACACTTTCAAACACTTGCATGCCCTTGCACACTCTCCCACATACTCGCACACCCAGGCACACCCTTGCACACCCTTGCACATGCAGGGACACCCTCGACTCCCTTTCACCATTTGCATGTACTTACATATCCTTGCACACCCTCACATATCCTTTTACACCTACCCATGCCTCCCACAGCCTCGACTACATCCAACACCCTCACCTGGCCTCGAGCACCACTGCGCACTCTCGCATGTTCATGCATGCCCTCATAAGGCCTCACAGGGACTCGAAGGCCACTGCATGCTCTCACAGTTTCTTGCACATCCTCTTAAAACTTCACATCACCTCACACTTTCTGGTAAGCACTAGCACATCCTTCACACACTTTCTCACGCCCTCACAAGCCCTTGCACACTCTTGCACGCCGTCCAATGCCCTCATATGCTCTCCCATGCACTCACATGGCCTCCCGCATCCTGTCACACCCTCACACGCCCTCACATGCTCTCACATGCTCTCAAACTTTCTGTCATGCACTCGCACACTCTACCCCACTCTGCACAGCCTCATACGACTTCACACATGCTTGAATGCCCTTATTCACCCCCATACACCCTTGCATGCACTCACAAGCTCTGGCACATACTCACACACCCTGGCATACCCTTGCACATCCTCACATAATTTGGCATGCCTTTGACTCCCTCGCATGCCTTCATACCTACTCGCACACCTTCACACACTTTCACACATTCTTTCACACCCACACACACCCTTGCATGCCCTTGAATTGGTTGAACACCCTAGCACACCTTCGCATGCCCTCACATTCTTTTGAATACCCTTGCACGGCCTCAAATCCCCTCGCAAGGCTTCAAACACCACTGCACACTCTCGTAGGTCATCACACATCCTCGTATGTCCTTGCACTCCCTTGTACGACCTTGCACAATCTCTCACACTCTTGCACACCCTTACATGGCCTCACATGCTCCTGCAAGGCCTCACGTGCTCCTGCAAGGCCTCACATGCTCTCGCTTGCCCTTTCAGGCCCTCTCATGCAAGCGCACCATCGAACACTTTTGCATGCCCTCACATGCACTTTAATGCTCTGGCACACCCTTCCATGATATTATGTGCTCTAGAACACCCTTCCAAGCCCTCACACTCCTTCGTACATCCTTGCACGTCTATGACCTCACACACTCTTGCACACATTCACATGCTCTCTCATGCCCTCGCAAGCTCTCACACACTCTCGTTCACCCTCACACGCCCTCGCATGTCCTCAGACAACCTCACATGTCCTTGCATGCCCTTTCACCTCCTAAGATGCCCTTTCAAGGCCTTGCACACCCATGCAGGCACTTGCACAACCTCACACTCACTCACATGTCCTGGCCAGCATGCCTACATCCTCACACGCTCTTTCACTCCCTCTCACAGCCTCGCATGTCCTTGCATGCAATCTCAAGGCCTCACACAATCTTGAGTGCTCTTGAACATCTTCGTTCACTCTCACACACACATGTATGTTCTCACATGCCCTCACAAGACATTGCATGTCCTCATACGTCCTTGTACATACTCACACATTCTTGCAAAATCTCACATGTACTCGTATATTCTCTCACAATATCACATGCTCTCACACAACCTTTCAAACCATCCCAGATTCTTGAAAACTCATGCACACCCTTGCAGGCCCTCAACTCAATCCCATGCCCTCGTACATCCTCACACACCTCTGTTTGGCTACCCATGCCTTTGCAAACATTTGCATTGCCTCCCACATCCTCAGGGACTTCACACACCTTCACAATCCCTTTTAAGTCCTCTGTGAAAGGCTGATGGTCTCATGTCTTAGAAGCCAGCCAGATCCTGCTAGATAGAGGCCTGAAAACAAATTATTTGTTGATGCCTCTCTTTGTGGAAGGAATGTGGCTTTCCAGGCATTCTGTGTGCTGAGAGTCACACACTGCTTGAAAAGGTTTACTTGGAGGTCAGTTTTAGTTGGAATTTCACCTGAGGGTTTGACCATAGGGATGGACCCCAGAGTAACAGGGAAAGGCAAACCAACATTCAAACAACTGTTCAATCACGTTTTCTCTGCAGGAGAGATCCAGTGAACCTATGTCTGTCCAGAACATTCTTGGATCCTGGTGGGGCAAACCCTGAGTGTGAACCTGGATTCTGTACTTTGGTTTCAATATTCACATTTTTCACTCCATGGGCCCTAAAGTGGTGGGACCTAGCCACTGGTTGAAAATCCATCCAAATGCTGTTTTCTTACTTTGGACAGCACTAGCTTTGCTATACCCTTTGAGATTTCAGAGACAAGCAGATGGCTTGCAACTCCTAGACATGGGCCCATTTGCAGTGGAATGTCACCTGGACTAGGTGACCACAGTAAGGCACAGAACACTTTCGGACACAGTCCCACAGCTTGCTTCCTCATAGGCAGTCATAGTATGGCCTAGGAATGTGTTTGCAAGTCTTGGAAAGTGCAGGGAGACACACTGTCCTGACTCTGGAAACGAGGCCCTCTGGGCATGCCTGGAGGTGTCAAGTCTTTGAAACTAGACATTTCCTGTTGGATAGAGGCCAGAAAACACACTCTCGGTTGATACCTTTCCTTCCTAGAAGGAGCATACTTTTCCCAGCCTTCTGTGTACTGATAATCACATACTGCTTGAAAACCCTTGCTTGCAGGTCATTTTATAATCACAGTTTCCCCTGAGGGTGTGACCATATGGAAGACCCCAGAATCACAGGGATCAGCAAAAGACCATGTAAACGTCTGTTTCATCACGTTTTCTCTGTAGGAGGGTTCAAGTGAGTCTAGGTCTGTCTGGAAAATTCTTGAATCCTGTGGGAACACACCCTGAGTGTGAACCTGGATAACTGATCTTGATGGAAAAATGCACATTTCTCTCTCTGTAGGCCCTAAAGCAGTGCAGCCTAGTGACTACTTGAAAATATATCCAGCTGATGTTTTCTTACTTCTGACAGTGCTAGCTTTGCTCCACCCTTTGGGATTTCTGAAGCAAGCGAGGAGCTCACAACTCCTAGCCATGGGCCCATTTGAAGTGGAATCTCACCTTGTTAAGGTGACCACAATATGGCATCCAGCACTCTCAGACACACTCCTTCAGCATGCTTCTTCATGGGAAGTCCCAGTATAACCTAGAAATGTGTTTGTAAGGCTCAGAAAGTGCAGCGAGACACATTACCCTACTCTGGAAATTAGGTCCTCTGGGGAAGCCTGGAGGTCTCACGTCTTTGAAGGTAAACAGTTCCTGCTGAACAAAGGGCTGAAAAAACACTCTCTGTTGATGACTTTCCTTCCTTGAAGGAAGATATCTTTCCCAACATTATGTGTGCTGAGAGTCACACAGTACTTGAAAGTGATTTCTTGGAGTTCATTTTTCAGTTGCAATTTCCCATGAGGCTGTGAGAGAAAGGAAATGACCCACACCCACAGGGAAAGGCAAACCAACATCCAAACATCTGTTCCATCATATTTTCTACATAGGAGAGATCCAGTGAACCTAGGTCTGTCAGGAAAATTATTGGATCCCTGAGTGCGAACCTGCATAATGGACTTTGGTGGCAACATTTACATTTTTCTCTTGGTGGGACCTAAAGCAATGCGGCCTAGTAACTGCTTGAAAATTCATCCAATTGCTGTTTTCTTGATTCTGAGTGTACTAGCTTTGCTCCACCCTTTGGGATTTCTGAGGCAGTCATGAGGATTGCAACTCCTCACTGGGGGCAGATTGGCAGTTCAATGTCACCTCGACTAGGTGAGCACAATATGTTATCCAGCACTCTCAGACACACTCCTGCAGCCTGCTTCCTTATGGACAGTCGCAGGATGGCCTAGCAATGTGTTTTCAAAAGATGAAAAATGCAGGGAGACAAACTGCCCTTACTCTGGAAGTTTGGTCCTTTGGGCAAGCCTTCAGTTCTCACATCTCAGAAGCTAAATAGGTCTTATTAGATAGAGGACTGAAAACAAACTGATGCCTTCCTTTCCTTGAAGGAAGATAACTTTTCCAGCATTCTGTGTGCTGGGAGTCACAAACTACTTGAAAATGCTTGCTTGGAGGTCATTTTTCAGTCACAATATCCCCTGAGGATGTGTCTGTAGGGAAGTGCCCCACACTCACAGGGAAAGGCAAACCAACATCCAAACATCTGTTCCTTCAGGATTTCTCTGTAGGAGTGATCCAGGTAACCTAGATCTGTCTGGAAAATTCTTGGAACCTCAGGGGCATACCCTGAGTGTCAACCTGGATACTGGACCTTGGTAGCAAAATTCCCCTTTTTCTTACAGGGTGTCCTAAAGTCGTGTGGCCCAGCATCTGCTTGAAAATCAATCAAATTTTTTTGCTCATTTCTGACAGCACTAGGTATGCTTGCCTTTTGTGATTTCTGAAGCAAGAGGGAGACTCTCAACTCCTCAGCCTGGACCCATTTTCAGTGCAATGTCACCTCAATTTGGTGACCACAGGATGGCACACAGCAGTGTGACACACTCCCACAGCTTGCTTCCACATGGGCCATCCCATAATAGCCCTGGAATGTGTTTGCCACACTCGAAAATGCAGGGAGCCAAATTGCCCTGTCTCTGGAAGTTAGGTCCTTTGGGCAAGTCTCTAAGTCTCACATCTCAGAAGCTAAACAGTTCCTGCTAGTTAGAGGCCTGAAAACACACCCTCTGTTATCACCTTTCCTTCCTCAAAACAACACAGCTACCCCAGCATTCTCTGTGTGGAGAGTCATGCACTGTTTGAAAGCTCTTGCTTGGAGGTCAATTTTCATTCACAATTTCCCCTGAGTCTGTGACTGGAGAGAAGGTCCCCACACTCACAGGGAAAGGCAAACCAGCATCCAAATGTGTGTTCCATCACGATTTCTCTCTTGGACAGATCTTGGGAGACTTGGTCTGTTTGCAAAAATCTTGGATCCTATGGGGACACACCCTGAGTGTCAACCTGGATACCAAACCTTTGTGGCAAAATTTACATTTTTCCCTCAGGGGACCCTAAAGTGGTGTGGCTTAGTAACTTCTGGAAAATCCACCCTATTTCTGCTTACTTACTTTTGACAGTGTTTGCTTTGATCTACCCTTTGGGAATTCTGTAGCAAACAGAACACTTGCAATTCTTGCTGCAGGCCCATTTGTGGGGAATGCCACCTCAAATAGGTAACCACAGTATGGCACCCAGCACCCTCAGATGCATTCCCACAGTCTGCTTCCTCATGGGCAGATGCTGTATAGCATAGGGATGTGCTTCTAAGGCACAAAAGTACAGGGAGACACACTGCCCTGACTCTGGAAATTAGGTCTGCTTGTCATACCTGAGGTTTCAGGTCTCATGTACTAAAGAGTTCCTGTTAGACAGAGGCCTGAAAACACACTCTGTTGATGCTTTTCATTCTTCGAAGCAAGATAGTTTCCCCAGATTTCTTTGTGCTTAAAATCATACACTGCTTGAAAGCGCTTCACCAGAGGTCATTTTTCAGTCACAATTTCCCCCAAGGCTGTGACTGGAGGAAAGGACCCCACACTCACAGGGAAAGCAAAACAACATTCAAACATCTGTTTAATCAGATGTTCTCTGTAAGAATGATCCAGGAAGCCTAGGTCTGTCTGAAAAATTCTTTGATCCTGTGGAGAAACACCCTGAGTGTCAACCTGGTTACTGGACCTTGGTGTCAAAATTCACATATTTTTCTTGGGGATCCCTAAAGTGATGCAGGCTAGTAACTGCTTAAAAATCCATCCAATTGTTGCTTATTTATGACAGTGCTAGCTCTGCTCCATGCTTTGGCATTTGTGAAGCAAGGGTGCACCTAGCAAATCCTCACCACGGGCCCATTGGCAGTGCAATGTCACATAGAATTGGTGACCACAGTATGGCACCCAGCACTGTCAGACACACTCTCGCAGCCTGCTTCCTCATGGACAGTCGTAGTATGGCCTAGAAATGTGTTTGCAAGGGTTAGAAAGTGCAGGGAGACACACTGCCCTGACTCTGGAAGTTAGGTCCTCTGGGCAAGCCTTCAGGTCTAACGATTCAGAAGCTAAACAGTTCCTGCTAGATAGAGGACTGAAAACAAGCTCTCTGCTGATGTCTTCTCTTCCTTGAGGGAAAAGAGCTTCCGCAGCATTCTGTGTACTGTGTCACACACTGCTTGAAAGCGCGTGGTTGGAGGTCACTTTTCAGTCGAAATATCCCCTGAAGATGTGACCATAGGGAAGAGCCCCACACTAACAGGGAAAGGCAAATCAACATTCAAATGTCTGTTCCATCACGGTTTCTCTGTAGGAGTGATCCAGGTAAGCTAGATCTGTCTGGAAAATTCTCGAGGACACACCCTGAGTGTCAAGCTGGACACCAGACCTTGGTGGCAAAATTTCTCTTTATCCCCTGGGGTGCCCTAAAGCAGTGTGGCCTAGCACCTGCTTGAAAATCCATCAAATTTCTTTCTGCTTACTTCTGACAGTGCTAGCTTTGCTCCACCCTTTGGGATTTCTGAAGCAAGAGTGTATATCGTAACCCCTTGGTGTGGGCCCATTTTCAATGCAATGTCAACACAACTTGGTGACCACAGGATGGCATCCAGCACTCTCAGACACACTCCTGCAGTCTGCTTCCTCATGCCCAGTCCCATAATGGCTTAAGAATATGTTTTTTTCAGCACACGGGAATGCAGGGAGACACACTGCCCTGACTCTGGATAAACCTGGAGGTCTCAGGTCTCAGAAGCTAAACAGTTGCTGCTAGATAGAGGCCTGAAAACATCCTCTCTGTTGATGCCTTTCCTTCCTTGAAGCAAGATAGCTTTGCCAGCATTCTGTGTAGGGATAGCCATTCACTGCCTGAAAGCTCTTGCTTGTAGGTCATTTTTCAGTCTCAGTTTCCCCTGAGGCTGTGACCAGATGGAAGGCCCCACCCTCACTGGGAAAGACAAACAACATCCATACGTCTATTCCTTCAGGTTTTCTCTGTAGGGGTGATCTAGGGAGCCTAGGTCTGTATGAAAAATTCATTGATCCTGTGGTGACACACGCTGGGTGTCAACCTGGATACCAGACTTTGGTGGCAAAATTCACGTATTTTTCGGACCTTGTGTTTTGCAAGACTTGAAAACACATCCTTAGGCCATACTATGAATTATCATGAGGAAGCAGGCTGTGGGAGTGTGTCCGAGAATGCTAAGTGTCACTCTGTTCATCTAGTCTAGGTCGCATTGCAATGTGATTGGGCCCACAGCAAGGATTTGCAAGGTACACACTTGCTTCAGAAATCCCAAAGCATGGAACAAAGTTCATGCTGTCATAAGTAAGCAAACAGTAATTGGATGGAATTTCAGGGAGTTGCTAGCCTCCACCACTGTAGGTGATGCAGGCTAGCATCTGCATTGCCTGCTTCCTCATGGGCAGATGCACTATGGCCTATGAACGTGTTTTCAAGGCTCAGAAACTGCATGTAAACCCACTGCTCTGATTCTGGATGCTAGGTCTTCTGGGCAAGATGTGAAGTTTCACGTCTTAGAAACTAGACAGCTCCTGCTAGACAGAGGCCTGAAAACAGTCTTTGTTGATGCCTTTCCTTCCTCTAAGGAAGATAGCTTTCCCAGAATTCTGTGTTCTGAGAGTCACACACATCTTGAAAACCCTTGTTCAGAGGTGTTTTATGAATCTCAATTTCCCCTGAATCTGTGACTGTAGGGAAGGACCCCACATTCACAGGGAAAGGCAAAGCAACATCCAAACATCTGTTTCATCACATTTTCTCTGTAGGAGAGATTCAGAGAGACTAGATCTGTTGGGAAAATACTTGAATCCTGCAGGATCATACCCTGAGTGTGAACCTGGTTCCTGGAACTTGGTGGCAAAATTCACATTTTTCACCCAGGAAGTCTAAAAGCAAGGCAGCCAGCAACAGATAGAAAGTCCATCCTATTGTTGTTTTAATTTTGACAGGGCTAGCTTTGATCCACCCTCTCAGATTTCTGAAGCAAGCTTGTGCTGACAACTCCTCACCATGGTCCCATCTTGAATGGAATGTGACCTCGACTGGGTGAACACAGTATGGCACCAGCACTCTCAGAAACACTCACATAGCCTGCTAACACATGGGCAGTCACGGTACAACATAAGATTGTTTTTGTAAGGCTCAGAAAGTTCACAGAGACACACTGCACTGACTGAATTATAGATCTTCTGGGCAATCCTGGAAGTCTCATGTCCTAGAAACTAGATGGTTACTGCTACATAGAGGCTTGAAAACACATTCTGTTGATGCCTTTCTTTCCTTGAAGGAAGATAGCTTTCCCAGTATTCTGTGTTCTGAGTGTCACACACTGTTTGAAAACACTTGCCTGAAGTTCATTTTTCATTCACAATTACGCCAGAGGGTGTGATTGTAGGGAAGGGTGGAACACAAAGCTAAACCTACATGTAAACGTCTGTTCCATCAAGTTTTCTCTGTAGGAGAGATCCAGGGAGCCTACGTCTGTCTGGAAAATTCTTGGATACTGTGGGGATACACCCTGAGTGTGAACTTGGATAATGGACCTTGTTGGCAAAATTTGCATTTTTCTCTCGGTGGGCCTTAAAGCGGTGGGGCCTAGCAAATGCTTGAAAATCCATCCAAATTCTGTTTTCTTACTTCTGAAAGCACTAGCTTTAGTCCACCCTTTGGGATTTTTAAAGCAAATGGGTATCTCGCAACACCTCACTGCAGGCCCATTTGTAGTTGAATGTCACCTCAACTAGGTGAACACAGTATGGCACCCAGAACTCTCAGACACACTCCCACAGCCTGCTTCCGCATGGGCAGTCATGGCATGGCCTACAAATGTGTATTCAAGGCTAGGAAACTGCAGGGAGACCCACTGCCCATGTACTAGATGTTAGGTCCTCTGGGCAAGACTGCAAGTCTCATGTCTTAGAAATTAGAGAGCTCCTGCTAGATAGAGGCCTGAAAGTACAGTCTTTGTTGATGCCTTTCCTTCCTCAAAGGAAAATAGCTTTCCCAGCATTCCATATACTGAGAGTTGCACACATCTTGTAAACCGTTTTTTGGAGGTGTTTTTTTTTTTTTTTTTTTTATCACAATTTTTCCTGAGGCTGTGACCATAGGGAAGAGCCCCACACTCACAGGGAAAAGAAAAGCAACATCCAAATGTCTGTTCCATCACATTTTCTCTGTAGGAGAGATTCAGGGGGCCTAGGTCTGTCGGGAAAATACTTGGATCCTGTGGGGTCACGCCCTGAGTGTGAACCTAGGTACTGGACCTTGGTAGAAAAAATTCTTGTTTTTCACTCAGGGAGGCCAAAAGCTGTGCGGTCAGCAACTGCTTGAAAATTCATGCAATTGCTGTTTTAATTTTGATAGGGTTAGCTTTGATCTGGAGAAGGCAATGGCAGCCCACTCCAGTACTCTTGCCTGGAAAATCCCATGGATGGAGGAGCCTGGTAGGCTGCAGTCCATGGGGTCGCTAAGAGTTGGACACGACTGAGCGACTTCACTTTCACTTTTTACTTAAATACATTGGAGAAGGAAATGGCAACCCACTCCAGTGTTCTTGCCTGGAGAATCCTTGGGACAGGGGAGCCTAGTGGACTGCTGTCTATGGGGTCACACAGAGTCAGACATGACTGAAGCAACTTAGCAGCAGCAGCAGCTTTGATCCACCCTTTTGGATTCTGAAGCAACTTGAAGCTGACAACTCCTTGTCCCAGGACCATTTTCAATGGAATGTCACCTGGACTAGGCGAACAAAGTATGGCACCCAGCATTCTCAGACACACTCCCTCATCCTGCTTCCTCATGGATAGTCGAGGCATGGCCTAGTAATGCGCTTTCAAGGCTCCGAAAGTACAGGCAGATATACTGCCCTGATTCTGGAAATTAGGTTCTCTGGGCAAGCCTAGAGGTCTCATGTCTTAGAAACTAGACAGTTAGTTCTAGATAGACTACTGAAAACACACACTCTCTAGAATCCTTTCCTTCCTTCATGAAGCACAGATTTCCCAGCATTCTATGTGCTGAAAGTCACACACTGCTTGAGAACACTTGCTTGTAGTTAATCTCTCAGTCTCAATTTAACATGAGGCTCTGATTGTAGGGAAGCGACCCACACTCACAGGGAAAGGCAAACCAACATCCAAACCTTTGTGTCATCAGAGTTTTCTCTGTAGGAGAGATCCAGTGATCCTACGTCTCTCTGGAAAATTGTTGGGTCCTCACACCATGAGTGTGAATCCGGATACCTAAGCTTGACGGCAAAATTCACATTTTTCTCGGTGGTCCCTAAAGTGGTGTGGCCTAGCAACAGCTTGAAAATGCATCCAATTGATGTTTTCCTACTTTTGACAGCGCTAGTTTTGCTCCACCCTTCGGGATTTCTGAAGCAAGCTGGTGGCTTGCAACTCCTCTCCGCAGGCCCATTTGCAGTGAAATGTCACCTCGTCTAGGTGACTACAGTATGGCACCCAGGACTCTCAGTTCCTACAGCCTGCTTCCTCATGGGTAGTCACAGTATAGCCTAGGAATATGTTTGCAATGCTTGGAAAGTGCAGGGAGACACACTGCCCTGACTCTGTAAGTTAGATAATCTGGGCAAGCCTGGAGTTCTCATGTCTTAGAAGTTAAACAGTTCTTGCTAGATAGAGGACTGTAAACACACTCCTTGTTGATACCTTTCCTTTCTCGAAGGAAGATAGCTTTCCCAGCATTCTGTGTGCTGAGTGTCATATGTTGCTTTAAAACACTTGCTTGGAGTTCATCTTTAAGTAACCATTTACCCTGAGGCTGTGATTGTTGGGAAGGGGACCACACTCACACAGAAATGCAAAGCAACATCAAAATTGTGTTCCATGACATTTTCTCTGTAGCAGAGATTTCAGTGAGCCTAGGTCTGTGTTGAAAATTCTTGGATCCTGCGGGGATACATTTTGGGACTATCCCAACAACAAACTGACCTGAGGGAGGAGTCCCACAGAAGTATAAATAAAAATAAGTCTCAGAAATAAAGTGGGGACCATGAGGCTGATGCCATTCACAGGCAAAAGCCCAGACCCTAATGCTTGCATGCCCTTTATTGTTAACATCTATTACCTTGCACATGCTCTAGAGATGTTTGTTCTTTACAGTCTCAGGTTGGGGATAAAGAATTACAATGCACAGTCCTCAATGTCAAACCTTCAGGCCTTTCATGACTCTGTTTAACCCTTTGGCTAGTGGTGCCCTTTCTCAGCAACTCCCTCAAGGCGCTGGTTACAGGAACCATCACTAATGGTTTCCCATCAGTCACATCAGTACTTCAACGTCTTGTTTTCAACATGTGTTTCGATGATGTAGTTTTTACTGCTCTCAGGCCTGCATCTGATGGTGATGAGAAAGTCATTCTTACTTTTCATAGAGGCCCTTCTAATTATAGTACAGGCCTGTGCATAGCAAATTCCATACAACACACCCTGAGTGTGAACCTAGATAACAGACCTTGGTGGCAAAATTTGCATTCTTCTCTCAGGGGGCCCTAAAGTGGTGCAGCCTAGCAACTGCTTGATAATCCATCCAATTGCTGTTTTCTTACTTCTGACAGTGCTAGCTTTGCTTCACCCTTTGGGATTTCTGAAGCAAACGACTGGCCCACAACTCCTCTTCACAGGCCCAATTGCAGTGTGATTCACCTCAACCAGGTGAACACGGTATGGCACCCAGAACTCTAAGACAAACTTCCACAGCCTGCTTCCTCATGGGCAGTCATGGTATGAACTAGGAATGTGATTGCAAGGCTCGGAAAGGACAGTGAGACACACAGCCCTGACTCTGGAAGTTAAGTCCTCTGGGCAAGCCTGGAGGTCTCACGTCTTAGATTCTAAACCGTTCCTGCTATATAGAGGCCTGACAACCCACTCTCTATTGATGTCTTTCCTTCCTCAAAGGACCATAGCTTTCCAACATTTTAGGGCCAACCAAGAGGAAAATGTGAAGTTTGCCACCAAAGTCCCATATTCAGTTTCACATTTGATGTGTCCCCACAGTATCCAAGACTTTTCAATATAGACCTAGGTTCACTTAGGATAACTATATCTCTCCCACAGAGAAACATGATGTAACAGACATTTGGATGTTGATTTGCCTTTCCCTGTGAGTCTTTTGGCCTTTGCTATGGTCAGACCGTCATGGGACATTGCTACTGAAAATGACTTCCAAGCAAGTGTTTTCAAGCAGTGTGTGACTCTTAGCACACAGAATGCTGGGAAAGCTATGTTCCTTTGAGGAAGGAAAGTCATCAACAGATAGTATGTTTTCAGACCTCTGTGTATCAGGATCAATCAGGATCTGCAAATTCTGAGCCTTGCAAACACATTCTTGATCACACGGGAATGCCCATGAGGAAATGGGCTATGGGAGAGTGTCTGAGAATGCTCCACACCATACTGTCCTTACCTAGATGAATTGACATTCCACTGTAAATGGGCCAGGGGCCAGGAGTTATGAGCCACCTGTTGGTTCAGAAACCCAAAACGGTGGAACAAGGCTATCAGTGTCAGAAGTAAGAAAACAGGTATTAAGTGGATTTTCAAGCAGTTGTTAGGCCACATCATTTTATAGCCAATGGAGAGAAAAATGTGAATTTGCCACCAATGCCTACTATCAAGTTTCACAGCCAGGATGTGTCCCCCCCAGTATCCAGGAATTTTCCAGATGGACTTTGCCAACTATATCTCTCCTACAGAGCCAATGTGTTGGAACAGATGTTTGGATGTGGTTTTCCTTTCACTGTGAATGTAGTGCCTTCCCTCCAGTCACACCTTTGGGTGAAATTCCTACTGAAAAAAATGACCTCCAAAAAAATTATTTCAAGCAGTGTGTGACACTCAGGAAGCAGAATGCTTGGAAAACTATGTTCCTTCAAGGAAAGAAAGGCATCAGCAGAGAGTGAATTTTCAGACCTTTATCTATCAGGAATTGTCTAGATTCTATGATGTGAGACCTCCAGTCTTGCCCTCAGGGTCTAACTTCCAGAGTCAGAGCATTGTGTTTCCTTGCACTAACCCAGGCTTTTAACCATATTTCCTATGTCATATCAGAACTGCCCATGAGGAAACAGCCTGTGGGAATGTGCTGAGGCTGCTGCGTGTCATAATGTTGTTACCTAGGTGAGGTGATATTCCATTGGAAATGGGCCAATAGTAGGTGACATTCCATTGGAAATGGGCCAATAGTAGAGCTGCCTGCCTGCTTCAGAAATCCCAAAGTGGGGACAAAAGCTATCTCTGTCAGAAGTACAAAAACAGCAATTGGATGGGTTTTCAAGCAGTTGCTAAGCCATGCCATTTTAGGGCCAACTTAGAGAAAAATGTGAATTTTTCCATCAACCTCTGGTGTCCAGGTTCACACTCAGGATGGGACCCTGCAGTATCCTAGAATTTTCCAGACTGACCTAGGCTCACTGGCTCTCTCCTTCAGAGAGAATGTGATGAAACACATGTTTGGATGTTGGTTTGCCTTTCCCTGTGAGTGCAGGGGGCTTCCATACGATCACACTGTCAGGGGAAATTCCTACTGAAAAATAACTCCAAGCAAGTGTTTTGAACCAGTGAGTGACTCTCAGCACACAGAATGCTGGGAAAGCTATGTTCCTTCGAGGAAGGAAAGGCATCAACAGAGAGTGAATTTTCAGGCCTCTATGATCATTAACTGTCTAGATTCTAAGATGTGAGTCCTCTGGGCTTGCCCAGAGGATCTAACTTCAAGTCAGGACATTATATTTCCCAGCACTTTTCGAGGATTGTAAACACATTCCTAGAAGACACTGGGACTGCCCATAAGGAAACAGGCTGTGGGAATGTGTCTGAGAGTGCTGGGTGCCATACTGTGCTTACCTAGATGAGGTGACATTCCATTGGAACCAGGCAAATGGCTAGGAGTGGAGAGCTGCCTACTAGCTATAGAAATCCCAAAGGGTGAACCAAAGCTATCACTGTCAGAAGTAATAAAATAGCAATTGGTTGGATTTTCAAGCAGTTTCTATGCTGCACTGTTTTAGAGCCAACTGTGGGAAAACTGGAAATTTTGTCACTAAGGTCCAGTGTCCAGTTTCACACTCAGGATGTGGCCCCACAATGTCCATGAATTTTCCAGACAGACCTAGGCTCAGTGGTCACTCCTATATGGAAAACGTGATGGAACAGATGTTTGGATGTTGGTTTGCCCTTCCCTGTGATTTTTAGTGACTTCCTTACCATTATACCATCAAGGGAGATTGTTACTGAAAAATGACCTCCAAGCAAGCATTTTCAAGCAGTTAGTTGCTCTCAGCACACAGAATGTTGGGAAAGCAATTTGCCTTTGAGGAAGGAAAGGCAACAACAGATAATGTGTTTTCAAGCATCTATCTGTCAGGAATTGTCTAGATTATAAGACATGAGACCTCCAGGCTTGCCCATAGGACCTAACTTCCAGTGTAAGGGAAGTGTCTTCCAGTGCACTTTCTATGCCTTGTAAACACATTCCTAGGTGATACCAGGACTGTCCATGAGGAAACAGGCTGAGGGAGTGTGTCTGAGAGTGCTATACTGTGTGTAATTTGTTAAGATGACATTCCAATGGAAATAGGCCAGTCACTAAGAGTGACGTTTTTCCTGCTTGCTTCAGAAATCCCAAAGGGTGACCCAAAGCTATCTATGTCAGAAGTAATACAAAAACAAAAACAAAAACAATTGGATGGATTTTCAAGCAGTTTCTAGGCTGCACCATTTCAGAGCCAACCTAGAGCCGACCTAGAGATAAAGATAAATATATCTTTCCTTTTTTCCTTTGCTTTTCACTTTTCTTCTTTTCACAGCTGTTTGTAAGGCTCCTCAGACAGCCATTTTGCATTTTATATTTCTTCTTCTTGGAGATGGTCTTGATCCTTGTCTCCTGTACAATGTCATGAACCTCTATCCATAATTCTTCAGGCACTCTATCAGAGGTAATCCCTTGACTCTTTTTGACATTTCCACTGTAAAATCATAAGGGAATTGATTTAGGTCATATCTGAATGGTCTAGTAGTTTTCCTTATTTTCTTCAATTTAACTCTGAATTTGGCCAAAAGGAGTTCATGATCTGAGCCACAGTTAGTTCTGGTCTTGTTTTAGCTGACTGTATAGAGCTTCTCCATCTTTGGCTGCAATGAATATAATCAATCTGATTTTGATGTTGACCATCTGATGATGTCCATGTGTAGAGTCTTCTCTTGTGTTGTTGGAAGAGGGTGTTTGCTATGACTAGTGCATTCTCTTGGCAAAATTCTATTAGCCTTTGTGGTGTTTCATTCTGTACTCCAAGGCCAAATTTGCCTGTTACTCCAGGTAGTTCTGTGATAGGTATTTCTTGACTTCCTACTTTTGCATCCCAGTCCCCTATAATGAAAAGGATATCTTTTTTGGGTGTTAGTTCTAAGGCAACCCACTCCAGTACTCTTGCCTGGAAAATCCCATGGATGGAGGAGCATGGTAGACTACAGTCTGTGGGGTCGCAAAGAGTTGGACATGACTGAGTGACATCACTTTCATTTTCACTTTTCTTTTCTATACGGTCTTGTAGGCCTGCATAGAACCATTCAACTTCAGCTTCTTCAGCATTACTTATTGGGCCATAGACTTGTATTACTGTGATATTAAAAGGTTTGCCTTGGAAGCGATAGAGTTCATTCTGTCTTTTTTGAGACTGCGTCCAAGTACTACACCCCGGACTCTTTTGTTGAGTATTATGGCTACTCCATTTCTTCTAAGGGATTCTTGCCCACAGTAGTAGATATGATGGTCATCTGAGTTAAATTCACCCATTCCAGTCAATTTTAGTTCCCTTATTCCTAAAATGTCGACATGCACCCTTGCCATCCTGTATGACCTCTTGCAATTTGCCTCGATTCATGGACCTAACATTCCTGGTCCCTATGCAATATTGCTCTTTACAACATCATGCTTTGCTTCTATCGCCAGTCACATCCACAACTGGGTGTTGTTTTTGCTTTGGCTCCAACTCTTCATTTTTCTGGAGCTATTTTTCCTCTGATCTCCAGTAGCATATGGGGCATCTACTGACCTGGGGAGTTCATCTTTCAAGGTCCCATCTTTTTGCCTTTCCATATTGTTCATCAGGTTCACAAGGCAACAATACTGAAGTGGTATGCCATTCCCTTCCCTAGTGGACCAAGGGAACATTTCATGCAAAGATGGACACAATAAAGGACAGAAATGGTGTGGACCTAAAAGAAGCACAATATATTAAGAAGAGGTGGTATGTATATACAGAAGAACTACACAAGAAAAATCTTCATGACTCAGATAATCACAATTCTATGATTATTCACCTAGAGCCAGACACTGTGGAATGCGAAGTCAAGTGGACCTTAGGAAGCATCACTACGAACAAAGCTAGTGGAGGTGATGGAATTCCAGCTGAGCTATTTAAAATTCTAACAGATGATGCTGTGAAAGTGCTGCACTCTATATGCCTACAAATTAAGAAAACTCAGCAGTGACCACAGGACTGGTAAAGGTCACTTTTCATTCAAATCTCAAAGAAAGGCAATGCCAAAGAACGCTCAAAGTACTGCACAACTACACTCATCTCACATGTTGGTAAAGTAGTGCTGCAAATTCTCTAAGCCATGCTTCAACAGTACATGAACCATGAACTTTCAGATGTTCAAGCTGGATTTAGGAAAGGCAGAGGAACCAGAGATCTAATTGCCAACATCTGTTGGATCATGGAAAAAGCAAGAGAGAACAAAATCTATTTCTGCTTTATTGACTATGCCAAAGCCTTTGACTGCATGGATCACAACAAACTGTGGAAAATTCTGAAAGAGATGGGAATACCAGAGCACCTAAACCTGGCTCTTGAGAAGTCTGTATGCAGGTCAGGAAGCAACAGTTATAACTGGACATGGAAAAACAGACTGGTTCCAAATACAGAAAGGAGTATGTCAAGGCTGTATATTTTCACCCTGCTTATATAACTTGTATGAAGAATATATCATGAAAAACCCTGGGCTGGATGAAGGACAAGCTGGAATCCAGACTGCCAGGAGAAATAACAATGACCTCAGCTATGTAGATGACACCACCCTTATGGAAGAAAGTGAAGAAGAACTAAAGAGCCTCTTGATGAAAGTGAAAGAGGAAAGTGAAAAATTCGGATTAAAACTCAATTCATAAAGCTAAGCTCATGGCATCTTGTCCCATCACTTCATGGCTAATAGATGGGGAAACAGTGGAAACAGTGACAGACTTTATTTTTTGGGGCTCCAAAATCACTGCAGATTGTGACTGCAGCCATGAAATTAAAAGAAGCTGACTCCTGGAAGAAAAGTTATGGCCAACCTAGACAGCATATTTAAAAGCAGAGACATTACTTTGCCAACAAATGTCCATCTAGTCAAGACTATGGTTTTTCCAGTAGTCATGTATGGATGTTAGAGTTGGACTATAAAGAAAGCTGAGTCCTGAAGAATTGATGTTTTTGAGGTATGGTGTTAGAGAAGACTCTTTTGAGTCCCTTTTCCTGCAAGGAGATCCACCCAGTGAATTCTAAAGGAAACCAGTCCTACATATTCAGTGGAAGGACTGAGGCTGAAACTCAAATAATTTGGGCACATGATGAGAAGAACTGGGTCATTTGAAAAGACACTCATTCTGGGAAAGATTGAAGGCAGGAGGAGAAGGGGACAACAGAGGATGAGATGGTTGGACGGCATCACAGACTCAATGGACATGAGTTTGGGTAAACTCTGGGAATTGGTGATGGATAGGGAGACCTGGTGTGCTGCAGCCTATGGGGTCACAAAGAGTCGGACACGACTGAGAGACTGAACTGAACTGAGAGAAAAATGCGAATTTTGCCACAAATGTATGGTGTCCAGGTTCAGACTCAGGAGCTGTCCCTGCCATATCCATGAGTTTTCCAGACAAATACATATTCAGTTTATTGCTGCTACAGTGAAACTGTGATGGGACAAACGTTTAGAGGTTGGTTTGCCTTTCCCTATGAGTGTGTGGGCCTTCCCTTTGGTCACACTGTCAGGGGAAATTTCAGCTGAAAAATGACATCCGAGTAAGCATTTTCAGGGAGTGTGACTCTCAGCACACAGAATGCTGGAACGGTATGTTCCTTCAAGGTAGGAAAGGCATGATCAACACAGAGTGTGTTTTCAGGCCTCTATCTATCAGGAACTGCCTTGATTCTAAGAAGAGAAACTTCCAGGCTTGCCCAGAGGATCTAACTTCCAGAGCCAGGGCAGAGTGTTTCCCTCCACTTTCCGTTCCTTGCAAACATATTCTTGGGTCATACTGGGACTTCCCATGAGGAAATATGCTGTGGGAGTTTGTCTGAGAGTGCTGGGTGCCATACCTTGCTTACCTAGATGAGGTGACATTCCACTGGAAATAGGTCATCAGCTAGGAGTTGTGAGACGCTTGCTTGATTCAGAAATCTGAAAGGGTAGATTAAAGCTATTGCTGTCAGAAGTAAGAAAAGAGTAATTGGATGGATTTTCAAGCAGTTACTAGGCATCACAGTTTTAGGACCAACAGAGAGAAAAATGCTAATTATGCCACCAGTTCTGTTATCCAGGTTCACACTCAGGATATGTCCTCGCAGTATACACAAATTTTCCAGACAGACCTGGGTTCACTGGATCACTCCTACCGACAAAATGTGATGCAACAGAGTTTGTATGTTGGTTTGTCTTTCCCAGTGAGTGTGGTGGCCTTCCCTAAGCTAACACTGTCAGAGGAATTTGCTACTGAAAAATGACCTCCAAACAAGCATTTTCAAGCAGTGTGTCACTGACTCTTAGCACACAGAATGCTGGGAAAGCTATGTTCCTTCAAAGAATGAAAAACATCAACAGAGATTGTGGTATCAGGCCTATATCTATCAGGAACTGTCTAGAGTCTAAGATGTGAGACCTCCAGGCTTGCCCAGGGACCTAACTACAAGAGTTAGGTAGTTTCCCTGACTTTTACTGTGTTTCCTGTGTTCACTGTGTTTCCCTGTGTTTTACTGCACTTTCCAAGGCTTGTAAACAAATTTCTAGTTCATACCAGCACTGCCCATGAGGAAACAGGCTGCAGGAGAGTGTCTGAGTGCAGTGTGCCATACTGTGCTTACCCAGATGTGGCATTCCCCTGGAAGTGGACTAGAGGCTAGGAGTGGTGAGCCGTCTGCCAGATTCAGAAATCAAAAAGGGTGGACCAAAGCTATCATTGTCAGAAGTAAGAAAACAGCAATTGGATGGATTTTCAAGCAGTTGCTAGGCCGCAGCATTTTAGCCAACCGAGAGAAAAATGCTATTTTTGCCCTAAAGTTCCGGTATCCATGTTCAGACTCAGGATATCTCCCTGCAGTATTTACAAATTTTCCAGACAGAACTAGTATCAGTGGATAACTCCTACTGAGAAAACGTGACAGAACAGACGGTTTTTATGTTAGTTTGTCTTTCTCTGTGAGTGGGGGCGGGCATTCCCACAGTCTCAGCATCAGGGGAAAGTGCTACTGAAAAATGAGCTCCATGCACACATATTCAACCTGTGTGTGTCTCTACACACAGAATACTGGGAAAGTTATGTTCCTTGGAGGAAGGAAATGCATCAACAGAGAGTGTGTTTTCAGGCCTCTGTCCATCAGGAGCTGTCTAAATTCTAAGATTTGAGACCTCCAGTTTTGCGCAGAGGACCTAACACCTAGAGCCAGGGAAGTGTGTTTTCATGCACTTTCCAAGCCTTGGAAACACATTTCTTATATACTGGGATTGTCCATGGGAAACAGGCTGCAAGAGTGTGTCTGAGGGTGTTGAATGTCATACTGTGCTTACCTCGATGAGGTGATGTTATGATGGAAATCGGCCAGCGGCTGGAGTGGTGAGCAACCTGATTGCTTCAGAAATTCCAAAGGGTGGACCAAAGCTATCACTGTCAAAGGTAAGAAAACAGCAATTGGATGTATTTTCAAGCAGTTGTTATGCTGCACCATTTTAGGACCAACAGAGATAAAAATGCGAATTTTGCCACCAAGTTCATGTACCCAAGTTCACATTCATGACGTGTCCCAGCAGTGTCCACAAATTTTCCAGACAGACCTAGTGTCAGTGGATCTCTCCTACAGAGAGAATGTGATGGAACAGATGTTTTTATGTTGCTTTGCCTTTCTCTGTGAGTATGGGAACCTTCTCTACCCTCACACCTTCAGAGGAAATTGCTACTGAAAAATGACCTACAAGTCAGAGTTTTCAGCTGTGTGTGACTGTCAGCACACAGAATGCTGGGAAGCCTATGTTCCTTAGAAGAATGAAAGGCATTGACAGAGTGCATTTTTAGGCCTCTATCGATCAGTAAATGTCTAAATTCTAAACCATGAGACCTCCAGTCTTGCCCCAAGGACCTACTTCAAGAGGAAGAGTTATGGCAGGAATCTTGGGATGCCTCTCGAGTTGTGACGGGGATTTCAGGGAACCTCTCCAGTTGCCCCAGGGACGTCAGGCCTCCTTTTGCATTGCAAGAGACACCTCAGGACTCCTCTCAGGTCGCTGCAAGTGAATAGGGCCTCATCTCTTATGGAATCAGGAAACTCAGGGTTCCTCTCCAATTGCAACAGGGATCTTGGGTTTCCTATCGAATTTCAACAGGGGAGTCAAGCCTCTTCTCTTGTTGAGGCATGGAACTCCAATTTCTTCTCAAGCTGTAAAAGGTGTGTCAGTCCTCCTGTAGAGTTGAGATGGGGGATGGGGCTTTTTCTAAACGTGCAACAAGGGAGTCAGACCTCCCTTCGTGATGTGAGGGGAAATTTGGGGTTCCATTTGTGTCACTGCAGGGGAATCAGGTCTACTCTTGAGTTGAGGGGGAGTATGGTGTCCTTGTGTCTTTAGGCCAGAACCCTGGGGTTCTTCTTGAGTTGCTATAGGTGAGAGAGGACTCCTCTTGATGTTCAAGGAGAAAGTGAGGATTTCACTCGAGTTGAAGAAGGGGAATCAGCACTCCTCTTGAGATGAGGTGGGGAACACAAGGCTCTTCTCAGGTTGCTGTGGGAAATTCAGGGTTCTTCTTGAATAGCAACGGGTATCTCAGGGAACCTCTGGAATTGCATTAAGGGAGTCAAGCCTCCTTTCGAGTTACAAGGGTGAACACAGGATTGATTTCGACTCACTGCAGTGGAATCGTGCCTCATCTCACGTTGAGGGTGGAATCTCATGGTTTTTCTCGAGTGGGGGCAGGAAGCTTGGGGTTCCTCTCGAGTGGTGACGGGGACTTCAGGGAACCTCAGGGATGTCGGCCTCCTTTCTAGTTGCGAGGGGTACCTCGGGATTCCTCTCGACTCGCTGCAGGAGAATAAGGCCTCATCTCAAGTTGAAGAGGGAAACTCACGTTTTCTCTCCATTTGTGACAGGGATCTCGGGGTTCCTATTGAGTTTCAACAGGGGATTCAGGCCTCATCTCCTGTTGAGGCATGGGACTCCACTTTCTGCTCAAGTTGCAAAAGGGGTGTCAGGCCTCCTGTTAGTTGAATTGGGGAACTTGGCTTTTAATACAGGTGCAATAGGGGAGTCAGACCTCCCTTTGTGTTGTGAGCAGAAACTCAGGGTTCCAACGAGTCATTTCAGGGGAATCCGGCCTTATCTCAAGTTGAGGGGGAACTCGGTATCCTTTGCACCTGTGGCAGAAATCTCTGGGTTCCTCTCGTGTTGCAATAGGTGAAACAGGCCTCCTCATAAGGTGCGAGGGGAAAGTCAGAATTCGTCTCAAGTCAAAGCAGGGGAATTGGCTCTCATCTCGAGGTGAGGTGGGGAACACGGGGCTCTTCTCAAGATGTGGCGGGAAACTCATGGTTCCTCTTTGGTTGCTACTGGTACATAAAGGGAGTCAAGCCTGCTTTCAAGTTGTGAGAGGGAACTCTAGACTGTTCTCGAGGCACTGCAGGGGAATAGGGCTTCGTCTACAGTTGAGGCAGGAAACTCAGGATTCCTCTCCAGTTGTCACAGGGATCTCGTGGTTCCTATTGAGTTTCAGCAGGGCAGTCAGGCCTCGTCTCCTGTTGAAACATGGAACTCTGCTTTCCTCTCTGGTTGTAAAAGGTGTGTCAATTTCCTGTCGAGTTGAGGCGCGGAACTTGGGCTTTTCTAGAGGTACAATAGGGTAGTCAGACCTCCCTTCGTGTTGTGAGAGGAAACTCGGGGTTCCAACGAGTCGTTTCAGAGGAATCAGGCCTTATCTCGAGTTGAGGGGGAACTCGCTGTCCTTTGGACTTGAGGAAGGAAACATGGGGTTCCGCTCGCTTTGCAATAGGTGAGAGAGGCCTCTTCTTGAGGGCTGAGGGGAACGTCGGGATTCCACTTGAGTCCAGGCAAGGGAATTGGCCCTCATCTCAAGAGGAGTTGGGCAACATGGGGCTCTTCTCGAGTTGGGGTGGGAAACTCGGGGTTCCTCTCAAGTTGTGACGTGTATCTCAGGTAAGCTCTGGAGTTATATGAAGGAAGTCAAGCCTCCTTTTGAGTAGTGAGGCAGAAGTGGGAATGCTCTTGAGATGCTGCAGGGGAATTGGGCCTCATCTCCTGGTGTAGGGGGTGGGAATCTCGAGGTTTTTCTCAAGTTACAGAAGTAAGCTTGGGGTTACTCTCAAGTTGCAATGGTGCCCTTAGGAAACCTGTCATGTTGCCTCGGGGACATCAGGCCTCCTTTCACATTGCAAGGGGCTCCTCGATATTCCTCTGAAGTCCCTGCAGGGAATCAGGCCTCATCTCCCCTTGAGTAGGAATCACATATTTTTTCTCAACTTGTGTTTGGAATCTGGTATTCTTCTCGAGTTGTGATGAGGACCTCAAGGAACCTCTCCAGTTGCCTCAGGGATGTCAGGTCTCCTTTCAATTTGCGAGATGGAACACGGGATTGCTCTGCGACAATGTAGGAGAATAGGGCCTCATCTAGAGTTGAGGTGGAAAACTCAGGGTTCCTCTCCAGTTGCGACAGGGATCTCGGAGTTCCTATCGAGTTTCAACAGGGGAGTAAGGCCTCGTCTCTTGCTAAGGCATTGAATGACGATTTCTTCTCCAGTTGTAAAAGGAGTGTCAGTCCTCCTGTAGAATTGAGGCGGGGAACTGGGCTTTTTCTAGACGTGCAACAAGGGTTTCAGACCTCCCCCGTGATGTGAGGGGAAACGGCATTTCATTCATGTCACTGCAGGCAAATCAGGTCTTATCTGGATTTTAGGGGGAACTCAGTGTCCTTACAACTTGTGGCTGGAACCTCAGCAGTCCTCTCCAGTTGCAATAGGTGAGAGAGGCCTCCTCTTGAGGTCCAAGGGGAAAGTCGGGATTCCACTTGAATAGAAGAAGGGGAATCGGTTCTCATCTTGAGAAGAGGTGGGGA
This sequence comes from Bison bison bison, assembly GCF_000754665.1. Classification (NCBI taxonomy): domain Eukaryota; kingdom Metazoa; phylum Chordata; class Mammalia; order Artiodactyla; family Bovidae; genus Bison; species Bison bison. The sequence continues at coordinate 1,042,589 of NW_011494849.1, forward strand.
ACACGGGCTCTTCCTGAGTTGTGTCGGGAAACTTGGGGTTCCTCTCGAGTTGTGACGGGTATATCGGGTAACCTCTGGAGTTGCATAAAAGGAGTCAAGAGTCCATTTGTTTTGTTATGGGGAACATGGGATTACTCTTGAGTCCCTGAGTTGATTTGGGCATCATCTTGCATTGAGGGGGAAATCTCTATTTCTATCTAGTGGTTTTTCTTGAGTTGCGATGGGAAACTCGGGGTACTCTCGAGTTGAGACGTGTATCTTGGGGGACCTCTGGAGTTGCATAAAGGGAGTCAAGCCTTCTTTCAAATCGCGAGGGGGAACATGCGATTGCTCTTGAGTCATTGCAGAGTAATCGGGCCTCATCGCTCATTGAGTTGGAATCTCCTGGTTTTTCTTGAGTTGTGACTGGAAGCTTGGGGTTCTACTCGAGTTGCGACGGGGACCTCAGGGAACCTCTGGAGTTGCCTAATGGCAGTGAAGCTTAATTTTGAGATCCAAAGGGGAACATGGGATTCCTTTTGATGTGCTTCAGGGGAATCGAGCTTCATCTCATGTTGATGGGAGAATCTCATGGTTTTTCTCCATGTGCCGCAGAAAGCTTGGGTTTCCTCTCGAGTTGCGCCTGGGACCTCAGGGAAACTCTGTAGTTGCCTCAGGGATGTCAGCCCTCCTTTCGGGTTGTGAGGGGCACCTTGGGATACCTCTTGATTCGCTGCAGGAGATTGAACCTCATATCGAGTTGAGGCGGGAAACTCAGAGTTCATCTCCAGTTGCGACAGGGATCTCAGGGTTCCTATCAAGGTTCAACCGGGGAGTCAGGCCTCGTCTCCTGTTTAGGCATGGAATTATTTTTACCTCTCGAGTTTGAAAAGGACTGTCAGGCCTCCAGTCATGTTGAGGTGGGAAACTCAGGCTTTTTTCGAGGTGCAACAGGGGAGTTGGACCTCCATCTGTGTTGTGAGGGGAACCTCTGTGTTTCATTCAAGAAGCTGTGGGGGAATCAGGCCTTATATCTAGTTGAGTGGGAACTCGGTGTCCTTTTGGCTTGTGGCAGGAACCTCAGGGTTCCTCTCACATTGCAGTAGCTTAGAGAGATCTCTTTTTGAGGTCCAAGGGGAAAGTCGGGATTCCTCTTGAGTAGAAGCAGGGGAATCGTCCCTCAGCTCGAGATGAGGTGGGGAACATGGAGCTCTTCTCTGAGTTTCAGCAGGAAACTCGGGGTTCTTCTAGAATTTTGACTGGTATCTAGGGGAACCCCTGGAGTTGCATAAAGGAAGTCAAGCCTCCTTTCTATTTGTGAGGGGGAACATGGGATCACGCTCAAGTTACTTCAGGGAATAGGGCCTCATCTCACTTTGAGAGTGTGATCTCGTGATTTTTCTCCAGTTGTGGTGGGTATCTTGGGGTTCCTCTCGAGTTGGGTACCTGAAGGAACCTCTCATGGTGCCTCAGGAAAGTCATGCCTCCTTTTGACTTGCAAGGGGGACCTAGGTATTCCTTTCCAGTTGCTGCAGGGGAATAGGGACAAATCTCAAGTTGAGGCGAGAAACTCAGGGTTCCTGCACAATTGTAACAGGGATCTCAGGATTCCTATCTAGTTTCACAGGGGAGTGAGGCCTCCTGTAGTATTGAGTCATGGAACTCAGCTTTCCTCTCGAGTTGTAGAAGGGGTTCAGGGCTCCTGTAGAATTAGGTGGGGAACTGGGCATTTTATAGAGGTGCAACAGGTGAGTCAAACCTCACTTCCTGTTTTGAGGGGAAACTTGGGGCTCCATTTGAGTCACTCCAGGGGAATCAGACCTTAACTCGAGTTGAGGGGTACCTCGGAGTACTTTCAACTTACAGCAGGAACCGTGGGGTTCCTCTCCCATTGCAATAATTTAGAGATAACTCCTTTTGAGTTCCAAAGGGAAAGTTGGGATTCCTCTCGGGTCGAAGGAGAGGAATCGACACTCATCTCGAGAGGAGTTGGGGAACTCGGAGCTCTTCTTGAATTGTGGTGGGAAACTCAGGGTTCCTCTCAAGTCGATGGCTATCTTGGGGAACCTATGGAGTTGCATAAAGGGGGTTAGGGAACCTCTGGAGTTGCAATTCATCAGATTAGGGCCTCATCTCGCCTTGAGGGGGGAATCTCGTGTTTTTTCTTGAGTTGCATCAGGAATCTTGAAGTTCCTGTCAAGTTGCGAAAGGGACCTCAGCAAATCTCTCATGTTGCCATAGTGGAGTCAGGCATCCTATCCAGTTGAAAGGGGCATCTCTGAATTCCTCTCACATTGCTGCAGGGGAATCGCACCTCACCTTGAGTTGTGGCGAGAAACTCAGGGTTCCTCTCCAGTTGCCACAGGATCTAAGGGTTCCTATAGAGTTTCAACAGGGTAGTCAGGCCTCGTCTTGTGTTGAGGCATTGAACTCCACTTCCCTCTCTTGTTATAAAAGGGTTGTCAGGCCTCCTGTCGAGTTGAGGCGGGCTTTCAGGACTTTTCTAGGGGTGCAACATGGAAATCAGACTTCCCTTCGTGTTGTGAGGGGAAACTGGGGGTTCCATTCGAGTCACTGAAGGGGAATCAGGCCTTTTTTCTAGTTGAGGGTGTACTTGCTATCTTTTTGACTTGCATCAGGAACCTCAATGTTCCTCTGGAGTTACAAAAGATGAGACAGTCTCCCTCTTGAGGGCTGAGAGGAATATTGGGATTCCTCTCGAGTCAAAACAGGTGAATCGGTCCTCATCTCGAGATGAGATGGTGAACACGGGGAACTTCTCGAGGTGTGGTGGAAAACTAGGATTTCCTTTCCAGTTGCAACGGGTATTCGGGGCACGTCTGTAGTTGCATAAAGGAAGTCAAGCCTTCTTTCCTGTTGCAAGGGTGAACACGGGATTTTCTTGAGTCACTGCAGGGGAAATGGGCCTCATCTCACGTTGAAAGGGAATCTCATGTTTTTTATTGAGTTGCCATGAGAAGATTGGGGTTCTTCTCAAGTTGGGATGGGGACCTCAGTGAACCTCTCCTGTTACCTCAGGTAAGTCAGGCCTTCTTTCGAATTCTGAACGGCACCTCGGAAATTCTTTCAAGTCGCTGCAGGGCAATAGGGCCTCAATTCGAGTTGAGGTGGGAAACGCAGGGTTCCTGTCCAGTTGCGACAGAAACACAGGGCTCTTCTCAAGTTGCACCGGGAAAGACGGGATTCCTCTCGAGTTTGAACAGGTATCTCCTTGAACCTCTAGAGTTGCATAAAGGGAGTAAAGCCTCCCTTTATGAGGAGGGGGAATGAGTTGCGAGAGGGAACGTGGAATTGCTCTTGAGTCATTGCAGGGGAATCAGGTCTCATCTCACGTTGAGCAGGGAATCTCATGGTTTTCCTCAGATTGCGGTGGGAATTTGGGGGTTCCTCTCGAGTTGTGATGGGTAGTTCAGGGAACCTCTCATATTTCTTCAGGAACATCAGGCCACCTTTCAAGTTGCAAGGGGCACGTCAGCATTCCACTCGGGTCACTACAGGGGAATAGGGCCTCATCTCGAGTTGAGGACGTAAACTCAGGGTTCTGCTCCAGTGGCCAGAGGGATCTCAGGGTTCCTATCAAGTTTCAACAGTGACTCAGGCCTCATCTCCCATTGAGACATTGAATTCTGCTTTCCTCTTGAGTTGTAAAATGGATGTCAGGCCTCCTGTTGAGTTGAGGCGAGTAACTTGGCCTTGTTTTAGAGGTGCAACAGGGGAGTCTGACTTCCCTTCGTGTTGTGATTGGAATCTCGGGGTTCCAATGATGGCTGCAGGGAATCAGGCCTTATCTTGAGTTGAAGGGAAACTCGGTTTCCTTTGGACAATGGAGGAAAAATCGGGGTTCCTCTCGAGTTGCAATAGATGAGACAGGCCTCCTCATAAGGTGTGAGGGGCAAGTCGGGATTTGTCTCGAGGCAAAGCAGGAGAATTGGCCCTCATCTTGAGAGGAGGTGGGGAACATGGGGCTCTTCTTGAGATACAGCGAGAAACTTGGGGTCCTTTTGCATTGCCATGGGTATTCAGGGAATCTCTGGAATTGCATAAAGGGAGTCAAGCCTGCTTTCAAGTTGTGAGAAGGAACTCAAGATTGCTTTCGAGGTGCTTCAGGGGAAACAGGCCTCATCTCGCGTTGAGAGGGGGAGTCTCGTGGTTTTTCTTGAGTTGTGGTGGGAAGTTTTGGGTTCCTCTTGAGTTTTGACAGGGACCTCAGGGAACCTCTCATGTTGCCACAGTGGAGTCAGGCCTCCTTTTGAGTTGCAAAAGTCACCTTGTGATTCCTCTCAAGTTTCTGCAGGGGAATAAGGCATCATCTAGAGTTGAGGCAGGAAATTCAGGGTTCCTCTCCAGTTGTGACAGGCATCTCAGGCTTCTTCTTGAGTTGCAATAGGTGAGATAGTCCTTCTCATAATGTGCGGGGGGGCACATCAGTATTCATCTCGAGTCAAATCAGGGAAATCGGCCCTCATCTCAAAAGGAGGTGGGGAACTTGGGGCTCTTCTCGAGATGTGGAGAGAAATTTGGGATTCCTCTTGAATTGCAACAGGTATTCAGGGAACCTCTGGAATTGTATAAAGGGAGTCAAGCCTGTTTTCAGATTGCATGAGGGAACTCTAGATTGCTCTCGAGGCTCTTCATGGAAAATCAGGCCTTATCTGGAGTTGAGGGGGAACTCGCTGTTCTTTGGACTTGGGACCGGAAACTCAGGGCTCCTCTCGTGTTGTAATAGGTGAGAAAGGCCTTGTCTTGATAACTGAGGGGAACGTCCAGATTCCACTCAAGTCTAAGAAGGGAAATCAGCCCTCATCTTGAGAGGAGGTGGGGAACATGGAGCTCTTCTTGAGTTGCAGCTGAAAACTAGGGGTTCCTCTTGCATTGTGATGGGTATGTCGGGTAACCTCTGGAGTTTCACAAAAGGAGGCAAGCCTCCTTTCAAGTTTGAGGGGGAAGCAGGATTGCTCTCGAGGCACTGCAGGGGAATCAGGCTTCATCTCGGGGTGAGAGGGGGAATCTGGAAGTTTTTCTCGAATTACGGCAGTAAACGTGGGGTTCCTCTCGAGTTGCGACGGGGATTTAGGCAACTTGTCCTGTTGCCTCAGGGACGTCAGGCCTCCTTTAAAGTTGCAAGGGGCCCCATGGTATTCCTCTCAAGTCACTGCACGATAATTGGGCCTCATCTCCCATAGAGTGGGAATTCCGTGCTTTTTCTCGAGTTGCAGCAGGAAGCTCGGGGTTGCTCTCAAGTTGCGACAGGGACCTCAGGAAACCTCTCAAGTTGCCTCAGGGACATCAGGGCTTTTGAGTTGAGTGGTTCACCTCGGGAATCCTCTTGAGTCACTGCAGGAGAATAGGGCCTCATCATGAGTTGAGGTGGGAAATTCAGTGTTCCTCTCCAGTTGCAACAGGGATCTCAGGGTTCATATCGAGGTTCAACAGGGGAGTCAGTCTTCATCTCCCCTTAAGACATGGAACTCCACTTTCCTCTCGAGTTGTAAAAGAGGTGTGAAGCCTCCTGTTGAGTTAAGGAGGGAAATCAGGCTTTTTCTAGAGGTGCAACAGGGAAGTCAGAACTCCCTTCGTGTTGTGAGGGGAAACTCGGGGTTCCATTTGAGTCACTGCAGGGGAATCAGGTCTTATCTCTAGTTAAGGTGGCACTCAGTGTCCTTTCGACTTGCAGCAGGAAACTTGGCGTTCCTCCTGAGTTGCAATAGGTAAGAGAGGCATGCTCTTGAGATTTGAGGTGAAAGTCGGGATCCCTCTCGAGTCGAAGCAGGGGAATAGGCCCTCATCTTGAGATGAGGTGGGGAACACTGGGCTCTTTTCAATTTGTGGTGGGAAACTCGGGGTTTCTATCGAGCTGTGATGGGTATCTCGGGGAACCTCTGGAGTTGCATAAAAGGAGTCAAACATTCTTTCAAGTGTGAGAGGGAACCTGGGATTGCTCTCAAGGCAATTCAGGGGAAGAGGGCCTCATCTCACCTTGAGGTGGGAATCTCGCAGTTTTTGTTGAGTTGCAGCGGGAATCTTGGGGTTCCTCTCGAGTTGCGACAGGGACCACAGTGAAAATCTCATGTTGCACCAGGTAAGTCGGCCTCCTTTCGAATTGCAAGGGGCCCCTTGGGATTCCTCTTGAGTTGCTGCATGAAAATAGGGCCTCATCTTGGGTTGAAGTGGGAAACTCAGGCTTCCTCTCCAGTTGTGACTGTGATCTTGGGCTTCCTATCGAGTTTGAACAATGGAGTCAGGCCTTGTCGCCTGTTGAGACATGGAACTCTGCTTTCCCCTCAAGTTGTAAAAGGGTTGTCAGGCCTCCTGTTGAGGCAGGGAACTTGGGCTTTTTCTAGAGGTGCAATAGGGCAGTCAGACCTCTCTTCATGTTGTGAGGGGAAACTCTGGATTCCAAAGTGTCGCTTCAGGGGAATCAGGCCTTATCTCGAGTTGAGGGGGAACTTGGTGTCCTTTGGACTTCCAGAAGGAACCTCAGTGTTCCTCTCTTGTTGCAATAGATGAGAGAGGTCTCGTCTTGAGAACCTAGGGGAACGTCGGGGTTCCACTTGAGTCAAAGCAGGGGAATCGGCCGTCATCTCAAGAGGCGGTGGGAAACACGGGGATCTTCTCAAGATGCAGCGGGAAACTCAGGGTTCCTCTCAAGTTGTGACGGGTATCTTGGGGAACCTCTGGAGTTGTTGAAAGGGAGTCAAGCCTCCTTTCGGGTTGCAAGGTGGAAGCGGGAATGCTCTCGAGGTGCTTCAGGGGAATCGGGCCTCACCTCCCTATGGGAGGGGAATCTTGAGGTTTTTCTCGAGTTATGGCTGTAAGCTTCGGGTTCCTCTCGAGTGTGACGGGGCCCTCAGGGAGCCTGTCATGTTGCCTCAGTGTTGTCAAGCGTCCTTTCGAGTTTCAAGGGGCTCCTCAGTATTCCTTTCAAGTTCCTGCAGTGTAATCGGGCCTCATCTCGCTTTGCATGGGAATCCCATGGTTTTTCTCGAGTTGCAGCTAGAAGCTCAGTGTTTCACTCGAGTAGTGACAAGGATTCAGAGAACCTTTCGAGTTGCCTCAGGAATGTCAGCCCTCTTTTGAGTTGCGTGTTCACCTCGGGATTCCTATTGAGATGCTGCAGGAGAATAGGGCCTCATCAGAAGTTGAGGTGGGAAACTCAGTGTTCCTCTCCAGTTGTCACAGGGATCTTGGAGTTCGTATCGAGATTTAACAGGGGAGTCAGACTTCATCTCCCCTTGAGGCATGGAACTCCCCCTTTGCTTTCAAATTGTAAAAGGGGTGTGAAGCCTCCTGTGGAGTTGATGCGGAGAATCGGGCTTTTTCTAGAGGTGCAACAGGGGAGTCAGACCTCCCTTCATGTTGTGAGGGGAAACTCAAGGTTCCATTCGTGTCACTGCAGGGGAATCAGGCCTTATCTCGAGATGAGGGACACTCGGCGTCGTTTCAACCTGTGGCAGGAACCTTGGTGTTCCTTCTGCATTGCAGTAGGTGAGAGAGGCATGCTCTTGAGATCTGAATCAAAAGTTGGGATTCCTCCTGAGTTGAAGCATGGGAATCGACCCTCATCTTAAAAGGAGGTGGGGAACACAGGGATAATGTCAAGTTGTGGTGGCAAATTTGGGGTTCCTCTCGATTTGCCACAGGTATCTCAGGGAAACTCTGGAGTTACATAAAGGGAGTCAAGTCTCCTTTCAAGTGTGAGAGGAAACTCGGGATTTCTCTCAAGGTATTCCATTCGAGTCATTACAGGGGAATCAGGCCTTGCCTCGAGTTGAGAGGGCACTCGGTGTCCTTTGGCCTTGAGACAGGAACCTCAGTTTTCCTCTCGAGTAGAAATAGGTGAGACAGGCCTCCTCTTGAGGTGTGTTGGGTAACTCAGGATTCATCTCGAGTTGAAGCAGGGGAATTGACCCTCATCTCGATATGAGGTGGGGAACACGGGGCTCTTTTGAGTTGCAGTGGGAAGCTCAGGGTTCCTCTCAACTTATGGTGTGTATCTCGGGGAACCTCTGGAGTTGAATAATGGGAGTCAAGCTTCCTGTCAAGTTGTGTAAGGAAACTCGAGGTTGCTCTCGAGATGTGGCAGGGGAAAAAGGCCTCGTCTCTCATTGAGGGGTGAATCTCATGGTTTTTCTCGAGTTGTGGCAAAAAGCCTGGAGTTCCTCTCGACCTGCGATGGGGACCTCAGGGAACCTCTTGTTGTGCCTCAGGAAAGGCAGGCCTCATTTCATGTTGCAAGGGGCACCTCAGGATTCCTCTTGATTCACTGCAGGGTAATAGGGCCTTATCTCTAGTTGAGGTGGGAAACTCAGGGTTCCTCTCCAGTTATGACAGGGATCTATGGGTTCCTATCAAGTTTCAACAGGGGTGTCAGGCCTCCTCTAGTGCTGGAGCATGGAACTCCACTTTCCTCTCAAGTTGTAAAAGTGGTGTCAAGCCTCCTGTCGAGTTGAGGTGGTGAACTGGGCTACTTTTACAGGTGCAACAGGGGAGTCAGACTTCTTTTTGTGCTATGAGGGGAAACTCGGGATTCCTTCGAGTTGCTGCATGGGAATCTGGCTTTATCTCTAGTCAAGGGGTAACTGGGGGTCCTGTGGATTTTTGGCAGGAACCGCAGGATTCCTCTCGAGTTTAAGTAGGTGAGACAGGGCTCCTCTTGAGGTGCTAAGGGAAATTCAGAGTGCCATTCCAGTCGAAGCAGGGGAATCAGCTCTCATCTCGAGATGAGTGGCAAACATGGGCTCTTCTCGAGTTGTGGCAGGAAAATCGGGGTTCCTCTCGAGTGGCGACGGGTATCTTGGGAATCCTCTCGAGTTGCAACGGGGACTTCAGAGAACCTCTCATGTTGCCTCAGAGACCTCATACTTCCTTTAAATTTGCGAGGGGCACCTGGGGATTCCTCTCGAGTTGCTGCAGGTGAATAGGGACTCATCTCGCATTGAGGGGGGAATCTCGTGGATTTTCTCGAGTTTCGGCGGGAAGCTTCATGTACCTCTAGTTGTGACGGCAACCTCAGGGAAGCTCTCGAGTTGCCTCAGGGAAGTCAAGTCTCCTTTCCAATTGCGAGGGGAATCGCTGGATTGTTCTTGAATCACTGCAGGGGAATTGGGCCTCATCTCAAGTTGAGGAGGGAAACTCAGGGCTCTCTACAGTTGTGCCTGGGATCTCGGGGTTCCTATCGAGTTTCAACATGGGAATCAGGCCTTGCCTCTTGTTGAGGCATGGATCTGCGCTTTCCTCCCGAGTTGTAAAATGGGTGTCAGGTCTCCAGTCGAGTTGAGGTGGGGAAACTTGGGTTTTTTGGAGATGCAACAGGGGAGTCAGACCTCCGTTCGTGTAGTGAGGGTATACCTGGGATTCCATTTCAGTCGCTCTAGCGGAACAGGTCCTCATCTTGAGTTGAGGGGTTAATCTTGTGGTTTTTCTCGAGTTGCAGTGGGAAGCTTCAGGTTCCTCTCGAGTTGTGACGTGTATCTGGGGAATCTCATGAATTGAATAAAGGGAGTTAAGCTTCCTTTTGAGGTTCTAAAGGGAACTTGGGATTGTTCTTGTGGGGCTTCAAGGGAAAAGGGCCTCAACTCGGGTTAATGGGGGAATCTCGTGGTTTTTGTCGAGTTGAGGCAGGAAGCTTGGGGTTCCTCTCTAGTTGTGACGGGAACTTCGGTGAACCTATTGTATTTCCACAGGGAAGTCATGTCTCTTTTCAAGTTGCGAGGGGAAGCACAGGATTGCTCTTGAGTCACTGCAGGGGAATCGGTCCTGATCTCACAGTAAGCGGTGAATCTCAGGGTTCCTCTCCAGTTGTGACAGGGATCTCAGGGTTCCTATAGAGTTTCAACAGGGGAGTCAGGCCTCATCTCGTGTTGAGGCATGGAACTCCGCTTTCCTCTCCAGTTGTAAAAGGGGTGTCAGGCTTACTGTCATGTTGAATCTGGGGAACTGAGGCTTTTTCTAGGGGTACAGAAAGGGAGTCAGACCCCCCTTCTTGTTGTGAGGGGATATACCACGTTCCATTCAAGTCAGTCTAAGGGAATTAGGCCTCATCTCGAGTTGAGGGGAAACTTGGTGTCCTTTGGACTTACAGCAGGAACCACTGGATTCCTCTCAAGTTTCATTAGGTGAGACAGGCCTCCTCTTGATGTGTGAGGGGAAAGTCAGGAATCCACTTGGGTCGAAGCTTGGGAATCGGCCCTCATCTCGAGATGAAGTGGGGAACATTGTGGGGGAGCTCTTTGCAAGTGGTGACGGGTACCTCAGGTATCCTCCTGAATATCATAAAGGGAGTCAGGCCCTCCTTTCAAGTTTTGAGACACAACTCTGGATTGTCTCAAAGCTCTGCAGGGGAAAAGGGCCTCATCTCTCACTGAGTGGGGAATCTAGTGGTTTTCCTCCAGTGGCGGCAGGAAGCTTGGGGTTCCTCTTGAGTTGAGATGGGGATCTCTGGGAACATCTGGTGTTGCTTCAGGGAAGTCAAGGCTCCTTTCAAGTGGTGAGGGGGAGTGCGGGATTGCTCTCGATTCACTGCAAGGGAATCAGGCCTGATCTGTCATTGTGGGGGGAACCTCCTGGAGTTTCTTGAGTTGTGATGGGAAGCTTTGTGTTCCTATCGAGTTGGGACGGGGAGCTCAGGGAACCTCTCATGTTGCCTCTGGGAAGTCAAGCCACCATTCAAGTTGCAAGGGACACCTCAGGATATCTCTCGAGTCTCTTCAGGCATATTGGGCCTTATCACAAGTTGAGGTGGGAAACTCAGGGCTCCCCTTCATTTGTGCCAGGGATCTCGGGGTTCCTATCGAGTTTCAACAGGGGAGTCAGGCCTCGCCTCGTTTTGCAGAATGGATCTCCGCTTTCCTCTCGAGTTGTAAAAGGGGTGTCAGGCCTCCTGTCGAGTTGATGCAGGGAAATTAGGTTTTTTTTGGAGGTGCAACAGTAAGACGTCCCTTTGTATTGTGAGGGGATACTCGGGGTCCCATTCAAGTCAGTGCATGAAAACAGGCCTCATCTCATGTTGAGGGGAAACTCGGTGTTCTTTTGACTTGCAGCAGGAATTGTGGGGTTCCTCTCCCATTCAATAGGTGAGACTGACCTCCTCTTGAGGATCCAGGGGAAAGTCGGGATTCCACTCCGGTCGAAGCAGGGGAATCGGCCCTCATCTCGAGATGAGGTGGGGAACATGGGGCTCTTCTCGAATTGTGGTGGGAAACTCAGGGTTCCTCTTGATCTGAGACAGGTATCTCAGGGAACGCCTTGAGTAGCATAAAGGGAGTCAAGCCTCGTTTCGAGTTTCAAGAGGGAACTCGGGATTGCTCTCAAGGCACTGCAGGGGAAAGGGGCTTCATCTCATGTTGAGAGGGGAATCTCGTGGCTTTTCTCGAGTTGCAGCATGAAGTGTGGGGTTCCTTTCTAGTTGTGATGGGGACCTCAGGGAGCCTCTTGTTTTGACTCAGGGATGTCAAGTCTCCTTCTGAGTTGTGAGGGGGAGTGAGAGATCAGTCTTGAGGAAATGCAGGTTAAAAGGTCCTCATCTCGCATTAAGGGATGAATCTCTTGGTGTTTCTTGAGTTGCAGTGGGAAGCTTGGGGATCCTCACTAGTTGTGATGGGGGATCTTAGGGAACGTCTCATGTTACCTCAGGGAAGTAAGGCCTCATTTCAGGTTGCTAGGGGCACCTCGGGATTCCTCTCGAGTCTCTGCAGGGGAAAAGGGCCTTATCTCGAGTTGAGGCAGGAAATTTAGGGTTCATCTCCAGTTGTGATAGGGATCTCGTGGTTCCTATCGAGTTTCAACTGGGGAGTTAGGTTTCAACTCGCGTTGAGGCATGGAACTCCACTTTCCTCTTGAGTTGTAAAAGGGGTTTCAGAGCTCCTGTCGAGTTCAGGCTGGGAACTTGCACTTTTTCCTCGAGTTCCTCGAGTATCTCAGGAAGCTCCTTGAGTTGCATAAATGGAGCCAAGCCTCCTTTCGAGTTATGAGAGGGCACCCCAGGATTTCTCTCAAGTGGGAACATGGGATTGCTCTAGAGGTACTGCAGGAGAAAAGGGCCTCATCTCGCATTGAGGGGGGAATCTTGTGATTTTTCTCGAGTTGCAGCAGGAAGCTGGGGTTCCTCTCGAATTCTGACATGGAACTCAGGGAACCTTACATGTTGCCTCAGGGAAATCAAGTTTCCTTTCTAGGTGCGAGGGGGAGTGTGGGATTGCTCTCAAGTCACTGCAGGGGAATCGGGTCTCCTCTCACGTTGAGGGGGCAATTTCGAGGTGTTTCTCGAGTTGAGGTGTAAGGCTTTGAATTCCTCTAGAGTTGTGACGGGGACCTCAGGAAACCTCTCAGGTTGCCTCAGGGAAGTCATTCCTCCTTTCGAGTTGCAAGGGGCACCTCAGGATTCCTCTTGAGTCACTGCAGGGGAATAGGGCCTCATCTCGAGTTGAGGCAGGAAATTCAGGTTTCATCTCCAGTTGCGATAGGGATCTCGTGGTTCCTATCGAGTTTCAACTGGGGAGTCAGGCTTTGTCTCGTGTTGATGCATGGAACCCCTCTTTCCTCTCATGTTGTAAAAGGGGTTTCAGAGCTCCTGTCGAGTTCAGGCGGGGAACTTGCACTTTTTCTAGAGGTGCAATAGGGGAGTCAGGCCTCTTTTCGTGTTTTGAGGGGATACTTGTGGATCAATCAAGTGGGTGAATGGGAATTAGGCCTTATCTCAAGTTTGCGGGGGAACTCGGTGTCCTCTTAACTTGCAGCAGGAACCGCGGGGGTCCTCTTGAGTTTCAATAGGTTAAACAGACCTCCTCTTGAGATGTGAGGGGGAAAGTCGAGATTCCTCTAGAGTAGAAGCAGGGGAATTGGTGCCAATCTCGAGATGAAGTGGGGAACATGGGGCTCTTCACGAGTTGTGATGAGAAACTCGGGGTTCCTCTCGAGTAGTGACATGTATCTCAGGGAACCTCTTGAGTGGCATGAAGGGAGTCAAGCCTCCTTTCAAGTTTCGAGAGGGAACTCTGGATTGCTCACGTGGTGCTGCAGGGGAAAAGGGTGTCAACTCTCGTTGAGGGGGGAATCTCATGGTTTTCCACAAGTTGCAGTGGGAAGCTTGGGATTCCTCTCAAGTTGTGACAGTAACCTCAGGGAACCTTTCATGTTGCCTCTGGGAAGTCAGGCATCCTTTCAAGTTGCGAAGGGTGCCTCCGTATTCCTCTCACTTCGCTGCAGGGGAATATGGCCTCATCTCGAGTCGAGGTGGGAAACCTAGGGTTTGTCTTCAGTTGCGACAGGGATCTCGGCATTCCTATCGAGTTTCAACTTGGGAGTCAAGCCTCATCGCATGTTGAGGCATGGAACTTTGCTTTCCTCTCGAGTTCTAAAAAGGGTGTCGGGCCTCTTGTCCAGTTCATGTGGGGTCTTGAGGTTTTTTTTTAGAGGTTCAACAGGGGAGTCAGACCTCCCTTCATGTTGTGAGGAAATACTCGGGAATCCATTCGAGTTGATGCAGGGGAATCAGGCCTCATCTTGAGTTGAATAGGAACTCGGTGTTCTTTAGACTTGAAGCAGGAACTGCAGGGGTCCTCTAGAGTTTCAGTAGCTGAGACAGGCCCGCTTTGAGGTTCAAGGGAAAAGTCGGTATTCCTCTCGAGTCGAATCAGGGGATCGGCCCTTATCTTAAGATGAGGTGGGGTACATGGGACTCTTCTCGAGTTGTGGCAGGAAACTCGGGGTTCTTCTCGAGTTGCAACGGGTACCTTGGGGAATCCCTAGAGTGGCATAATGGGAGTCAGGCCTCCTTTCGAATTTTGAAAGGGAATTCGGGATTGCTCTCTAGGCTCTTCAGGAGAAAAGGGCCTCATCTCGTGTTGCTTCAGGGATGTCAAGTCTCCTTTTGAGTTGTGAGTGGGAGTGTAGGATTGCTCTCGAGTCTCTGCAGGGGAATCGGACCTCATCTCGCATTGAGGGTGGAATCTCATGGTGTTACTCGTGTTGCATTAGGTAGCACTGGGTTCCTCTTGAGTTTCAATGGGGACCTCAACGAACCTCTCATATTGCTTCACGGAAGTCAAGCCTCCTTTCAAGTTGCGAGGGGTGCGTCGGAATTCCTCTCGAGTCACTGCAGAGGAATAAGGCCTCATCTCAGGTTGAGGCAGGAAATTTAGGCTTCCTCTCCAGTTGTGACAGGAATCTCGGGGTTCCTATCGAGTTTCAACAGGGGAGTCAGGCCTCGTCTCATGTTGAGGCATGGAAATCCACTTTCCATTCGGGTTTTAAAAGGGGTGTCAGGCCTCTTGTCGAGTTCAGGCGGGGAACTTGGACTTTTTCTAGAGGTGCAACAGTGTAGTCAGACCTCCCTTCATGAAGTGAGGGGATACTCAGTGTTCTAGTCGAGTCAGTGCAGGGTATTCAGGCCTTATCTTGAATTAAGAGTCAACTAGGTGTCCTTTCCACTTGCAGCAGGAACCACAGGGTTCCTCTTGAGGTTCAATAGATGAGACAGGTCTCTTCATGAGGTGCGACGGGAAAGTCAGGATTCCTCTTGAGTCAAAACAGGGGAATCGGCCCTCACATAGAGATGAGGTGGGGAACACAGAGCACTTACCGAGTTTTGTCAGGAAACTCGGGGTTTCTCTCAATTGGTGACGCATATCTTAGGGAACCCCTTACGTTGCATAGAAGGAGTCAAACCTCCTTTCGAGTTTTGAGAGGGAACTCTGAATTGCTCTCAAGGCACAGCAGGGGAAAAGGGCCTCATCTCAAGTAGAGGGGGGGGGGATATCGTGGCTTTTCTTGAGCTGTGGCATGAAGTTTGGGGTTCCTCTCATGTTGCAACGGGGACCTCAGAGAACCTCTAAAGTTGCCTCAGGGAAATCAAGTCTCCTTTTGAGTTGTAAGGCAGAGAATGGGATTGTTTTTGAGTCTTTGCAGGTAATTCAGGCCTCATCTCTCATTGAGTGGGGAATCTCGTGGTGTTTCTCGACTTGCACCAGGAAGCTCTGGGCTCCTCTTGAGTTTTGATGGGGACATCAGGAAACCTCTCATGCTTCCTCAGGGAAGTCAGGACTCCTTTAGATTTATGAGAGGCACCTTGTGACTCCTCTCCAGTCGCTGCAGGGGAATAGGGCCTCATCTCGAGTTGAGGTGGGAAATTCAGGGAAACTCCTCTCCAATTTTGACAGGGATCTTGGGGTTCCTATCAAGTTCAACAGGGGAGTCAGGCGTCATCTTGTGCTGCTGCATGGAACTCCACTCTCCTCTAGAGTTGTTAATGGAGTGTTAATGGAGTGTCAGGCCTCCTGTAGAGATCAGGTGGGGAACTTCAGCTTTTTCTAGAGGTGCAACAGGGGAGTCAGTCCTCCCTTCATTTTGTGAGAGGATACTCGGGATTCCATTTGAGCTGGTACAGTGGAATCAGATCATATGTTGAGTTGAGGGTGAATTCTGTGTTTCTTCTACTTGGGGCAGGAACCTCTGGTTTCCTTTCGAGTTTCAGTAGGTGAGACAGGCATCCTCTTGAGGTGCAAGGGGAAAGTCAGGATTCCTCTCGAGTCAAAGCAGGGGAATTGGCCCTCATCTCAAAAAGAGTGTGGTACACGGGGCTCTTTTTGAGTTTTTGTGGGAATCTCAGGTTTCCTCTAGAGTGGTGAC
The DNA here is from genome assembly GCF_000754665.1 of Bison bison bison. NCBI lineage: Eukaryota > Metazoa > Chordata > Mammalia > Artiodactyla > Bovidae > Bison > Bison bison. The sequence continues at coordinate 1,058,213 of NW_011494849.1, forward strand.
CAGTAACTCGGGGAACCTCAAAGGTTGAATAAAAGGAGTTGAATAAAAGGAGTCAAGCCTCATTTCCACTTTCTAGAGGGAACATGGGATTGCTCTCTAGGTGCTCCAGGGCCAAAGGGCCTCATCTTGCACTGAGGCAGGAAACTCAGTGTTCCTTTCCAGTTGCAACAGGGATCTCTGGCTTCCTATCGAGTGTCAACAGGGGAGTCAGGCCTCGTCTCATTTTGAGGCATGGAACTCCGCTTTCCTCTCAAGTTGTAAAAGGTGGGGCAAGCCTCCTTTCAAGTTTTGGGAGGGAACTCGGGATTGTGCTCAAGTTGCTGCAGGGGAAAAGGGCTTCATCTCGCGTTGAGTAGGGGAATCTGGTGGTTTTTCTCAAATTGTGGCGTGAAACTTGGTGTTCCTCTCGAGTTGCTACTGGGATCTCAGGGAACCTCTCCTGTTGCCTCACGGAAGTCAAGAGTCCTTTCATGTTGCAGGGGGGAGTGCGCGATTGCTCTCGAGTCACTGCAGGGAATTTGGGTCTCATCTCACATTGGGGAGGGGTAGGGGGCGGGGAAATCTCATGGTGTGTCTCCAGTGGTGGCAGGAAACTTTGTGTTCCTCTCGAGTTGTGACGGGGTCCTCAGGGAACCTCTCATGTTGTCTCTGGGATGTCAGGCCTCCTTTCAAGTTGTGAGGGTCACCTCTAGATTCCTCTTAAGTCCCTGAATATGTATAGGGCCTCATCTAGAGTTGAGGGGGGAAACTCCTGGTTTCTCTCCAGTTGTGATACTGATCTCAGGGTTCGTATGGAGTTTCAACTGGGGCATGAGGCCTCATCTCATGTTGAGAGGGGAACCTTGTGGTTTTTCTCGAGTTGTGGAGAGAAGCTTGAGGTTCCTCTTGATTTTCAGCAGGAATCTCAAGAACCTCTCCTTCTGCCTCAGGGAAGTAAAGTCTTCTTTAGAGTTATGAAGGGAATGCACAGGATTGCTCTTGAGTCATGGCAGGGGAATCGGGCCTCATCTCGAGTTGAGATGGGAAACTCAGGGTTCCTCTCCAGTTGTGACAGGGATCTCGGGGTTCTTATCTAGTTTCAACAGGGAAGTCAGGCGTCGTCTCCTGTTCAGGCATGGAACTGTACTTTCCTCTTGAGCTGTAAAACTGGTGTCAGGCTCCTTTCCAGTTCAGGTGGGGAATGTGGGCTTTTTCCAGAAGTGGAGTAAAACCTCCCTTCATGTTATGAGGGGAAACTCGGGATTCCATTTGAATCGGTGCAGGGTATCAGAATTTATATCGAGTTAAGGGGGAACTCGGTATCCTTTCGCCTTGAAGCCGGAACCACGGGGTTTCTCTCGAGTTTGAAAAGGTGAGACAGGCCTCCTCTTGTGCGAGGGAAATGTCAGGATTCCTCTCGACTTGAATCAGGGGAATGGGCCCTCATCGCGAGATGAGGTGGGGAACACAGGGCTCTTCTCCATTTGTGATGGGAAAGTTGGGCTTCCTCTCTAGTGTGACATGTATCTTGGGGAACCCCTTGAGTTGGATAAAGGGAGTCAACCCTCCTTTCAAGTGGGAACTCGGGATTACTCTCGAGGTGGTGCTGGAGAAAAGGGCTTCATGTGGTATTGAGGTGGGAATTTCGTGGTTTTTCTCGAGTTGCAGCGAGAAGGTTTGGGTTCATACTGAGTTCTGACAGGGACCTCAGGGACCGTGTCATGTTGCCTCAGAGAAGCCAGAACTTCAAGTTCTGAGGGTCTCCTGGGATTCCTCTTGAGTCTCTGAGGGTAATAGGGCCTCATCTCAAGTGAGGCGGAAAACTCAATGCTCCTCTCCAGTTGTGACAGGGATTTCAGGATGCCTATCGAGTTTCAACAGGGAAGTCAGGCCTTGGTTTGTGTTGAGGCATGGAACTCGGCTTTCCCCTCGAGTTGTAAAAGGGGTGTCAGGTACCTGTCAAGGTGTGGCAGGGAATTTGGACTTCTTCTAGACATGAAACAGCAAAGTCAGCCCTCCTTTCATGTTGTGAGGGGATAGGGTTCCATTTGAGTCAGTGCAGGGGGATCAGGCCTTATCTCGAGTTGACGGAGATCTCGGTGTGGTGTCGACTTGCAGCATGAAAGGTGGGGTTCCTGTCGAGTTTCAGTAGGTGAGACAGGCCTGCTGTTTAGGTGTGAGGGCAAAGTCAGGGTTCCTCTCAAATCGAAACAGGGGAATCGGCCTTTATTTCAAGATGAGGTGAGGAACACAGGGCTGTTCTCAAGTTGTGGTGGGAAACTCGGGGTTCCTCTCAAGTTGCAACGGGTATCTCAGGGAAGCTCTTGAGTTGCATAAAGGTAGTCAGCTTCCACTAAAAAGCTTCCATTCTAGTTTCAAGAAGGAACTCTGAATTGCTCTTGAGGTGCTGTAGGGGAAATGGTTCTCATCTCGCTTTGAGGGGGGAATTTTGTGGTTTTTCTTGAATTGAGGAGGGGAGCTTCGCATTCCTCTTGAGTTGCGATGGGAACCTCAGGAAACCTCTCGTGTTGACTCAAGGAAGTCGATTCTCCTTTCGTGTTGCAAGGAGGAGTGCAGGGTTGCTCTCAAGTTTCTGCAGGGCAACCGGGCCTCAACTCAAATTTAGCAGGGAATCTGTGATGTTTCTTGAGTCACTGCGTGAAGCTTTGGGTTCCTCTCGAGTTGTGATGGGGACCTCAGGGAACCTCATGTTGCCTCTGGGAAGTCAGGCCTCCTTTCAAGTTGTGAGAGGCACCTTGGGATTCCTATAGTGTCACTGCAGGGTAATAAGGCCTCATCTTGATTGAGGTGGAAAACTCAGGTTTCCTCTCCAGTTTTGACAGGGATCCCGGGGTTCCTATCGAGTTTCAACAGGGGAGTCAGGCCTGGTCTCATGTTGAGGCATTGAACTCAGCTTCCTCTCGAGTTGGAAAATGGGTATCAGGCCTCCTGTCGAGTTCAGGAGGGGGAACTTGGGCTTTTTATAGAGGTGCAAAGGGGAGTAAGACATCCCTTCATGTTGTGAGGAGATAGTCTGGGTTCCATTCGAGTTGGTGCATGGGAATCAGGCATTATCTTGGGTTGAGAGGATCTTGGTAACCTTTCGATTTGCATCAGGAACCATGGTGTCCCTCTCTAGTTTCAATAGGTGAGACAGGCATACTCTTGAAGTGGGAGGAGAAATTTGCTATTCTTTTCGAGTGAAAAGAGGGGAACCGGCCCTCATATCAAGATGAGGTTGGGAACATGGGGCTGTTCTTGAGTTGGGGTGGGAAACTTGGGGTTCCTCTCGAGTGGTGACAGGTATCTAGGGGAACTTCTTGAGTTGCATAAAGGGTGTAAAGCCTCCTTTCGAGTTTCGAGAAGGAACTCAGGACTGCTCTTGAGGAGCTCAGGGAAAAAGGGCCTCATCTTGTGTTGAGGGGAGAATCTCGTGGTTTTACTCGAGTTGCGGCAGGAAGCTTGGGATTCCTCTAGAGTTGTGACGTGGACCTCAAGGAACTTCTCGTGTTGCCTCAGGGAAGTGAAGTCTCCTTTCAAGTTGCAAGGGGGAGTGCAGGATTGTTCTCAAGACATTGAAGGGGAATCCAGCCTCACCTGGCACTGAGGGGGGACTCTCATGGTGTTTCTTGAGTTGTGGTGGGAAGGTTTGGGTTCCTTTTGAGTTGCAACAGGGACCTCAGGGAACCTCTCAGGTTGCCACAGGGAAATCAGGCCTCCTTTCAAGTTGCGAGGGCCACTTCGGGATTTCTTTCAGGTTGCTGAAGGGGAATTGGGCCTCTTCTCGAGTTGAGGTGGGGAACTTGGGCTTTTTCTACAGGTGGAACAGGGGTGTCAGACCTCCCTTCGTATTGTGACGGGATACTTGGGGTTCCATTTGAGTTGGTGCAGTTGAATCAGGCCTTATCTTGACGTAAGGGTGAACTTGGAGTCCTTTCGACTTGAGGCATGAACCTTGGGGTTCCTCTGGAGTTTCAATAGGTGAGACAGGCTTCCTCTTGAGGTGCAAAGGGAAAGTCGGAATTCCTCTTGAGACGAAGCAGGGTAACTGGGTGTCACCTCGAGATGAGGTGGAGAATATGGGACTCTTCTCAAGTTGTGAGACACTTGAGGTTCCTCTCCCATTGCAACTATTATCTCAAGGAACCTCCTGACTTGCATAAAGGGAGTCAAGCCTCCTTTTGAGTTTCAAAAGGGAACTTGGAATTGCTCTCTATGGAATACAGGGGGAAATGGCCTCATCTTGCATTGAGGGGGGAATCTCGTGGTTTTTCTGGACTTGAAGCTTGGGGTTCCTCTCTACTTGCAACGGGGACCTCAGGGAACCTCTCATATTGCCTCAGGGAAGTCAGGCCTCCATTGAAGTTGCAAAATGCATGTCGGTATTTCTCTCAAGTTGCTGCAGGGGAAAAGGGCCTCATATCACGTTGAGGGAGATCTTAGGGTATTTCTCGAGTTTCGGTGGGAACCATGGGTTCTTTTCAACTTAAGACGGGAACTTCAGGGAATCTCTCCTGTTGCCTCAGGGAAGTCAAGTCTCCTTTCGAATTGCAAGGGTGATCGTGGGATTGCTCTCAAATCACTGCGGGGGAATTGGGCCTCATTTTGCCTTGGGTGGGGGAAGATCTCATGGTGATTTCGGGTTGCGGCGGGATGCTTGGGGTTCTTCTCAAATTGTGTCAGGGACCTCAGGGAACCTTTTCTGTTGTCTCAGGGAAGTCAGGCCTCCTTTCAAGCTGCAAGGGGCACCTCGGGATTTCTCTCGAGTCGCCTCAGGGGAATCGGGCCTCATTTCAAGTTGAGGCAGGAAACTCAGGGCTCCTCTCCAATAGTGCCAAGGATCTCGGGGTTCTTATCAAGTTTCAAAGGGGAGTCAGACCTCATCTTGTTTTGAGGCATGGATCTCCACTTTCCTCCCGAGTTGTAAAATGGGTGTCAGGTCTCCTGTCACATTTTGTGGAGAACTTGGGCTTTTTTGGAGGTGCAACAGGGGAGTCAGACCTCCGTTGTGTAGTGAGGGTATACCTGGGGTTCCATTCTTGTCGCTGCAGTGTAATAGGGCCTCACCTCGAGTTGAGGGGGTAATCTTGTGGTTTTTCTCGAGTTGCATTGGGAAGCTTGGGGTTCCTCTTGCATTGTGACAGGGACTTCAGGGACCCTCTCGTGTTGCTTTAGGGAAGTCAAGTCTCCTTTTGAATTGTGAGGGGGAGTGTGGTATTGCTGTCAAGTTGCTGCCAGGGCATAGGGCCTCATCGCGAGTTGAGGCAGGAAACTCAGGGTTCTTCTCCATTTATGACATGGATCTAGGGATTCCTATCAAGTTTCAGCTGAGAGTCAGGCCTCGGCTCGTGTTGAGGCATTGATGCATGGAACTCCCCTTTCTTCTCGAGATGTAAAAAGGGTGTCAGGTCTCCTCTCCAGTTGAAGTGGAAAACAGCAGCTTTTTCTAGAGGTGCAAAAAGGGAGTCAGACCTCCCTTCGTGTTGTGTGGGGATACTCAGGGTTCCATTCGATTCAATGCAGGGGAATCAGGCCTTATCTCAAGTTGAAGGGGAACTTGGGGTCCTTTTGACTTGCAGCAGGAACCTCGGGGTTCCTATTGAGTTTCAATAGGTGAGAAAGGCCTTCTCTTGAGGTACGAGGGGAAAGTCGGGATTCCTCTTGAGATGAAGCAGGGGAATGGGCCCTCATCTCAAGATGAGGTGGGCAACTCGGCACTTTCTCGAGTTGGGGCAAGGAACTGGGCCTTTTACTACAGGTGCAACAGGGGTATCAGACCTCCTTTCATGTTATGAGGGGATACTTGGGGTTCCATTCGAGTTGGTTCAGGGGAATTAGTCCTTATCTCAAGTTGAGGGGGAAGTCAGTGTCCTTTTGACTTGTGGCAGGAACTGCGGGGTTCCTCTCAATTTTCAATAGTTGATACAGGCCTCCTCTTGAGGTGGAAGGGGAAAGTCAGTATTCCTGTCAAGTCCAAGCAGGGGAGTTGAACTTCCTCTCGAGATGAAGTGGGGAACATGGGGCTCTTCTCGAGTTGTGGCTGTAACCTCAGTTTCCTCTAGAGTTGCAAAGGGTATCTTGAGAAACCTCTTGAGTTGCATAAAAAGATTCAAGCCACCTTTCAAATTTTGAAAGGGAACTTGGGATTTATCTCGAGTTACTGCAGGGGAATCAGGCTTCATCTTGAATTGATGGGGAAATCTTGTGGTGTTGCTCGAGTTTTGGCTGTAAGCTTTAAGTTCCTCTCGAGTTGTGACTGGGACCTCAGGGAACGAGTCATGTTGCATCAGGGAAGTTGGCCTTCTTTCAAGTTTTGAGGGGCACCTCAGGATTCCTCTCAAGTCACTTCAGGGGAATAGGGCCTCATCTTGAGTTGAGGTGGGAAACTCAGGTTTCCTCTTTAGTTGCTGCAGGGATCTTGGGGTTCCTATTGAGTTTCAACAGGGGAATCAGGTCTTTTCTCGAGTTGAGGGGGAACGTTGTCCTTTCAACTTGTGGAACGAAACTCGGGGTTACTCTCTGGTTTCAATAGGTGAGATAGGCCTTAGCTTGAGGTGTGAAGGGAAAGTAGGGATTCCTCTCGAGATGAAGCAGGGGAATCGGCCCTCATCTTGAGATGAGGTGGGCTACTCCGGGCACTTCTCGAGTTGTGGCGGGAAACTCGGTGTTCCTCTCAAGTTGCGACGGGTATCCCAGGGAACCTCTTGTGTTACATAAAGGGAGCCAAGCTTCCTTTTGAGTTTTGACAGGGAACTCGTGATTGCTCTTGAGGCACTTCAGGAGAAAAGGGGCTCATCTCGCGTTGAGGGTTGAATCTCGTGGTTTTTCTCGAGTTGCCCCTGGAAGCTTTCAGTTCTGGAGTTGCGATGGGGACCTCAGGGAACCTCTCATATTGCCTCAGGGAAGTCAGGTCTCCTTTTGAGTTGTGAGGGGGAGCATGAGGTTGTCCTCCAGTAACTGCAGGGGAATTGGGCCTCATGTCTCATGAGGGGTGAAGCTCGTGTTGTTTCTCGAGTTGCGGCAGGAAGCTTTGGGTTCATCTTGAGTTGCAATGAGAACCTCAGGGAACCTCAGGCAAGTCAAGACTCCTTTCAAGTTGCGAGGGACACCTCGGTATTTCTCTCGAGTCGCTACAGGGAAATAGGACCTCATCTCGAGTTGAGGTGGGAAACTCAGGTCTCCTCTCCAGTTGCAACAGGGATCTCGGGGTTCCTACTAGATTTCATCAGAGGAATCTGGCCTCGTCTCCTTTGAAGCATGGAACTCGGCTTTCTTCTCAATTTGTAAAGGGGTGTCAGGACTCCTGTCGAGTTGAGGTGGGGAACGTGGGCATTTCTGGAGGTCCAAGAGGGGAATCAGACCTCCCTTCGTGTTGAGGGGATACTCGGGGTTCCTTTCGAGTTGATTCAGGGGAATCAGGCTTTACCTCAGTTGAGGGGGAACTCGGTGTCCTTTCCACTTATGGCAGGGACCTCGGGGTTCCTCTCAAGTTTCAATATATGAGACAGACCTCATCTTGAGGTGCGAGGGAAAAGTCAGGATTCCTCTCGAGTCACTGCGTGGAAATAGGCCCTCATCTCGAGTTGAGGCAGGAAACTCTGAGTTCCTCTCAAGTTGTGACGGGGACCTCAGGGAACCTCTCTTGTTGCCTCAGGGAAGCCAAGTCTCCTTTTGAGCTGCAAGAGGGAGTGTGGGATTGCTCTAGAGTCACTTCAGGGAATCAGCCCTCATCTTGGGATGAGGTGGGGAACACGGGGCTCTTCTCGAGTTGTGGCTGTAACATCTGGTTCCTCTAGAATTGTGATGGGTATCTTGAGAATCTTCTTGAGTTGCATAAAAAGAGTCGAGCCACCTTTCCAATTTCGAAGGGGAACTAGGGATTTATCTCGAGTCAATGCAGGGGAATTGGGCTTCATCTCGCATTGAGGGGGTGTTTTTCAAGTTGCAGTGTGAAGCTTTGGGTCCTCTCGAATTGCAACAGGGTACTCGGGGAATCTCTCATGTTGCCTCAGGGGAGGCAGGCCTCCTTTCAAGTTGCGAGGGGGAGAGCGGGATTGTTCTCAAATCACTGCAGGAGAATCGGGCCTCAACTCACATTGAGGGGGGAATTCCGTGGTGTTTATTGAGTTGTGACAGGGATCTCTGATAATCTCTCATATTGGCTTAGGAAGTCAGGCATACTTTCAAATTGCGAGGGGCACCTCGGCATTCCTCTCAAGTCACTATAGGGGAATGGGGCCTCATCTCGATTTGAGGAAGAAAACTTGGGGTTCCTCTCCAGTTGCAACAGGGATCTCGGGGTTCCTATCGATTTTCACCAAGGGAGTCAGGCCTCGTCTCTTGTTGAGACATGAACTCCGCTTTCCTTTCAAGTTGTAAAAGGGTTTTCAAGACTCCTGTTGAGTTCAGTTGGGGAATTTCAGGCTTTTTCTAGAGGTACAACTGGTGAATCCAACATCCCTTTGTGTTGTGAGGTGTTACTCTGGGTTCCATTCAATTCAGTGCAGGGGATCTGGCATTATCTCGAATTGAGGGGGAACTCAGTTTCCTTTTGACTTCTGGCAGGACCCATGGGGTTCCTTTCAATTTTCAATAGATGAGACAGGCCTCCTCTAGAGTTGTGAAGGGAATATCGGGATTCCTCTGCATTGGAAACTGGGGAATCAGCTCTCATCTCGAGATTAGGTGGGGAACACGGGGCTCTTCTCAAGCTGTGGCGTGAAACTCAAGTTTCCTCTTGAATTGTGACAGGTATCTTGGGGAACCTCTTGAGGTGAATAAAGGGAGTCAAGCCTCCTTTCGAGTTTCGAGAGGGAACTTGGGATTGCTCTTGAGGTGCTGCATGGAAAAAGGGCCTCATCTCGTGTTTGATGGGATATCTCACTGTTTCTCTCGAGTTGTGGTGGGAAACTAGGGTTCCTCTAGAGTTGCAATGGGGACCTCAGGGAACCTCTCCTGTTGCCTCAGGAAAGTCAGTTCTCCTTTCAAGTTGTGGGGCCACCTCGGGATTCCTTTGAGTTGCTGCAGGGGAATAGGCCCTCATCTCAAGTAGAGGCGGGAAACTCAGCCTTCTTCTCTGGTTGGAATAGGGATCTCAGGGTTCTTATCAAGTTTCAACAGGGGAGTCAGGCCTCATCTTTTTTTGAGGCATGGAACTCCACTTTCCTCTCGAGTTGTAAAAGCGGTATCAGGCTTTTGGTTGAGATGAGGTGGGGAACAAGGCCTTTTTCTAGAGGTGCAACAGGGAACTCAGACCTCCCTTAATGTTGTGACAGGATACTCGGGCTTCCATCTGAGTTAGTGCAGGGAAATCAGGCCTTATCTCGAGTTTTGGAGAACTCGGTGTTGTTTCGACTTGAGCACAGACCTTGGGGTCTTCAATATGTGAGACAGGCCTCCTCTTGAGGTGCGAAGGGAAAGTCTGAATTCCTCTCGAGTTGAAGCAGGGGATCTGGGCCTCATCTTGAGATTAGATGGAAAACATGGGAACTCTTCTAGAGTTGTGATGAGACACTCGAGGTTCCTCTCGAGTTGTGACAGGTATCTCGGGAATGTTCACAATCTCCAGGGTACCTCACCTCCCAGTCATGTACCTGGGGCTATATATCCACAGTGTCCTGGCTGAGCACCCTCACCAGACTCTCCACATGGGGTCACACACCCACTGTCTCCCAGTTACCCCAACTCCCAGACCCTGCACTTGGGTTCTCACATACACAGTCTCCACAGTGAAACCCTCCCAAGCCCTTCACCTGAAGGAACAAGTCCACAATCTCGAGGGTTACCCTACCTCCCAGTCATGTACCTGGGGTCATTTGTCCAGTCTCCTGAGTGAGAACCCTCCCCACAATCTGCACATGGGGTCACATGTCCACAGTCCCAGAGTGACCCTACCTCCCAGATCTTGTACCTGGGGTCACATGTCCAGTCTCCATGGTGACCGCAGTTCCCCAGACCTTGTACCTGAGGTCAAACATCCACTCTTTCCAGGGACACCACACTTTTCATACCATACACCTGTGGTCACACCTTCACAGTCTCCATGGTGACCCCTTCCCCATTCTGTGCCTGGATTACACTACCACAGTCTATAGGATGACACACCTCTCTGGACCATATACCTGGAATCACATGTCTAGAATCTCCAGGGTGAACCACTTCCAGAACCGGCACCTTGGGTAACATGTCTGGAGTCCAGGCTGACACCCCTCTCCAGACCATGAACCTGGGGTCAGATGGCCACAGTCTTTAGGGTGATGCAAGCTGCTAGACCCTCCACCTGGGCCACATGTCCACAGTATTTAGGGTGACACCCTCTCTACCCTAGACCTGGGGACACATTTCCAAAGTTTCTAGTATGACACTCCTCCACAAAAACTATACCTGGGCTTACATGTTCAGAGTCTCCAGTGTGACCCTACCCCCTAGACTAAGTAACAAGGATCACACGTTCACAGTCCAGGGTAATCCCACCTCCCAGGATCACATGTCTGCAGTGTCAGAGTTACCCCACTTTTGACACCCTACACCTGGGATCACAGGTCCATAGTCCCCAGGTTTACCCCTCCCAGTCCCTGTACTGGTTCCCAGGGTTTACCCCTCTCAGACCCTATACCTGGCGTTACATGTCCATAGTCTCTATGGTGACCCCCTCCCAGACCATGCACCTGGGATCACATGTCCACAGTCTCAGGGTGACCCCACCTTAGACACCCTACACCTGGGGTCACAGATCCAGAGTCCCCAGGTTTAACCCTCTCAGTCCCTGTACTTGGGCTTACATGTCCATAGTTTCCATGGTGACTGTAGAGTCCAGCTCAACAGCACAGGTTCCTGAAAGCACAGCATGGCAAAAGAATGAGAAACATTCAAGAAAGTTACAGTGGGGATCAGGGGACCAACACCACCATGAGGTGAAGGTGCCCAAACAGATCTCATGTCTGCTTTATTATACTTTTTGAGACTAGCTTGTATGTGCTTATAGGAGCATAGCATGCTGGATGGCCTTCAATGATAATCCTGTGCAGTTAATATTTAGCATTTTTGAATCCCTGCTTTTCTGCCTTAAGGATAAAGGCCTAATTAATCTTTATGTGCCTCCCAGGTGACAAAGATAGGAACAGTCTGCTGATGGCTTTCCACCCCCAGACGTACATCCTGCTTTCAAGATGTTTTTTGTTCCTTCTTGGATTCCTTCAGGAGTGACATGCTGAGTCATGTCCTCTCAGCAAAATTGCTTAACTCTTCTGCCAGGCCTTTAAATAGGCCTGTCTCCTACATGTGACCCCCTCCCATATATGTCCAGAATCTACAGCGTGACAAACCACACCAGCCACTACCTGGGGTCACATGTCCCAGTCTCTTGGATGAGCCTGCCTCCAGGCACTGTACCTTGGGTCACATGACCACAATGTGCAAGGTGATAGCACCTCCCACTCTGCACCTAGTGCCACATGTTCATTCTCCAAGATGACTCTTTCCCAGACCATGCACCTGGGGTAACCTGTCAACAATCCCAAGAGTGACCCCACTTTTCAAACCCTGCACCTGAGGTCACATGTCCACAGTCTCCATGATGACCCCCTCCCAGACCATATACACTGGGACACACGTCCACACTTTCCAGGGTCAGTTTCTTCCCCAGACACTGCACTTTGTGTCTCACGTGCACAGTCTCCAGGGTGACCTCACATCCCAGAACCTGTACACAGTCTCCAGGGATATCCCACTTCACAGACCCTGCATCTGGGGTTGCATGTCCAAAGACACCAGGGTGACCCCACCTCCAAGACCCTGCACCTGGAGTCACATGTACATAGTCTCCTGGGTTACCCCCTCCCAGACCATATACATGTTGTCACAAGTCCACAGTCTCCTGGGTCAGCCTCTTCCCCAGACACTGCACTTTAAGTCACACGTTCACTGTCCCAGAAATGAACTCACCTCCTAGAACCTGTAACGGGGGACACGTGTACTAAGTCTCTAGGGAGACCTCACCTCAAAGACCAGCACCTGGGATCCCACACCCAAAATCTCCAGGGTGACATCACCTCCTATACCCTGTGCCTGGGGTCACATGTCCACAGTATCCAGGGTGACCTCATTTTGACCCTGGACCTGGGGTCACATTTCCATATTGCCTAGGGTGACACCCCTCTGCAGACACTGTACGTTGGGTCACACATCCATAGTCTCCAGGGTGACCCCACCCCCTAGACAGAGCAATGAGAATCACATATCTACATTACAGGGTTACCCCACCTCCCAGAGCCTAAACCTGAAGTCACATTCCATAGTCTCCATGGTGATTCTCTCGTAGACCATGCACTCGGGATTATACAACCACTGTCTCCAGGTTGACTCCCACCCAACCCTGCACCTGGGGTCACATTTCCAAAATCTCCATATCCTGTACCTAGGGTCACACCTGCACAATCTCCAGAGTGACCCCCACATCCCAGACCCTGTACCTGGGATCAGATGTCCACAGTTGACAGTGTAACCCCAAGTCCTACACACTATATCTGGATTCGCATGTCCACATTCTCTATGGCTACCCTTTCCCATACCATGTACCTTGGATCACACATCCACAGTCCTCAGGGGGACCACACTTCCCAGACCCTGTACCTAGGGTCACATGTACAGTCTCCGGGGGACACCACCTCAAAGAACCTGCACTTGGGGTCACATGTCCACAGTGTCCAGTATGAACCCTCCTCCCAGACTCTGTACCTGGGACACATGTCCATAGTCTTTAGGGTTACCCCCCTCCCAGATCCTGTACCTGGGAAGAAATATCTTCAGCCTCCCAAGTGACACTCTCCCAGACCCTGTACTTGGGGTCACACTTTCACAATGTCCTATGTGACAGCCCTGCCCAGATCCTGAACCTGGTGTCACATGTCCAGAGTCTCCAGAATGACCTCCATCCCAGACCCTGTAACTGGGGTTACATGTTCACAGTCTCGAGGGTGACAATGCTCCCCATATTTTGTACATGCTGTCACATCCACACAGGGACCTCCCTGTCCCTGTACTGGGGTCTTACAATCACAGTCTATAGAGAATCTCCCATCTCAGACCCTACACCTGGGGTCACATGTCCATTATCTCCAGGATGACTCTACATCCAAGACCATGTATGTGGGGCCATATGTCTAACAGTCTGCCAGGTGAGCTCCCTCCCCAGAACCTGCACCTGGGGTCACATGTCGAAAGTCTCCAAGGTGACCCATCTCCATATACCCAGTACCTGGGGTCAAACGTGCACACTCTCCAGGGTGAAAACCCTCCCAGACCTTTCTCCTGGGATTATACATCCACAGTCTCCACTGTGACACCCACCTACCAGACCCTGCACCTGCGGTCACCTAACCACTGTTTCTAGGATGGCAATACCCCCCAGATTGTGTACATGGGGTCACACGTCCACATTCTCCAGGGTGACCCAACCTCCCTGACCCTGTACTGGGGAATCACAACCACAGTCTTCAGGGTGACCGTCTTCCTAGACCCTGCGCTTGGCTTCTCACGTCCACGGTCTCCAGGGTAAATCTTTTCCAGACACTTCACATGGGGTCACACGTCCATGGGCTTCAGGTTGAATGTTTAGAAGTACATGTACCTGGGCTCAATGTCCACAGTCTCTTTGATGACACCCCCTCCCAGATCTTGTACCTGGGATCACATTTCCAGTTTCCAGGGTAACCTCCCCTCCCAGAACCTACATGTGGGGTCACGCGTACACAGTCTCCAGGGTGACCCCACCTCACCATAATTTTTACTTTGGGTCACATTACCACAGTCTATAGGGTGACCTCACCTCATTAGAACTTTTAGCTCTGGTCACATGTCCACAGTCTCCAGGGTGACACACCCCCCAGACCCTGTACCTGTGGTCACATGTCCACAGACTTCAGGGTGACTCACCACATCTGTTTGAACTCCTGGGATCATCTGTCCACAGTCTTCAGGGTAACCTCCCCTCACAAACACGACACCTGATGTCACATGTCCACAGTTTCCAGGGTGACAACTTCTCAGACCTTGTACCTGAGGTCACATGTCTTCAGTCCCCAAGGTGACCCCTCCCAAGCACTGTCTTTGGGTTCACAAGTCCACAGACTCTTCTGTGACCTTCCTCTCATATGCTATACCTGGGGTCACATGTCCACAGTCTCCAGGGTGATAACCCTCCCAGATCCTGTACCTGTTGTCATACTTCCACAATATTCAGGGTGATTCCCTACCCAGATACTGCACCTTGTATCATATGTCCACAGTCTCCAGTGTGACCTACCTCACAGACCCTGCACCTAGGGTAACATGTACACCATCTCCAGGTGACCTCACCTCCCAGATGATGTACCTGGGGTCAGATATCACTGACTCCAGGGTGAGTAACCTCTCAAGTCCCTGCACCTGGGGTTACTCTTCCACACTCCTCAGAGTGACTCACAAATGTCCACAGTCTCCAGTGTTACCCCACCTCCAAAACCCTGACCCTGGTGTCACTCGTCCACAGTCTCCAGAGTGAACCCACCTCCCAGACCATGTACCTGGAATTACAGTTCCAGTTTCCAGAGTAAACCCACCTCCCAGACCCTACACCTGGGGTCACATGTCCACAGTCTCCATGATGAAACCCTCCCAACCCTGCACCTGGGTCACACGTCCACAAGCTCCAGGGTGACATCCCCCCAGACCCTGGACTGGGGTTACATGTCTACAGTCTGAAGGGTGACTCCACTTTCCAGACCCTGCACCTGTCTCACACTTAAACAGTCTCTGGCATGACTGCTCCTGATCCTGCACCTGAGGTCACATTTCTACAGTCCCCTGGATGACACCTCTCCCAGGTCCTGTACGTGGGGTCCCATGTGCATAGTCTCCATGATGACTCCCCTCCTAGACCATGTCCCTGGGGTCAAATATCTGTAGTATCCAGTGTAACTCCCCCCAGACCATAAACATGGGGTCACACCTCCACAGTTTCCAGCATGAGCCCACCTCCAGACCCTTTACCAGGGGTCACATGTCCACAATCTGCAGGGTAACCCCAACTCCTAGGCCCTATACCTGAAGTCACAAGTCCACAGTCTCCATGGTGACCTCCTTCCAGACCATGGACCTTGGATCACACATCAGAGTCTCCAGGGAGAGCGCTCTCACCAAATTTGGCACTTTTAGACAAATGTCCACAGTGACTCCACCTCACAGACTCTGTTCCTAGGGTCACATGTCACCAAGTACTACTGTGTGACCCAACCTCCAACACCCAATACCCGGGGTCACACGTCTACACTTAAGTCCCTGCACATGTCCACACTTCACAGAACCTACATCTGAAGTCAAAGGTCCACAGTTTCAAGGGTGACCCCACCTCCAAGACCCTGACCCTGGTGTCACTCGTCCACAGTCTCCAGGGTGAACCCACCTCCCAGACCATATACCTGGCATTACATTTCCAGTTTCCAGAGTAAAGCCGCCTCCCAGACCCTAAACCTGGGGTCACATGTCCACAGTCTCCGTGGTGAACCCCTCCCAGAGCCTACCCTGGGGTACATCCACAGTATCCTGGATAACTCCCTTCCCAGATCCTGTACAGTTCAGTTCAGTTCAGTCACAGTCCTGTCCGACTTTTTGTGACCCCATGAATTGCAGCACACCAGGCCTCCCTGTTCATCACCAACTCTCGGAGTCTACCCAAACTCATGTCCATCGAGTCGGTGATGCCATCCAGCCATCTCATCCTCTGTCATCCCCTTCTCCTCCTACTCACAATCCCTCCCAGCATTAGGGTCTTTTCCAATGAGTCCACTCTTTGCATGAGGTGGCCAAAGTATTGGAATTTCAGCTTCAATATCAGTCCTTCCAATGAACACCCAGGACTGATCTCCTTTAGGATGGACTGATTGGATCTTCTTGCAGTCCAAGGAACTCTCAAGAGTCTTCTCCAACGCCATAGTTCAAAAGCATCAATTCTTCATTGCTCAGCTTTCTTCACCATCCAGCTTTCACATCCATACATGACTACTGGAAAAACCTTGACTAGAACCTGGGATCAAACTTCCAGTCTCCAATTTGATCCCCTTCCACACACCCTGCACCTAGGGTCACACATCCAAAACCTCGAGGGTGACCCACCTTCCAGATCCTGCACCTGCAGTCACATGTCCACAGTCTCCATGGTGAAATCCTCCCAACCCTGCACCTGGGTCGCATGTCCACAAACTCCAGGGTGACACCCTCCCAGGCCCTGGACCAGGGTCACATGTCTACTGTCTGAAGGGTGATCCCACCTCCCAACCTTGTACCTTTGGTCACACTTAAACAGTCTCCAGGGTGACTACTCCTGATTTTGCACTTAGGGTCACATTTTTACAGTTCCCTGGGTGATACCTCTCCCAGGTCCTGTACCTGGGGTCACATGTGCATAGTCTCCATGGTGACTCCCCTTGCAGATCCTGTCCCTGGGGTCAAATATCTGCAGTATCCAGGGTAAAACCCCATACCATAAACCTGGGATGACACCTCCAGTTTCCAGGATAAGCCCACCTTCAGACCCTGTACCAGGGTCACATGTTCACAGTCTTAGGGTAACCCCAACCCCTAGACCCTATACCTGGAGTCACAAGTCCCCAGTCTCCATGGTGACCCCCTCCCAGGCCATTCACCTTAGATCACATGTCAGAGTCTCTGGGTAGAGCTGCCTCACCAAATCCTTCACTTTTAGTCACATGTCCACAGTCCCCAGGGTGAGCCCACCTCACAGACTCTGTATCTGGGGTCACATGTTTACAGTCTACTGTGTGACCCCGCCTCCAACACCCAGTACCTGGGGTCCCACATTTACAGTCTCCAGGGTGACCCCACCTCCCACACCGAGTAACTTGGATCACATGTCCACAGTCCAGGGTAACCCCTCCTCCCAGGCCATATACCTGGAGTCATCCACAGTCTCCATGGTGACCTCCTCCCAGGCCATGCACCTGGGATCACATGTCCATAGTCTCAAGGCGACCCCACCTCTGAGTCCCTACACATGGAGTCACATGTCCACAGTCCCCAGGGTTTACCCCTCCCAAACCCTGTACCTGGGTTACACATCCACAGTCTCCACAGTCTGCACATTGGTGACATGTTCAGAGTCTATAGGGTGACAAACCACTCCAGACACTTTACCAGGGGTCACACATCAACAGTCGCCTGGATAAGCCCACCTCCAGACCCTGTACCTGGGGTCACAAGACCACAGTTTGCAGGGTGACAGCACCTCCCTGACCCTGCACCTAGGATTGCAAGTCCATGGTCTACAAGGTGACTCTTTCCCACACCATGCACCTGGAGTAACCTGCCAGCAATCCCGAGTGATCCCACTTCCCAAACCCTGCACCTCAGTTCACACATCCACAGCCTCTAGGGTGAACCCCTTCCAGACCCTATACCTGGGGTTACGTGTCCACAGTCTTCATGGTGACACCCTCTCCCAGACCCTGAACCTGGAGTCACACATCCACAGTCTTAAGGGAGAGGACTCCCAAACAGTGCACATGGGGTTCACATATCCAAAATCTCCTATGTGAACCCCCTCTAGACTATACACCTGAATTCACAAGTCCACAGTCTCCAGGGTGACATCCCTCTGAGACCCTGCACCTGGGGTCATATGTCCACAGTCTCCATTGTGACGCCCCCTGCCACAACCTGTATCTGAGTCACATGTCCACAGTCCACCATGGACAGTCCTCTCCAGATTTGTACATAGTGTCACACATCCACATTCTCCAGGTGACCCAACCTCCCTGACCCTGTACTGTGGTATCATGACCACAGTGACCAAACCTCACAGACCTAGCACCTGGGTTCTCAGGTCCACGGTCTCCATGATAAACCACTCCCAGACCCTGCACCTGAGGTAACATGTTCACAGTCTCCAGGGTGACCCCACCTCCCAGACCAGGTCCCTGGGGACATATGTCCACAGTCTCTCGGGTGAGCCCCTTCCCAGACTCTGCACATTGGTAACATGTCCAGAGTCTACAGGGTGACAAACCATCCCAGAAACTGTCTCCAGGGAGACAACACCTCTCAGACCGTGCACCTGGGATCACACGTTCACAGTCTCCAGGGTGACCCCTTCCTGAACCTGCACCTTGCGTCACATTTCCATTGTCTATAGGGTGACACATATACCCAGAGGAATCTCCAGGGTGACCTCCTTTCAGAACCTGCACCTGGGGTAACATGTCCAGAGTCTTCAGGCTGACAGCCTACACTAGACCCTGTACCTGGGGTCACATGGCCAGTCACCACGGTGAACCCACTCACAGACCCTGTATCTGAGGTCACATCTCCACCATCTTCAGGGTGATCCCCTTCCCAGACCATGTACATGTGGTCTCATATCCAGTCTCCAATACTTTGGCCACCTCGTGCAAAAAGTTGACTCATTGGAAAAGACCCTGATGCTGGGAAGATTGAGAGAGGGAAGGGAAGGGGATGACAGAGGATGAGATGACTGGATAGCATCACTGACTCGATGGACATGGGTTTGGGTAGACTCTGGGAGTTGGTGATGAACAGGGAGGCCTGGCGTGCTGCTATTCATGGGGTTGCAAAGAGTCGGACAGTACTGAGTAACTGAACTGAACTGAATCCAATCTTCAGCCTGACTCTACCTCTCAGACTCTATACCAGGGTTCAAAACTCCACAGTCTCCAGTATGAGCCCACCTCCCAGACACTATACCTGGGGTCACATATCTGCAGTTTCCAGGGTAACCCTCCTCTCTGGTCCTGCAACTAGGGTCACAGGTCCACAGTCAGTGGGGTGCCCCACATCAGCAAACCCTGAATCTGGGATCACATGTCAGTCTCTGGGGAGAACCTTCTCACCAGATCCTGAACCTGGGGCCACATATCCATAGTTTCCAGGATGACTCCACCTCTCATACCCTTCACCTAGGGTCACAGGTCCACAGGCTCCAGGGTGACCCCTTCGAAATACCTGCACCTGGGTCACAGGTCCAGAGTCTCCTTGGTGACACCCCACCATGACCTGGGGTCACATTTCTAGTTTCCACAGTAACCTTCCCTCCCAGACCCTGCACTTGAGGTCACACCTCCAGGGTCTCTGGGGTGACAAACCTTCCAGACCCTGTACCTGGGGTCACACCACCACAGCTTCCAGGGTGACTGCACCTCACCAGTACTTGTACCTTGGGTTACATGTCCACAGTCTCTAGGGTGACCCCACCTCATCAGAATTTTTATCTGTGGTCACACCTCCACAGTCTGATCTCCACAGAGTGACTACCACTCCCAGATGGTGAACATCTGGTCACACGTCCATAGTCTCCAGGGTGACAACACCCAGGACACTGAATCCACAGTCAAACATCCACAGACTTCAGGGTGACCCCACAACTACAGTCCGAGCACCTGGGATCACACATCCACAGTTTCCAGGGTAACCTCCCCTAACAGATACTATACCTGGGGTCAAATTTCCACAGTCTCTACTGTGATCATGCTCCCAGACCCTGTAGGTGGGGTTACATGTCCACAGTCTCCAGGGTGACAATCCTCCCTACATCCTGTCTGGAGTGATGCATCCACATTCTCCAGGCTGACCCAACCTCCCTGACCTTGTACTGGGGTATCACAACCACTGTCTCTAGGGTGACCAAAACTCCCAGACCCTGCACCTGTACTCTAACATCCACAGTCATCAGGGTAAATCCCTCCAAGACCCTGCACCTGAGTTAACATGTTCACATTCTCCGGGTGACCCCACCTCTAAGACCCTTTACCTGGGGTCACATGTCCACTGTCACCAGAGAGACCACATCTTGCAGACTATGTACCTGGGGTCAACATTCACAATCTTCAGGGTGACCCCCTCCCTAACCTGCACCTGGGGTAACATTTCTACTGTCTATAGTGTGACACACATCCCCAGACGCTGTTCCTGGAATCACATGTCCAGAATCTCCAGGTTGACTCCCTTCCAGATCCTGCACCTGGGGTAACATGTCCAGAGTCTCCAGGCTGACACACCAGCCCAAATCCTGTCCCTCGGGTCACATGGCTACAGTCTCCAGGGTGAATCCCCCACAGACCCTGTACCTGAGGTCACATATCCACCATATCCAGGGTGACACCCTTCCAAAACTATGAACATAGGGTCACATGTCCCATCTCCAGCGTGAACTCACCTCCCAAAATCTGTACCAGGTTTCAAAACTCCACAGTCTCCATGGTGATCCCACACACCAAACCCTGCACCTGGGGTCACATGTCAACAGTCTCCATGGTGACCCCTCTCCCCAGACCCTGTAACTGGTGTCACACGTCCACAGTATCCAGGGAGAGCCCTCTCCCAAGACCCTACACCTCGGGTCACATGTTTACATTCTCTAGTGTCTCCACCTCCCAGATCCTTCACCTGGTGTCACACGTCCACAGGTTCCAGGGTGACCCCTTCGAAATACCTGCACCTGGGTCACATGTCCAGATTCTCCTTGGGGACTCCCTTCCAAGACTCTGTATCTGGGGTCACATTTTCAGTTTCAAGGGTAAACTCACTCCTAAACACTGCACATGGGATCACACATCCACTTCTCCAGGCTGACCGCACTTCACCATGACTTGTACATTGGGTCACATGCCCAGTCTCTAGGGTAACCCCACCTCATCAGAACTTTTAACTGTGGTCACACCTCCACAGTCTCCTTGGTGACCACCATTCCCAGACTCTGAACATCTGGTCACACGTCCATAGTCTCCAGGATGACACCACCAAAAACGCTGAATCTGTGGTCACATGTTCATAGGTTTCAGGTTGACCCCACAACACTGGTCTGAGCACCTGGCATCACATATCCACAGCCTCCAGGGTAACCTCCCACTCAGTCACTACATATGGGGTCACACATCCACCATTTCCAGGATGACAGCCTCCCAGACCCTGTACCTGAGGTCATGTGTCTTCAGTTCCCAGGGTGACCCCTCCCAAGCACTGTATTTGGGATCACATGTCCATAGTATCTACTGTGACCATCCTCCCAGACGTTGTACCTGGGGTCACAAATCCAAAGTTTTCATCATGATGTTCTTTCCCAGACCCTGTACCTGGGTCACACATCCACATTTTCCAGGGTGACTCCCTTCCCAGACCCTGCACCTGAGATAACACGTCCAGTCTCCCACCTTGGAGGTGACCCCCACCTCCAAGACCCTGTACCTGGGGTCGCATATCCACAGTCTCCAGGGTGACCCCACCCACCAGACTCTGCACCTGGGATCATATGTCCACCGTCTCCAGGGTAACCCCAACTCCTAGACCCAATTACTGTAGTTGCAAGACCACAGTCTCCTTGATGATCCCCTCTCAGATCATTCACCTTGGATCACATGTGCATAGTCTCCAGGGAGAACCCCCTCCTCAAATGCTACACTTGGAGTCACACATGCACAGTCCCCAAGGTGACCCCATCTCCCAGACCCTGCACTTGTGGTCACATACATAGTCTCTAGGGTTACCCCACCTCCAAGACCCAGTACTGGGTTCACACATCCTCAGTCTCCAGGGTGATCCCCTCCCAGACCCTGTATCTAGTGTCACATGTCCACAGTCTTCAGGGTGATCCCCTTCAAATGTTGCACCTGGGGTCACAAGTCCACAGTCCCCAGGATGATAACCCTCCCCAGACCTTGTACTTGAGTCACATGGCCACAGTCTCCATTGTGACCCACCTCCCAGGCCCTATACTTGCTGTTAGATGTTTGCAGTATCCACGATGACCCCCTCTCAGGCCATATACACGGGCCATACATCCACAGTCTCCAGAGTCAGCCTCTTCACCAGACACTGCACTTTGGGTCACATGTCCACAGTCCCCAGGGTGACCCCACCACCAAGACCCTGTACCTGAGGTCCCACGTCCACAGTCTCCAGGGTTACCCCAGCTCTCAGACCCAGCACCTGTGTTCACATCCACAGTCTCAAGGTGACCCCCCCATCCACACCCTACATCTGTGGTCACATGTACAGTCTCCAAGGTAACCTCCTCCCAAGTCATATACATGTTGTCACAAGTCCACAGTCTCCAGGGTCAGCCTCTTCCCCAGAAACTACACTTTAAGTCACATGTTCACTGTCCCAGAAATGAACCCACTTCCCAGAGCCTGTACCAGGGGACAAGTGTACACAGTCTCCTAGGGTACCCCACCTCACAAACCCTGTATCTGGAGTAGCACATCCAAAGTCTCTAGGGTATCCCACCTCCTAGACCCTAAACCTGAGGTCAGTGTCCACAGTGGCTGACCCCGCTTGACCCTGGAATTTGGGTCATATCTCCACAGTGTCTATTGGTGACACCCCTCTGCAGACACTGTATCTGGGGTCACACGTCCACAGTCTCCAAGGTGATCCCACCCACCAGACTGAGCAACTAGGATCACATATCCACAGTCCAGGGTAACCCCACCTCCAAGACCTTATACCTGGAGCCACATGTCAATAATCTCTATGTTGACTCCCTCCCAGACTATGCACCTGGGTTCACATGACCATCATTTCCAGCATGTTCCCCTCCTGACCCTGTACCTGCTGTCTTATTTCCACAGTTTCAAGGGTGACACATCTCTCCAGACCCTGCACCTGGCGTCACACCTGCACAGTCTCTGGGTGACACCACACCCCAGACCCTGCACCTGGGGTCACATGTTCCATTAATTTGCTACAGAGGAATCAGGCCTTATCTCGAGTTGAAAGGGAACTCAGTGTTGTTTCGACCTGTGGCGGGAAATTCGGAGTTCCTCTAGAATTGCGATGGGGATCTCGGGATTCCTCTCAAGTGGCAACAGGGGAGTCAGGACTTCTCTTGAGTTGAGGTGGGGAACTTGTGTTTCCTCTCGAGTTGCAGCAAGGGAGTCAGACCTCCTCTTGAGTTGCAGCAGAAACTCAGAGTTCCTCTCTAGTTGTTGCTGGAAACTCGGGGTTTCCTCTAGAGTTGCCGCAGGGGACTCAGAGCTCCTCTCCAATTGCAACAGGAAATTAGTGTTCCTCAGGAATTCCAGTGTGTAATGCAGGATCCCACTGGAGTCATGGTGGAGAATTCGGGGTTCTTCTTGAGGTTCGTTGGTACTCAGGGTTCCTCTTGACTTGCGATGGGACCTCCTGTCGAGTTCCCTTGGGGCAACTCATCTTTAACAGGGATGTGCAGGGTGGCTCCTATCTCATTGCAGTGACAGGTGGGTGCTCACTAGTTTTGGCAAGGGACTACTCTCTCCTTGTGGTCCGAGCAACTCTGTAGTTGTGGGGGTTCCAATTCTCTCTAATGGTGGTGTGCAAGCTCTTCTCTCCTTGTGATGTGAGGTTCGTCTGTATTAGCAGAAGAGGGGTTCCTCTCTGCGTGTGATGGTCAGTGGACTCCTCTCAAGTTGTCAAGGGCTCCTCTCGAGGGTCAAGGCTGTGTCCTCTCTGGTTGGGGTGTGTGTGTCTCCACGGGGGAGGTCCTCTCTCCTTTTGGCTCTATAAGTTCCTCACTAATATTAGTGGGATTGCTGTTCTCTAATTGTGAGGGCCTCAACTAGATTTCCTTTTGGGAGCTCATCTCCATTGGAGGCAGAAGGCCTTCTCTCTCAGTGTGATATCCTGGGGAACACCACTCTAGTTGTGCCTGGGAAATCTGCTTCAGTTTTGGTAGGGGAGCCACTCCGTCATTTGGCCCAGTGGCCCCTTTTCTTGTGCCAGCCTAGGGATCCTGTGAAATGCAGTGGGGAACTCAGGGTGCCTCTTGAGTTGTAGCATGTGACTCGGGGTTCCTTTAGAGTTGTGGTGGAGACTCCTCTGGAGCTGTAGAGGGACAGATCCTCTCTAGTAGTGATGTGCAGGCTGGTCCCTAAGTGCAATGCATAGGAGGCTACACTGTAGATGCAGCATGGATTCCACTCTAATTGTAGTGTGGGTTCACTCTTTATTTGCTCTGGGTCGGCTCGTCTCTAGTTGTCATTTGCAGCCATCTCTCTAGTTGTGGCAGGGGAACTCCTCTTTAACTGTGATACTTGGGCTCCTCTCTAGATGTGATAGGGTGCTCTTCTCAAATTGGGAGCTAGGTGACTCCTATAAGGTTCTAATGAGAAGGGGCACTTTTTCTACTTGTGATGTGCAAGAAGCTCCTGTCTATTTGTGGCAGGGTGCGCCTCCTGCTTAGATGTGGTCTGAGGTTTCCTCTCTTCTATCGCTAGAATGCTTCTCCCGAATTGTGGTGAGGAAAAAGTTGGCTTAAAGCTCAAATTTCAGGAAACTAAGATCATCACATCTGGTCCCATCACTTCATGGGAAGTAGATGGGGAATCAGTGTCAGACTTTATTTTTTTATTTTTATTTTTTGGGGGCTCCAAAATCACTGCAGATGGTGACTGCAGCCATGAAATTAAGACGCTTGCTCCTTGGAAGGAAAGTTATGACCAACCTAGACAGCATATTAAAAAGCAGAGACATTACTTTGCCAACAAAGGCCTGTCTAGTCAAGTCTATGGTTTTTGCAGTGATCATGTATGGATGTGAAAGTTGGACTGTGAAGAAAGCTGAGTGCTGAAGAATTGATACTTTTTAACTGTGGTGTTAGATAAGACTTTTGAGAGTCCCTTGGACTACAAGGAGATCCAACCAGTCCATTCTAAAGGAGATGAGTCCTGGGTGTTCATTGGAAGGACTGATGCTAAAGCTGAAACTCCAATACTTTGGCCACCTCATGTGAAGAGTTGACTCATTGGAAAAGACTCTGTTGCTGGGAGGGATTTGAGGCTGGAGGAGAAGGGGATGACAGAAGATGAGATGGCTGGATGGTATCACCGACTTGATGAACATGAGTTTGAATAAATTCCGGGAGTTGGTGATGGACAGGGTGGCCTGGTGTGCTGTGATTCATGGAGTCACAAAGAGTCAGACACGACTGAGCGACTGAACTGAACTGAACTGAAAGCTCCTCTTGGGGATCCTATGGAGTTTCATCAATGGGCTAGTGTCTCTACTTGTATTGTGATGGGAAATTTAGGGTTTCTCTTGTGTCACTGCAAGTGAATCAGGCCTCATGTCATGTTGAGGTGGTGAAGTCAGGGTACTTTTTGAGCTGCAACAGGAAACTTGGGGCTCTCTTGACTTGCAACAGAGGAGTCAGGCCTCCTCTCGAGTTGAGGCGGGTAACTCAGGCTTCCTCTTGAGTTGTGTCAGGAATCTCAGGGTTTCTCTCGAGTTGCAGCTGGGGAGTCGGGCCTCCTCTCCAGTTGCAGGGGGGAACTCGGGGTTCCACTTGAGTCACAGCAGGGACTCAGAGGTACTCTCAAGCTGGAGTGAGAAATCAGTGTTCCTCTTGAGTTGCAGTGCAGGACTTAGGGTTCTACTGGAGCCATGGCAGTGAACTCAGGGTTCCTCTCGACTCAGGGGTTACTTATGGCTCTTCTCGACGTGTGTTGTTGCCTCCTCTCGAGTTCTCTTGGCATGACCCATCTCTAGCAGAGATGTGCAATGTGGCTCCTGAAAGGTTGTTGCTTAACCATGAAAAGATGCTGGGATTCTTGCCCTCTGGAAGAGAAGCATTCAATCTGGGGCCAGACACAAGGCTTGATTGCTCAGAGCTTTTGTGTAATAAAGTTTTATTAAAGTATAAAGGAGATAGAGAAAGCTTCTGACATAGGCATCAGAAGGGGGCAGAAAGAGTGCCCCCTTGCTAGTGTTAGCAATGGAGTTATATACTGTCCAGTTAGTTATTACAGTGAATCAAAAGAATGTCTGGAAGTTGTGAAGACCTCATTAGACCTGCTCCCATAAATTACACCTTAAGATAACAGGGAAATAGATGGGGAAACAGTGGAAACAGTGTCAGACTTTATTTTTTTGGGCTCCAAAATCACTGCAGATGGTGACTGCAACCATGAAATTAAAAGATGCTTACTCCTTGGAAGAAAAGTTTTGACCAACATAGATAGCATATTAAAAATCAGAGACAGTACTTTGCCAACAAAGGTCCATCTAGTCAAGGCTATGTTTTTCCCAGTGGTCATGTATGGATGTGAGAGTTGGACTGTGAAGAAAGCTGAGCACTGAAGAATTGATGCTTTTGAACTGTGGTGTTGGAGAAGACTCTTGCAAGTCCCTTGGACTGCAAGGAGATCCAACCAGTCCATTCTGAAGGAGATCAGTCCTGGGATTTCTTTGGAAGGAATGCTGCTAAAGCTGAAACTCCAGTACTTTGGCCACCTCATTGAAGAGTTGACTCATTGGAAAAGACTGATGATTGGAGGGATTGGGGGAAGGAGGAGAAGGGGATGACAGAGGATGAGATGGCTGGATGGCATCACTGACTAGATGGATGTCTGAGTGAACTCCGGGTGTTGGTGATGGACAGAGAGGCCTGGCCTGCTGCAATTCATAGGGTTACAAAGAGTTGGACACAACTGAGCGACTGAACTGAACTGAACTGAAGATAACAGGATTAGCCAGAAGGTTTTTTCCAGAGACTGTCCCCAAGCAGGATACATTATTGTTATATAATCCTTGTAAAGACCTCACCAGACCTACTCCCATAATTTACATTTTAAGATAACAGGATTAGCCAGAAGGTTTAATCCAGAGACTGTCCTCAGATAGGGTACATTATTGTTATATAATCCTAAGGAATATAGAGGAAGAAAAAAGCTTGTCCTTTCTTCCTCCTTGAGAATTCCAGACACCTCTCTCCTTGGGGACCTGTGGACTTCTTATCAACCTGCCTAGGAAATGACTCTCTAACTCCTGTGGTGCTCCAATGTCCGGTGGCTACTCAATAGTTTTGACATCATACTTCTCTACCATTCTGGTCAGGGTCAACTCTGTAGTTATGATGGTTTCAATTCTCTGTAGTTGTGTTGTCCAAGCTCCTCTCTACTTCTGGTGTGAGGTTCATTTCTTTTAGAAGCAGAGAGGCTCCTATCTATGTCATGTCCAGCAGGCTCCTCTTGGGTTGTGGTGGTGGGCTCCTATCCAGGTGCAGAGCTGTGTCCTCTCTGGTTGGGGTGTGGCCATCTCCATGGGGGAGGTCCTCTCTACTTTTGGTACTAGGGGTTCCTCGCCAATATTAATGGGAGTGTGTGAGGGACTCCATGACTTACTTCATGGAGCTCATCTCCATTGGAGGCAGAAGGTCTAGGTGTGATATCCTGGGGGACACCACTCTAGTTTATCTGGAGGAATCCGCTTCAGTTTTGACTTGGGAGTCACTCCATCACATTGGCCAGAGCCGCCTTTTATTCTTACAGCCTAGGTCTCCTGTCAAATTGCCTCTTGAGTAGTAGCAGGTGACACGGGGTTCCTTTAGACTTATGGTGGAGCCTCCTCTTGAGCTACAATGAGGCAGATCCTCTCTATTAGTGATGTGCAGGCTGGCCCCTGTCTAGTTTCAATGTGCCAGAGCCTACTCTCTAGTTGTGGCATGAAGCTCCACTCTAGTTGCAGTGAGGGTGCCCTCTTTATTTGTGGTGGGATGGCTATTCTCGAATTGTCATTTGCGGACTCCTCTCTAGTTGTGGTAGGGGGGCTCCTTTTAGTTGTGGTAGTGTGATGGTGTGGTTCCCCTCTAGTATCAATGTTCATGGTGGCTTCTGTTTAGTTGAGATGTGAGGATGGCTAAAAAACCTGTGGCAGGGTGCTCCTCTCTAGTTGGTGTTGGGGGGTCAACTCTTACTTGTTTTGAATAAGCTTCTCTATAGTTGTGGTGTGTGGTATCCTCTCGAGCTTTTTTAGGGGGCTGTTCTCTACTTACAGTCTGTGACTGGCACCTTTAGATTTGCAGTGGAGTGTTCCTCTCAAATTGTGGAGGGGATTTCCTCTCTGGTAGCAATATGCACAGGCACTCTTTCCAGGTGTGATATTTGCGAGCCGGCTCTCTAATTTTGGCACAGCCCCTCCTCTTTAGTTGTGGCACGGGAGCCTCCTCTCTAGTAGAGGAAGGAGGCTTATGTGTAATTGCGTTGTATGGGAATGCTCCCATCAAGTGGTGATGATCAACGGGCTGCTCTCTAGTTGTGCTGAGGTTACTCTTTTCTAATGGTGGTAGGGGGATCTACTGGACTGGCACGGGTGGTGTGTCTCTATTTGCGGTGGAGGGGACCCTCTTGTGGTGCAACGTCAAGGATCTTCTCTCCAGTTGTGGTGGTGGGTCACTCTCCAGTATTGTCAGGTGGGCTTCTCTCTTGTTGTGGCCATGGGCTTCTCTTGAGTTGTGGCATAAACCTCCTCTCAAGTTCAGGAGGGGACTCATGGGTCCTTTCTAGTTGCCATGGTGCCTCCTCTGGGGGTTCTCTGTGGGGAGGATGTTCTCTCTATTTATGATATTTGGGTCTCCTCAATAGTTTACATGGCTTCACTCTAGTTGTGAGAGCCTTGTCCCTATCTGTGGCAGAGAGTCTTCTCTCTAGGCACAATGTGCCAGAGGGCACCTTTCTAGTTTTGGTAGGGGAATCCTCTCCAGTTCTGTTGGGTGGCTCCTCTGCTTTTCACCAGGGGCTCTTTCCTTGTGACAGTGTAGGGCACCTGTCAAGCTGTGGTCAGGGACCCAGGCTTCCTCTCGAGTTGGGACAGGTGATTTAGTGTTCCTTTAAAGCTTTGGTGGGGCCTCCTCTGAAGCTGCATGGGGCAGCTCCTCTCTAGTAGAGATTAGCAGGGTGGCTCCTGTCTAGTTGTGATGTGTGGTAGGCTACTGTTTAGTTATGGCTTGAGACTCCACTCTTGTTGCAGTTGGGTCAACTGACATATCTGTTTCAGCTCCTCTCTAGTTGTGGTTTGCAGACTCCTCTATAGTTGTGGCAGGGTAGGGCTCCTCTTTAGTGGTATGTGGTATGATGCTACCTCTCTTGTTGTGGTATAGTTCTCTTCTCGAATTGTGGCAGGGGTGGCTCCTCTTGGGAATCCTCTGGAATTGCATCAGGGGGCTTTGCTTCATCTCGAGTTGCAATGGATAACTCGGGATTCCACTGAAGTTGCTGCAGGGAATTGGGCCTCCTCTTCAGTTGAGGCAGGGAACTCAGGGTTCTTAACAAGTTGCAGTGTGGAACTTGGGGTTCCTCTGGAGTTGCAACAGGGGAGTTAGGGCTCCTCTGGAGTTGTGAGGGGGAACTCGTGGTTTCTCTTGAGTTGCAACAGTGGACTCAGAGCTCCTCTTGAGTTTTTGCAGCAGGAACTCAGTGTTCTTCTCGGGCCATGGCAGGGAACTCGGGATTCCTGTCATGTTGGGGTGATACTCAGTGTTCTTCTTGACTTGCAGTGGGGCCTCCTCTTGAGTTGTATGGGGGTGACTCATCTCTAGTAGGGATGTCCAGAATGGATCCTGTGTTGTTTCAATGTGTGGATCGCTACTCACTAGTTTTGGCATAGGACTTCTCTAGTTAGGGTCCAGGTCAACTCTGTAGTTGTGGTTGGTTCAATTCTCTCTAGTGGTGGTGTGCAAGCTCCTCTCTAATTGTGGTGTGAAGTTTGTCTCTATTAGCAGCAGATGGGCTCCTCTCATGTGTGATGTCCAGCTTGCTCCTCTCGAGTTGTATTGGAGGGCTCCTCTCAAGTTGTGTGGCTATGTCCTCTCTGGTTTGGGTGTGGGTGGCTCCATGGGAGATGTCCTCTCTACTTTTGGCACTAGGGGTTCCTCACTAATATTAATGGGATTGCTTCTGTCGAGTTGTGAGGGACTCCACTCGACTTACTTTAGGGAGCTTGTCTCTATTTGCGGCAGAAGGGTGTCTCTCTAGGTGTGATATCCTGGGGGACTCCTATCTAGTTGTGCTGGGGGAATCCACTTCAGTTTCGGCCAGAAAGCCCCTCTGTCATTTTGGCCTGTCTCCCCTTTTCTTGTTGCAGCCTAGGGCTCCTGTCAATCCTGGAGATACTCTTGAATTGCAGCAGGTGAATCAGAGTTCCTTTAGAATTGTGGTGGAGCCTCCTCTCAAGCTTCAGTGGGGCAGATAATCTCTAGTAGCGATGTGCTGGCTGGCCCCTGTCTAAGTGCAATGTGTAGGAGGGTACTCTCTAGTTGTAGCACGGGGCTCCACTCTAGTTGCAGTGAGGGTCCACTCTATTTGTGGTGGGTTGGTTCCTCTCTAGCTGCCGTTTGCAAACTCCTTTCTAGTTTTGGTGGGGAGCTCCTTCTTGTTGTGGTAGCTTTGCTCCTCTCTAGTTGCAGTAGAATGTTTTCTCAAATTGTGATTGGGATGACTCCTCTCTGTTTTTGATGAGAAAGGAGAATTTTTTCTAGTTGCAATGTGCAGGAAGCTACACTCTCATTGTGGCAGTGGGAGTTCTTTTTAGTTGTAGCATGGTGGGCTCCTCTCAACTCATGGCAGGCGGCTTCTGTCTAACTGTGAAGTGTGGGTATGCTCATCTTTAATGGCTATGTTCAGGGTGGGTGCTTAGCTCTAATTGCAGCAGGGGTCTCCTCTCTAGCTGTGGTGTTGGCCTCCTCTTTCATTATGATCCATGTGGGAGTTCCACTCTAGTGTTGATGTGCATGGTCACTTTTCTCTAATTATGATGTGTGGGGCGGACTTCTATCTACCTGTAGCACGTGTGTCCATTCTAGTTGTGGCAGTGGTTCTCCACTCTATATGTGATATACAGGAGGGGTTGTGCACCTCTCTAGTTATAGCCTTGTGCTCCTCACTATTTGTGCCTGAGGGTCAACTACCTAGTTGTAGCATGTATTCAACTCTCTCGTTTTGGCATTTGGTATTCTCTCAAGTTGTGTTCGGAGAAGCCAATGGCACCCCACTCCAGTACTCTTGCCTGGAAAATCCCATGGATGGAGGAGCCTGATAGGCTGCAGTCCATGGGGTCGCTAAGAGTTGAACACAACTGAGCGACTTCACTTTGAATTTTCACTTTCATGCATTGGAGAAGGAAATGGCAACCCACTCCAGTATTCTTGCCTGGAGAATCCCAGGGATGGGGGAGCCTGATGGGCTGCCGTCTATGGGGTCACGCAGAATCGGATACAACTGAAGCGACTTAGCAGCAGTAGCAGCAGCAATTTGTACTGTGCTGGAGTGCTCCTCCCTAGTTGTTCTGTGCCTGGCCAAGTCCTCTTTAGTTATGGAGTGGGAACTCCTGTCTTGTTGCATCATGTTGTGTGGCTCTTCTCTAGTTGCAGTTTTCTGGCTCATCTCTATTTGTGATTTGAGGAACTACTCTCTATGAGTGGTGTGGAGGTTCCTTCTCTTGATGTGGTGTATGAGATTGCTCCACTCTAGGGGCAGGGTCAGAGAAGGCACTGGCAACCCACTCCAGTACTTTTGCCTGGAAAATCCCAGGGGCAGGGGAGCCTGGTGGGCTGCTGTCTATGGGGTTGCACAGAGTCGGACACGACTGAAGCGACTTAGCAGCAGCTGCAACAGCAGGCACAGGGTTTAGGGCCTCCTTTCTTAATGAGGTGTCCAGGTGGGCTCCTCTCTTGTTGAAATGCGTGGGTTCCTCTTTAATTGTGGTGTGGGACTCTTCTCAAGTTGCGCTGGGGGATTTTCTGCTCCTTTCAAGTTGAGGTGAGGCCTCCACTTGAGTTTGGGTGGGGTGGCTCCTCTCTAGTACTAATGTGTAGGGTGACTTCTTTTTAGTTGTGATGTGTGAGTGGCTAAACTACCTGTGTCATGGGATACTGTCTAGTTGATGTTGGGGGTCAACTCTTAGTTGTGTCGGATGGGTTCCTCTATAGTTGTGGTGTGCAGTCTCCTCTCAAGTTTTGTTAGGGGGCCTTTTCTCTAGCTAAGGTGTGTGGGGGCACCTCTAGTGTTGCAGTGCACTGTTCCTCTTGAATTGTTGAGGGGGTTTCCTCTTTGGTAGTGATGTGCACAGGCACTCTTTCCAGGTGCGATATTTGCGAGTCTACTCTCTAATTTTGGCACGGCCCCTCATCTTTAGTTGTGGCATGGGGCAGCTTCTCTGTAGTAGAGATTAGCAGGCTGGCTCCTGTCTAGTTGTGATATGTGGTAGACTACTGTATTTTTATTGCATAGGGCTCCACTTTAGTTCCAGTGGGGTCAACTGATGCTTTTTTTTCCCCTATTCATCTCTTGTTGTGGTTTGCAGACTCCTCTATAGTTGTGGCCGGGTTGGGGGGGGGGGTCTCCACTTTAGTTGTGGTGTGGCTTCTTTTCCTGTTGTGGTGGAGTGCTCCTCTAAAATTGTGTTTGGGGTGGCTACTCTTGGGAATCCTCTGGAGTTGCATAAGGGGTCTTGGGTCTCATCTTGAGTTGCTTTCTCACACCCTTGCACACACTTGCATGCTCTCATACATCCTCACACACACTTGCACACTCTCACATGTCCTCGCATGCCCTTTAAATGCCCTCACATGCCCTCAGATGGCCTTGCATACTCTCGCATGCTCTCTCCCTGCCTCCCATGCTCTCACATGTCTTCGCATGCCTTCATACATTTTAGCACACCCATCCACAACCTGGCATGCCCTCACAGGAGCTCGCAGTCCATTGCACGTTCTGGCACAACTTCAAACACCCTCACATGTCTTCACACAAACTTGCATGCTCTTGTACATCCTCACAGGCTCTAGCAAGGCTTCGCACACTCTCATGGCCTTGCATGCCCTCTAACACCCTCAAACACCCTCACACAGTCCCCCACATCCTCACACAAACTCACATGCCCTTGCAACCTTACAGGCACTCGCATGTCCTCTCATATCCTTGCACCGTCTTGCAAGCCCTCCCATGCCCTCGAATGCTCTTGCATGGCCTCTTACACTCTTGAAAGACCTCAGACGCCTTCACGTGACCTCACACGTCCTTGCACACCATCACATGGCATTGCATGCTCTCACACACCCTTGGATGCCCTTGCACGTTCTTGCATGGACTTGCCTGCTTTTGCTCCCCCCTCCATGCATGCTCTCACACTCCCTCACATGGCCTTGCACACTTATATATGGACTCACACGTCCTTGCATGATGTTGCACATCCTCACACATCATCACAAGGCCTCGCACTACCACACACCCTTGTACTCCCTAGCACGTCTTTGCAAAACCTAACATGCCCTTGCATGCTCTCTCACACCATCACACTCCCTCGCATGTGTTTGCACCTCCTCACACGCCCTTGCATGGTCTTGATGCCATCACACGTCCTCACATGTCCTCAAATGCAATTGCATGGCCTCACTTGGCCTTGCACTGCCTTGCACACTCTCAGATTCCCTCCCAAGCTCTTACATGTCCTCATAAGACCTCGCACTTCCTCACACACCCTTGCACGTTCTCCCATGCCCTGCCATGCTCTCATACATCCTCCCATGACTTTGCACATCCTAGCATGCCCACCCACACCCTCGCATGTCCTCAATCACTCTCTCACAGAATTATATGACCTCACATGCTCTCACATTCTCTCGCACATTCTCACACACCCTCACACAAACTTGCATGCTTTTGCAGGTTCTCGTATGCTCTGGCATCCTCTAGAATGATCTCACACAGCCTTGCACACCCTTGCATTTCCTCAAACATTCTCATATGGCCTCACAGCTCCTTGCACATCCTTGCACATGATTGCCAGACCTCGCACACACTTATAAATACTCACATGTTCTCCCATGCCCTTGCATGCCCTTGCATGAGCTCGCACATACTCACACGCCCTTCCATGCACTTGCACATCTTTGCACACCCTCACATGTCCTTGCAAACCCCCACATGTTCTTGTATGACCCTGCACACACTTGCACGTCCTTGCATGGCATTGCACCACATCAGACATCCTCACATGAAGTCGAACACCTTAGTACATCCTGGCACACCCCCACACATTCTCACAAGTTCTTGCACGCCCTCACAAAGTCTAGCACGCCCTCACACGCCCTCAGATACCCTCAGACAAATGTGCATGCCCTCACATGCCCTTGTACATTTTCACATGAACTGGCACACCCTTGCACATCCCCGAATGCTCTCCCATGCTCTCGTACAGCCTCTCACGTCCTTGCATATCCTTGCATGCTCTCAAAAGCCCTCGCACACCCTTGAATGCTCTCACATGGCCTCACATCATTGCACATCCTCACAAGCCCTAGCATGTCCCTGCATGACCTCACATGTTTTTGAAGGCCCTCGCATGTTCTCTCAGAAACTCATACACCCTTGCATATGCTCGCACGTCCTCACACACTGTCACATGTCCTCGTTCAGGCTCGCACATCCTCACATACCCTTGCATGTCCTCCCACACTCTCGCATGTCCTCTCACATCCTTGCACACCCTCACATGGTCTCCTATGCCCTCTTATACTCTTGTACTCTCTGGCAAGTCTTTGTACTCCCTTGCATGCTCTCACACATTCTCACATACTCTCAAATGCCCTTGTATGCTTGTGCAAGCCCTTGCACGCCATCACATGCTCTCACCCCTTGTTGCATGCTCTCACACACTCACTCGCCTTCCCACCTCCTCGCGTGCCCTGATAAGGTATTGCACAGCATCACACAGCCTGACATATTCTTGCACGCTCTCGTACACCCTCACATTTCTTGAATGTACTTGCACACACTTGCAAGACTCCTCATGCCCTCGCACGACATTGCCCATGTTGGCACATTCTCGCACACCCTTACATGTCCACACATGCTCTCAAATGTCCTCACATGACATCGTATGCCCTCATATGCTCTTGCACATCTTCACACACCCTCGCACAACCTCACATGCTCTTGCACACCCTCTCACATCCTCACATGCTCTCGCATGACCTAGAGAGCCCTCACACACTCTTGCAGGCCCTAGCATACCCTCTCACACAGT
Source organism: Bison bison bison (assembly GCF_000754665.1). Taxonomy (NCBI): domain Eukaryota; kingdom Metazoa; phylum Chordata; class Mammalia; order Artiodactyla; family Bovidae; genus Bison; species Bison bison. The sequence goes on from NW_011494849.1 coordinate 1,093,031, forward strand.
CGCATATTCTTGCACATCCTTGCATGTCCTCACATGAACTCATGTGTCCTTGCATGCTCTTTCACGCCCTCACACGGTCTGCATTCTCGCATGCTGTCACAGACCCTAACATGTACACATACGCTCTCCTATGCCCTTGAATGCCCTCACATATCCTTGCATGCTCTTACATACTCACATGACCTCACACACCCTTGCACGCCATTGCCCGTTCTCACATACCATTGCATGTCTTCTCACGACCTTGCATGCTCTAGTATGGCCTCACACAAACTTGCACATTCTTGCATGCTCTCACACGTCCTTTCAGGCTTTCACACCCTCACACACCTTCCCACCTCCTTGCATGCCCTGACAGCATATTACACACCCTCACACAACCTGACATATTCTTTCATGCTCTCACACGTCCTTGCATGCAACTGCACACCCTAGCACAAGCCCTCATACACTCTTTCAAGCCCTTGATTGCCCTCCTACAACCTCCCACGCCCTCATACGCCTTCACACACTCTCGCATGTCCTCGATTACCCTTGCACACCCTCGCAAGTCCTTGCATATCCTCACACGCTTTTGTATGCACTTGCACACCATTGCCTGATCTCTCATACCCTCACATACTCTCACATATTGTTACACATCCTCACATGCCCTCGCAAACTCTTGCATGATCTCGCATGTCCTCACACACTCTCACACTCCCTTGTATGGGCTCGCATGTCCTTGCACGTCCTTGCATGCTCTCACACACTCTTGCACACTCTCACACGCCCTCATATGGACTAGCATGCCCTTGAACACCCTCACATGTCTTTGCACGCTTTTGCACATCCTTGAACACCCTCACACACCCTCACACACTCTTGCACGTCCTAGAATGCTCTCACATGCCCTCGCACATACTCATCTGCTCTTGCAAGCCATTGCACCGCTTTGCACAGCTTCACACACCTTCACAAACCCTTGCATGCCTTCCCACACCTTCACAGGGCCTTGCACACTCTCGAACTCCCTTGTATGGCCTCATACGTCCTCACATGCACTCACAGATCCTTGAACGCTCTCTCACTTCCTCACACACTGTCGCACACCCTTGCCTGTTCTTGCATGACCCTGCATGCCCTCTCACTTGCTCTCATATTCTTGCACACTCTCGCACAGCCTCACATGCACTTGCACACCATTGCACACTCTTGCACGTCTTCCCATGCCAATGCACACTCTTGCATGGATTCACATGCTCTCTATGCCCTCACATGTGCTCACCTGCTCTCGCAGATTCTCGCACAAACTAATACGTCCTCGCACAGGGTTGCACACACTCACACTTCCTTGCATGCCCTTGAGCGTCCTTTCATGCTCTCACATGCTCTTGCACACTCTTGCACACCCTCACAGAGCCGTGCACATCCTCTCACACCCTCAGATGCACTCGAAAGCTCTTGCACTCTCACGTGTATTTTGCCCAGCTACATACCTCCTCGCACACACTCACACACCCTAGCATGTCCTCCCACAACCTAACATGTCCTCAAATGCCCTTGCACACCCCTTCATGCCCTGGCACTCTCTCATACATTGTCAAATGGTCTCATATGTCCTTGCACACCCTCACATGTCCTTGAATACCCTCACATGCACTCCCACACCCTTGCATGTGCTCATACGCCCTTGAATGCGTTCACACACACACACACACACACACCTGTACAGTCACACAACTCCTCGCATGCTCTTGCATGTACTTGTATGCCCTAACACTTTTCCCCATGCCCTAGCACCTTTCCCCATACCCTAGCGCATCCTCAAATGCCCACACACACCCCTGCATGCCCTCACACTGTCTTGAACATTGTCGAACACTCTCAAACATCCTCACAAACCCTCGTACAACTTCACATGATATTGCATGACATTGCACACTCTCGCGTGTTCTTGTACACTCTTTCATGTTCTCCCATGCACTCACAAACCATTGCACACTGTCACATGGCCTTACACTCCTTTGCACATCCTTGCACCCTCTTGCAAGTCCTTGCACGTTCTCACACCTCTCACAAGCTCTCCCACGCCCTCGTCCACTCTCACACGTCCTCAAACCGCCTCACATGCTTTCACATGTCCTCACACACACTTGTACACCCTCACATGCTCTTGCAGGTACTTACACCCACTCACATGCCCTCACATGCCCGTGTATTCCCTAGCATGCCCTCGCCCATGCTCACAGATCCTCACACACTCTCACATGTTCTCGCAGGCCCTCACATGCCTGCACACACCCTAGAATGCACTTGCTCACACTAACAAATTCTCGCACATCCTCGAATGCTTTCTCACATCTTTGCACACCCTCACATGCCTGTAGATGCCCCAGCATACACTTACACATTCTCGCATGTCCTTGCATGCACTTGAATGTCCTTGCATGCTCTCACACATCCCGTATGTCACCTCATGCCCTCGCACAGCCTCGCACAGCCTTGCACACCCTTTCATGTCATTGTATACTCTCGCACATCATGGCACGTCTGCGCACATCCTCGCACACCCTTGCAGATTCTCGCACTTCCTCGCCTGCCCTCACATACTCTCCCACAGCCTCACACACACTCGCACATTCTTGTACACCCTTGCACATTCCTGCAAGCCCTCACACACTCTCACACAGACTTGCACACTCTTGCACACCCCTGCATGTGCTCGTCTGCTCTCGCACAACCCTGAACAACCTCACACACTCTTGCATGCCCTCTCACGCCCTCACATGACCTCACAAATCCTTGCATGTCCTCCCACGCTCTTGTAAGCCCTTGCACACTCTCCAACATCCTCACATGCTTTTGCATGCCCTCTCACGCCCTCACATGACCTCACAAATCCTTGCATGTCCTCCCACGCTCTTGTAAGCCCTTGCACACTCTCCAACATCCTCACATGCTTTTGCATGCCCTCTCACGCCCTCACATGACCTCACAAATCCTTGCATGTCCTCCCACGCTCTTGTAAGCCCTTGCACACTCTCCAACATCCTCACATGCTTTTGCATGCCCTCTCACGCCCTCACATGACCTCACAAATCCTTGCATGTCCTCCCACGCTCTTGTAAGCCCTTGCACGCCCTCCAACATCCTCACATGCTTTTGCATGCCCTTGCGCACCCTTGTTGGAAGAGGGTGTTTGCTATGACCAGTGTGTTCTCTTGGCAGAACTCTATTTGCCTTTGCCATGCTTCATTCTGTACTCCAAGGCCAAATTTGCTTGTTATTCCAGGTGTTTCTTGACTTCTGACTTTTGTATTCCAGTCCCCTATAATGAAAAGGACATATTTTTGGGGTGCTAGTTCTAGAAGGTCTTTTAGGTCTTCACATAACTGTTCAACTTCAGCTTCTTCAGTGTTACTGGTCAGGGTATAGACATGGATTAGTCTGATATTGAATGGTTTGCCTTGGAAATGAACAAAGATCATTCTGTCATTTTTCAGATTGCATCCAAGTACTGTATTTCAGACTCTTCTGTTGACTGATGGCTACTCCATTTCTTCTAAGGGATTCCTGCCCACCGTAATAGATGTAATGGTCATCTGAGTTAAATTCACCCATTCCAGTCCATCTTAGTTCATTAATTCCTAGAATGTCGATGTTCACTCTTGTCATTTCCTGTTTAACCACTTCCAATTTGCCTTGATCCATGGGCCTAACAGCCCAGGTTCCTATGCAATACTGTTCTTTACATCTTCGAACCTTGCTTCTATAACCAGTCCCATCCACAACTGGGTGTTGTTTTGGCTTTGGCTCCATCCCTTCATTCTTTCTGGAGTTATTTCTCCACTGATCTCCAGTAGCACATTGGGCACCTACCGACCTGGGGAGTTCGTCTTTCAGTGTCCTATATTTTTACCTTTTCATACTGTTCATGGGGTGTTGGAGAAAACTCTTGAGAGTCCCTTGGACTGCAAGGAGATCCAGCCAGTCCATCCTAAAGGAGATCAGTCCTGGGTGTTTATTGGTAGGACTGATATTGAAGCTGAAACTCCAATACTATGGCCACCTGATGCAAAGAGCTGACTCATTTGAAAAGACCCTGATGTTGGGAATGATTGAGGGCAGGAAGAGAAGGGGATGACAGAGGGTGAGATGGTTGGATGACATCATCAACTCAATGGCCATGGATGTGGGTGAACTCCAGGAATTGGTGATGGACACAGAGGCCTGGTGTGCTGCCGTTCATGGGGTTGCAAAGAGTCAGACATGACTGAGCAACTGAACTGAACTGAACTGAACATGCCCTTGCACGACCTTGCATGTTCTTGTACAACCTCGTTTGCCCTCAAATGCTCTTGCATGCACTTGCACTCTCTCACACAGCCACAAATGTACTCCCAAGCCCTCACACGACCATGCACACCTTCACACACCCTTGAAGGCCCTGCCACACTCTTGCCCATGCTCGCACATTCTCACACATCCTGGCATGCACTCACTTGACCTCAAATGGCCTCGCGTGCCCTCACACACTCCCACATGCCCTTGCACATCCTCACATACCCTCTCAAGTGCTCAGACGCCCTCACACAGTCTTGAGCATCCTTGCACACTCTCACACACCCTCACATGACCTCATGCACCATTGCACGCTCTGCCATGCCCTCATATGCACTTGAACACCCTAGCATGACCTCGTATCCCCTCAAATGTCCTTGCACCCTCGCACATGCTCGCATGCCCTCATGCACTCACATGGCTTCACATTCCCTTGAATGTCCTCACACACTTTCACAATTCCTTGCATGCCCTCACATGCTCTTGCATCCCCTTGCATCCGCTTGCATATACTCACATACTCTCACATCCACTTGCAGTGTCTTGCATGCCCTCCCATGCCCTCTCATGACCTTGCACACTCTCACACACCCTTGAACATCCTCACACACTCTTGCATTACCTCACGCATCCTCACACACCCTCCCCCACTCTTGCACACTATCATATGGTCTCACACACCCTTGCACACTCTCGCTGAAATTCACACATACTCACACGCTCTCACACACTCTCGGAAACCCTCACATGACTTCACATGCCTTTGAAGGTTCTCACAGGGCCTCACATGCTCTCTCTCTCCCTCTATGTCCTTGAACATCCTCCCATGCCCTTGCATGTCTTTGTACACTGTCACATATCCTTACATTCTCTTATGCTCTTACCTGCTTCCATACACCATTGCACGACCTCATACACCCCCGCATACTCTTGCACGTCCTTGCACGCCCTCTTACACTATTGCATGCCCTCACACAGTCTAACATATCTGTGCATACTCTCACATGCTTTTGCATATCCTCAGATGCCCTTGAACATGCTCAAATGGCCACACATGCCCTTCCATGTCCTCACATGCTCTCACATGTCCTCACACTCTTGCCCAACCTCACACACCCTTGCACATCCTTGTATGCTCTTGCACGTCCTCATACATCCTTGAATGGCCTCTCCTGCCCTTGCACACCATCACACACTCTCACACACGCTCACATGTTCTCGCACACCCTCATACACTCTTACAGTCCCTCACACACCCTTGCACACTATTACACTCTCTCCTTCTATCTCACACACTGTTACACACCTCCCACACCATGCAGTCTCACACTTCCTCGTTCACCCTTACACTCCTTCAAACACTGTCACACACTCTTACACTCTCTCACATACCCGTACACTCCCTTGCATGCCCTCACACACTCCTATACTCCATTGCACACTCTCACACACTTACACTGCCTTGTCCACTCTTACACTCCTTGCACACCCTCACACATTCTTATGCTTCCTCCCATGTTCTTACAATCCCTGAAATGACCACTAGTTCCAAGTGACTCCCAACCTACTCTGCACCTGGGATCTCTCTTAAACTCCCTGGAACACCCTCTCACACTCTTCCATTCCATCTCACAGCCTAGCACACTCTTACATTCCCTCAGACACTCTTATACTCCATTGTAGACCCTCATACACTCTTATACTTCCTCACATGCTCTTCCACTCTCTTGCATACAATCCCACACTCTTGCACTTTCTTGCATGATACTACACTGCCTTGCAACCTCCTACACTCTCTCACACCCACACACTGTTACACTCCCTCACTCGCCTTCACACACTGTTACACTTCTTTGCACTCTCTGACATTCCCTTGCCCACCCTTACACACCCTTACAATCCATCGCACACCCTTGCACACTCTTAGACTACCTTGAATGCTGTTACACTCTTTTGCACACCTTCTCATACTCTTACACTCCCTCACACACCATCACACACTCTTACATTCCCTCACACACTCTTATACACTTTCCCACAACCTTGCACACTCTTACACTCACTCTCATGCTCTTATGCTCCCTCACAAAACCTAAAAGCTCTTACACTTTCTTACAGGCTCTTACACTCCCTTGCACTCCCTCACTCACCCTTACAATCCATGGGATACCTCCACACACTCTTAGACTCCCTTGCATGCTCTTACACTTTGTGGCACAACCTGACAAACTTATACTACTTCTCACAGCCTTGCACACTCTTACACTCCCTCTCATGCTCTTACACTCTCCTGCACACCCTCACACACTCTTACATTCCATTGCACATTCTCACACACTCTTACACTCCTTCACACACCCTTGCACATTCGTACACACCCTTGCACATTATTACATTCCCTCACATGCTCTAACACTCCCTCGCACACCCTCACATACTCTTTCAGCCCATCAAACACCCTCACACACTTTTACACTTACTCTTACACTCCCTTGCATATCATTGCACACTCGTACACTCTCTTGCACACTTTTACACTCCCTCGCATGCCCTCATGCACTCTTACTCTCCTTCCACACCCTCGCATACTCTTACATTCTCCTGCACACTCTTATATTCCCTGTCACACCCTCACACACTCTTACACTCCTTAACAAACCTACACCTGTTGTCACATGTCCATAGTCTCAGGGTTACCCACTCTCAGACCATATACATGTTGTTACAATTTCACAGTCTCTATGATTATCCCACCTACCAGACTGTGTACCTGGCGTCACATTTCCAGTTTCCAGGGTAATCTCCACACCCAGACACTACACATTGTCACTTGTCCATGGTCGCCAAGGTAAACCCCTCCCAGACCCTACACCTGGAGTCACATGTCCACAGTATCCACGGTGACCTCACATCACCTACCCTGTACCTGGGGCATAGTGACCCTCCTCCCATACCCTGTACCTGGGATCACATGTCCACAGTCACCAGGGTGACCCCCTTTCCAAACACTGTACCTGGGTCACATGTACACAGTCTCCATGGTGACCTCCTCTCCCAGACCCTCTCTATTTATTTTCTATTTGCCAACGTCTCACCCCTTAACAGTCCTTAGCAGTGGTGGTTTAGTCACTAAGTCATGTCCGACTCTTGTGACCCCATGAACTGTAGCCAGCGAGGTTCCTCTATCCATGGGATTCTCCAGGCAAGAATACTGGAGTGGGTTTCCATTTCCTTCTCCAGGAAATCCTCTTGACTTAGGAATCGAACCCGGGTCTCCACATTGCAGGTAGATTATTTACTGACTGAGCTATGGGGGAAGATTTTGAGCTATGAAGGAATGTCCAGACCGTGTGCCTGGGGTCACACTTCGACAATATCCAGGGTGTCCCTCCTGCCCATAACCTGTACCTGGTGACATAAGTCCAGTCAACAGGGTGACCCCCTTCCAAGACCCTACACCTGGGGTCATGTGTCCACAGTCTCCAGGGTGATCCAGCTCCCAAACAATGTACCTGGGGTCTAATGTCAGTCTCTAGGGTGAGCCACCACCCAGACCCTGCACCTAGGATCCTATGTCCACAATCTCCAGGGTGACTCTTGACTGGGGTCACATGTCTGTAGTCTAAAGTGTGACCCCACCTCCTATACCCTATATGTGGAGTCACACATCCACAATCTCAAAGGTTACACCCTCCCAGACCATGCACCTAGAATCACACACCCAGTCTTCAGGGTTAGCCCTCTTCCCAGACCTTACATTTTGGGTCAAATGTCCACATTACCCATGTTGACCCCACTTCCCAGACACTATACCTGGGGTCACATGTTCACAGTCTCCAGGGTGACCCTGCCCCCAAGACCCAGTACTTGGGGTCACACATCCACAGTGTTCATGGTGACCTCCTCCCAGACCCTGCACCTAGGTTAAGACATCCATAGTCTCTACAGAGGCCTCCTTCCAGACCCTACACATCCACAGTCCATAGGGTGACACCATCACTCAGACCCTGTACCTACTGTCACATGTCCACAGTCCCCAGGGTGACAGCACCCCCCAGAACCTGTACCTGAAGTCAAAGGTCCACCATCTCCAGGGAGATAAACATCCCAGACACTGAAACTGGGTCACACATGCACAGTCTCCAGGGTGACCGCAGTCCACATCCAAGTACCTGGTGTACATGTCCACAGTCTCCATACTGACACCCCTCTTCAGACACTATACCAGGTATCACATGGCCACAGTCTCCCTGGTGAACACCTTTGCAGACCCTGTACATGGGATCACATGTCCACATTCTGCAGGGTGAATGTCCTCCAAGACCCTGAACCTGGGGTCACATATCCACAGTTTCGAAGGTGAACCCACCTCAAGACCCTGCACCTGTGGTCACACGTCCAGTCTCAAGGGTGACCCGACCTCCCAGACCCTTGTTCTGGGTTTACACATCCACAGGCTTTATGTTGACTGCTTTGAAGTACCTACACCTGGGGTCACATGTCAAAATTCTCCTCGTTGACACCACTCACACCCCACACTTGGGTTCACATGTCCACAGTCTCCAGGGTGACTACACCTTACCAGGTTCACAAGTCCACATACATCAGGGTGACACCCTCCCAGAGCCTGTATATGTGGTCACTCATCCACAGTCTCCTTGGTGTGATCCCTCCCCAGACCTGGGACCTTGGGTCACATGTCCACTGTCCCCAGGGTAACCCCACCTCCCAGACCCTGTACCTGGGGTCACATGTCTAGAGTCTAAAAGATGACCCACCTCCCAGACCCTGTACCTGGGGTCACATGTAAACAGTCTCCAGGATGAGACCACCCCAAACTATGTACCTGGGGTCACATGACTACAGTGCTCAGTGTTACATCTCCTCCCAGTCACTGCACCTAGGGTTGCCCATCCACAGTTTCCAGGGTTAACCCCTCCCAGATCATACACCTGGAGTAACATGTCCATAATCCCCAGAGTGTCACCAGGTCCAGACCCTGCACCTAAAGTCCCATGTCCACAAGATCCAGGGTGACCCCTTCCCACACCCTGGACCAGGGTCACGTGTCTACAGTCTGAAGTATGATTCCACCTTCCAGAAATTTCACGTGGGGTCACACATAAACAGTCTCCTGGGTAACCCCCTCTTGACCCTGTACCTGGGGTCAAATTTCTGTAGTATCCAGGGTGACTCCCTCCCAGACCATATACATGGTATCACATGTCCACAGTCTCTAATATGATCCAACATCCAGACTCTGTACTTGAGGCCTCATGACCGTGTCCTGGGTGACACCACCTCCCAGTCCCTGCACTTAGGGTAACATGTCCAGAGTCTCCATGGTAACGCCCTCCCAGACCATTCACCTGATGTAACATGTCCATAATCCCCACAGTGACCCCACGTCCCAGATCCTCCATCTGGGATCACACATCCACAGTATGCAGGGAGAGCCCCCTCCCCAGGCCCTGCACTTTGGGTCACACATCCATAGTCCTCAGGGTGACTCCACTACCCAGACCCAGTAACCAGAAACACCTGCACACAATCTGCATGGTAACCCCACCTCCCAGACCCTATGCCTGGAATTTCACGTCCATAGTCTCCGTGATGAACCCCTCCCAGACCATGTATCTGGGCTCACAGTTTCCAGGGTGACCCCTTTTCCCCCTGCATTGGGGGTTATATGACCACAGTCTTCACGTTCACAACCCACATCAGATCCTTTACCTGGTGTCACATGGTCACAGTTTCCCTGGTGAACCCCATCATAGGCCCTATTCATATGGTCACATGTCCACATTCTCCAGGGTGCACACTCTCCCAAATCCTGCAACTGGGTTCACACGTCCACAGTCTCCATGGTGACCCCACCTCCCAGACACTTCACCTGGCTTTACACATCCACAGACTCCAGAGTCAGCCTCTACCCCAGACACTGCATTTTTGGTCACCCGTCAACTTTCTCCAGGGAGAAAACACCTCATAGAAACTGCACCTGGGGTCACATGTCCACAGTCTCCACAGACAGCCCTCTCTTCAGACCCTGCACATGATGTTAGATGACTGCAGTCCAGGATGACCCCTACTCCCAGACCTTTCACCTGGGGTTACACATCCATAGGCTAAAGGGTGACCCCTTTGAAATACAAGCACCTGGGGTCAAATGTCCACAGTCTCCTTGGTGACACCTCACTCAAACACTGTACCTGGGGTCACATTTCCAGTTTCCAGGGTAACTGCCTCTCCCAGACCCTACACCTGGCTTCACATGTCCACATTCTCCATGGTGACCCCACTTCACCAGAACTTTTACCTCTGGTCACATGTACACAGTCTCCAGGGTGACCACCACTCCCAGATTTTGAAACTCTGGTCACATTTCCAGTCTCCAGGGTGACTCCCCCACCCAGATCCATACCTGTGGATACAGTCCACAGACTTCAGGGTGACACTACCACATCAGTCCGAGCACCTGGGATGACACAGTCAGAGTTTCCATTGTGAGCTCCCCTCCCAGACCATACCCTTATGTTACATATCCACAGTTTCCAGGGTGACACCCTCCCAGATCCTGTATCTGAGATCACAAGTCTTCAGTCCCCAGGGTGACCTGTCCAAGGCACTGTACTTGGGGTCACATATCCAGTCTCTACCATGTGCATTCTCCCAGACTCAGTACCTAGTGACATATGTCCATAGTCTCCAGGGTGATGTCATTTTCCAGACCTTGTACATGGGTCACATGTCCACAGTCTCAAGTGTGAACCCCCACCAAGACCTTGTACTTGGAGTCAAATATCTGCCATCTCCAGAGGACACCCTTCATACCCTGTACCTGAGGTCACATTTATAAAATATCCAGGATAACATCCCCACCCAGATCTGGAACCTAGTGTCACCTGTGCACAGTCTCCCGTGTGACCATCCTCTCAGACCCTGTACCTGGGGTCAAATATCTGCAGTTTATAGGCTGACACCCTCCCTGCCCCTGTTCCTGGGAACACACAATCCATGTATCCCAGGGTGAGCCCCCTCCATGACCGAGCACCTGGGGTCACAGGTCCAGAGCCCCCAGGGTGACCCCTCTTCCCAGACCCTGTCCCTGGTATCACATGTCCACACTCACCAGTGTGATTTCCCTCCCAGACCATTTATCTGGGGGTCACACGTCCAGTTTCTAAGGTGACCCTTGTCACACACCCTGCACTTGGAGTCTCTAGGATGACACCCTTCCCAGACCTGAGAGGGTAACAGGCAGTAAGGCCAGGGGTCTCCAAATGGAGGAAATAGCCTGCAAGTGTCAGACATTTTTATCTCTCTTAAGCGGCAGGAGGAGACAAACTAGCAATATTTTTTCCTTCTCTATACAAATTTAAAGGGAGGTTTCTCTTAAAATACTGTGTTGCCATAATGACACCTGGTTTCACCTGAAGTTAGCTATTCTTGAGCCTAGAGATAACCAATGCCTTTTTCTTATGGAAATGTTTGTCTTAAGCTATGCTAATGTACTATGCCTTTACCCCAAACTCTGTCTCCAAGTCAGTTCCGCCTCTTGGCCCAGAACCTACTTGACAAACCAGTATGGATATTGTTCCCCTAATCTATGTAAATGAAACTATTTGTATGGCGGTCTGCCCTTCTTCAAGATTCAAGTTAATCATTTTATGGCCCAGGATAAACCATTTGGCGCCAAGATTATCCCAAAATGCATCTTATGGGTGAGGGGCCTGGTGCCATTTTGAATTTT